>NC_081557.1:91380224-91680224 GCF_022355385.1 Mustela nigripes
GTGTGTGTCCCTGCTCAGCTGGCTGGGACACCTGGACCCACGTGTATTTACTCACATCCATCAAGAAACCCAGCAACAACCTGGGATCATGGCTCCTGGTCCCAGCTGGTGGTAAGCCGAGCATGGTTAGGGACTCGAGATTCCTTCTTGAATTTATCTTGCAGCCTCCAGAACAGCGAGGAAGTGACCAAACTATTACCTCTGACTCCTAGAAAAGAGAGTTTAAAACAATTAAAACAAAACCAAACAAGAAACCCTTGCCTGGCAGGGAAGATAGTGTTGACTTGGGCTGATGTTCAAATGAGGAGGACTTTTTCTTACCTGCTTTGCTTACTAATAATGTCCAGTGTTAGCACAGGGGCAGGGGAGGGATGGAAACAAATGCTAGGGGTCCAGAGCCTGTGTCCTCCCCACAGCCCTGCCGACCATGCCCCCAGCATGGGGTCCCCAGCACAGGTGAGCCGCCCTCACCATCCCTGCTGCTCCCCCTCCCAGACTGTCCTCCTCAGGGGCCAGGCAGCGCTCAGTGGAAATGATGACGAGGGTCAGATGTGGCCCTGGGGCCAGCACATTCCCAGATCCCCCTTGCTGCCTCTGGGACTTCTGGAGGGGCCTGAAGAGGTAGAGATGGTATAAGGGGTCAGAAGGCAGTGACAGGGACTGGGAAGCCCCACCAGACTTCCCGCCTGCCCTGACTGCCCACTGGCTCTCTCTTAGATGTAAACCACCCCAAAAACTCCACTTGCCAGGAAGGAACTTACCAGCATTCACAGATTGCCTAGTAAGGCCAGCTGCTGCATTATCAACCGTGTTCCTCCTCAGAGAGGCAGCAAAGCCTCGTGGTTGAGCTGGTCCCTAAGCCCGGCTTTCTGGACTCAAGCTCTGGCCTTGCCCCTCTCCAGCTCTGACGGCTTGATTACATTGCTTAGTCTCTCTGCTTCTGTCTCCCGTGTGCAAAATGGGAGCGATTCTGTCCTGAGGACTAAGTGGGTGAATACATATAAAGCTCTTGGAGCATGTGAAGTCCTCTCTAAGCACCCACGGGAGTGCTGAATCGAGGTGAGCGGACCACTCCTCCCGCAGCCGAGTCGGGTACCCCACCCGTACCTTCTTCTGATTTTGCCTCTCCAGTTGCCCCGGTGCACTGGTGAGCAAATGCACATGCGTGAGCGCAGGTGCGCCAGTGAGCAAGACAAATATGGTTGTTATTGAGAATGGTGGGCTGCAAGGCAGGTCAGGGCTCTTCTTAAGCAGAGCTAGTCACCCTTGAACGACAGCTCATAGTAAGAATGGGGTTTTAGAAGTCTGGTGCACAGAAGTGGAAAGGGCTGTGGTGTGAGGGGAGTGGGAGTGAAAGGGCCATCACTTCTGCCTCTGGGGATCATATCTCCTTGAGCCACCCTCAGAGGGTGGGTCCTTAGACACATGTAGCCAAAGCAAGGGCCCCTCAAGCCCCAGGCAGATGGCCCATTGCCTTCTGCCCACCTCCTCAGGTCCCCGTGATAGGGAGAGACCATGGGGAGCTGGGGAGGTGCAGGCTCTTCAAACTGGTGCTGCACCCCAGGACACTCTCTTCTCACATGCTTGGGGGGCGGAGTTTGTTCCCCACCTAGCTGCTTGCCCCAGGGCTAGTATCTCTTGGCTCAGAGGGGCTGACAGCTGGGTGCTTTCTCAGGGGAGCAGCCTGAGGGATGCCCTTCACTCTGCTTTCAGAATGCTTCCCCGGCAAGGACATCTCCAGCCCGGGCGTCTCCAGCCCGGGCATCTCCAGCCGGCACGTCCCCAGCCCGGGTGTCTCCAGCTGGCACGCCCCCGGCCCGGGCGTCCCCTTCCAGGTCGTCGTCTGCCAGGTCAGCCTCCACGACATCCTCTCCGACAAGAGTATATCTTGTTAGAGCAACACCAGTGGGCGCCGTGCCCATCCGGGCATCTCCTGCCAGGTCAGCACCAGCCACGAGGGCCACCGGGGAGAGCCCAGGTAAGGGGGACACTTCAGGGAAAGCAAGAGGAGCAGGGAAGCAGGGGAGTAGTCAGGGGCGGGCAGTGGGGGGTCGGGGGGGGGGGGGGCAGAAAGGGGCCATTCCATGTAAACCCAAGACAGTGGAAAATTGGAGCCAGGGTGGTAAGGGTGAAGGAACCAGGACCAACCCAGCAGCTGTAACTTTGGAGGCTGCACAGTGTTCAGATTTCGAGAATGAGGACTCTGGTTGGAGACTGGGGTTCTTTCCGTAGGCTGCCCCACAGGTCTGCTGGGAGGCCCAGGTCTGCCTTGGAGCAGGGTCCTGATTGACCATGGACCCATCTATGGGAGGAAATGGAGGAAATGGATTCTGACCAGGCCCTCTCGGGCCCCATCTTTCCTAACTGGCTTATCTGGTTCAGGGGCTGGAAATCAGAGCTGCCAGCTGGGCCTTGGGGCTGGCTCTGCCCCTAACAAGACAGTGTGTCTGTCCATCCCAGCCTTGCCTCGTTGTAGACTTCAGACCGTCCCCACCATCCCATGCTTGGGACCCCTCTCCCAGTCTTGCCCTCTCGGGCTGGTGAGGCACTCTGGTGTGGTGGCCTTTAGAATGGGACACACTTCATTTGACTGCCTGCTCTGCTGTTCACTCGCCGAGTAACCTTGAGCAAGTTCTTTCACTTTCATGAGCCTCAGTTTCCTCATCTATAAAATAAGCACGATATCGCCCAGTTCACACGATTGCTGTGAGAATTCCCTACGAGAGTACGTGCCAGTGCCTGGCTGGCCCATAGGAGACGCTCCGTTAAAGCAAGCTGTCTGTATCTGGTGGAGTGGGGCCATATTCTGCAGTGGGGAGGTCCCCACGGGGCCCTTCTGGGCCAGCCTGCTCCCTTCCCCTCCTCCCCTGCCCTGGACCCCTCTCCAGCAGCCTTACCCTCCCCTGGTGCTGTCCCGCTCCTAGGTATCAGCCTGCCCAAGTTCACCTGGCAGGAGGGCCGGAAGCGGCTACCGCTCATCGGATGTGTCCTCCTCCTCATCGTCCTCGTGGTGGCCCTCATCATTCTCCGTGAGTTTAACAGAGGGAGCAGGGGCAGGCTCTGGTCATGGTCAGAAGGCACGGGGTCCGCCGATGGGGGCATGCTACAAGTTGACGGGAGAGGGGAACACACATGCAGCTGGCTACCCTGCCCCACAGACACTCCTGCAAAAGGCTGTGGGCCACGGTGCCTCCAGGCCCCTTTTAGGCTACTGGGTTAGGGGGAACTGGGCTTGGGCCTTATCCTTGCTCCTTCCTGTGCATCTTGCTTGGGAGAGTTAGCTAACCACTCTGAGCTCCGTTTCTGCATCTTCTAATGGGATTCAGTTCCTTCAGTGCACTTGACTTACTACGGGCTCCATCAGCACTCATAAAGATGTCACTGGGTTTGGAGCCATAAATGACAGAATAGCCCAGGGCCCAGCACAAAAATCTCTAAATGCTAGTTATTTTTTAAAAAAACAGATAGATTAAGGGAAAGTCTCTTGGGCATTTTGGACAATAGGATAGAGTGTTCTGGGGTTCGACACGGGCCCAGCACAGTGGGGAACCTCAGAATGGGGCAGAAGAGGAGCACACCTCCAGCCACCCTGTCCTCGGAGAGATTCCAATCTCCTGAGAGACCTGGCTGGCAATAATTAAGGCCAGATGGGACCTTCAGGAAGAGGTGTCAGCTGTGTGGGCCAGGGTGGTAGGGGACAGCTCAGAAAGGTCCAGGAGACAGGCTGGAGGAGGGGACAGCATGTGGATAGGGTGTCTGAGTGGAAGGAGCTCCTGCAGGAAATGTTGGGGGAGGTGGGTGAGGTCGGTGTGGGGAGAAGGAAGGGACCTCTTGGCCAGAGAGGAAAAGAGTGTTGGGGGATCCCAGGGGGGCTGTTTGGCTGCGCATGGCCAAGCTACATGGTACAGAGCTTTAAACACCAGGCTGGGGAGTAAGGTTTCTCCTGAAGAAGTGGCACGGTGTGGGGAGAAGCCAGGTGGGTGACCATGTGGAAACCTGGGCTGGCCAGGCTGCTCCAGGAAGAGGATGGCTCAGGAGGAGATAGTTTGCTGGTTAAGGGCATGGCCCCCTGGAGCCTCCTGGCTCTGCTACTTGCCACCTGGGGGACTGCAGCAAATTAATTAACTTCCCCAGCCTCGGTGTCCCCACCTGCCTGACAAGGTGATGGCATCATTGTCATGCTCATAAGGGTGTCCTCAGCACGGTGCCTGCCACATGGTATCCACGTGGACCATAAGCCAGGACATGCTGCCCAGCTTCTCCTGCCCCTCCCCCACAGGGCACTGCTCTAGGGACCCCCTGGCAGTCATGGGAGAGCAGGTGGGAAGGACCCATGGAGGACTGAGTTGGCATCTCAGGGCGCCCCCACCATGGAGTCACAGTGTGGTTTCACTGCATGTCCTGAGGTCCACTGACCATCAGGGGGGCCCCTCCACATGTGGCCTAGCGGGCACTGGAGTCTGGATCTGGAAGGAACAGACACACAAGGGTGACCTTCGCCCTGGGTGACCTAGCGTGTGGTAGGGCAGGGGGGAGCAGTGGGGGATCAGGCTGAGGATGAGGGGTGGGGTGAGGAGTTAAAACTCAGGTTTCTTGGGCACCCAAGGGAAGATGTCTCCAGGCAGGAGGGATGGCATCCCTAGTTTGAGAAGAGGTCAGTGCTCCAGATGCAGGGAGTCATGAGGCTGACTTTCACAGTTTGCAAAGCTTGTACATTTGGGAATCAGCCATCTAGATTTGCTCTTTGAGAGGAAAGACATTTCTAAAGACAAGTAATGGGGCAGGAGCTGATTGAAGGAGACATCCCTTGTGTAGGGGAGGGGAAGGAAAAGGAAAATCCAGGAGATTTGAGACCAAAAGAACAGCTTTCAAGCAGACAGCATGGGGAGCGCTTGTGCATCTGGACGGCAGAGACAAATTTCTCTGCTATGACCTGCAGAGCACAGAGAAGAAGGGATATGCCAGAGGGGCTCCGAGAGGGGGCTCTGGGATTCTGGAGGAGGGCTTTCTCTGGCTGCCAATCTGGCCCATGTAGGGCACGGGAGCTCCCAAGCCGTACCCACCTCCACCCCTCCCTCCCTCGTTGTCCTTCCCTCTCTTTCTCTCTCTCTCTGGATGGCTGCTCCAGTCTGCCTGGTGCTGCCCTGCTTGCAGGAGCTTTCTGGGGCATTCTGGAGCATTTCTGAGCAGCCTTTTTCTCCATACAGATGGGGGAAGAGAGCCCCAGAGTCCAAGAGGGATTGCAGGTCGGTGTCTCAGAACCCCCAGGGCCTCGGGCTGCTCAGTGTCTTGTCCACCTGGGGTTGGCAGTGACCCAGGTGTCTGCTCCGTTGTCTTCCAGTCTATTTCTGGCGGGGCCACACGGGGATCAAGTACAAGGAACCAGTGGAGAGCTGCCCCATCCATGCTGTGCGCTGTGATGGGATTGTGGACTGTAAGCTGCGGAGTGATGAGCTGGGCTGCGGTAAGGCTGCTGGGCACGGGTGCATGTGTGCCTGAGTGTGTGTGTGTGTGTGCGCGTGCACTCTGGTGACTGCAAACTGCATATCAGCTCGAATTGGAGGCAACGCACAGAGAGTCAGAAGACCTAGGTTCTAGTGATAGTAGACTCGGGTCTGAAACCTGGCTTTGAGTGCTGTGTGACTCAGGCAAGTCACTTACCATCTCTGGGCTTCATTTCCCTAAGTTGTGAAATGAGGGAACTGGACAAGATTAGTGGTTCTCAGAATCTGCCCACTCCCAAGTAGCAGGTAAAATAGAGCTACTCCAGCTGGAGGCAGATGTGGGGTCCAGAGATCTGCCCATATGCCCCGTCCATCTAGGCCCCCATAGGTGACCTCTGACTTGGCAGTCCTATGGTTTCACACAGGCCGGTTTGTAAATAGCCAGCAGTGATGAGCGCAAAGATCTCTTTGCCCTTGGATGCTCAGGGGGCTTTCAGTGCGTTGTTGACACGTAGGCTCAATGTCGGGGTCCATGGGAGCATTTCCCTGTGTGTCTGTGTGTGCTTGCCCGTGAGCACACCACTCTCTGACTGAACACGCAGTCAGATCACAGGCCTTATTCCCCTTGCCACTCTCTTGTTCGGGCATGCCGCTGCCTTCTTGGGGCGAAGGCTACTGGCAGTGCTCACCCCTTTTCCCAGCACTGGTCCCCTGGGTCCTGTTGCAGAGAGAGCTCTCTGCCCTGCCCCGGCCCCTACCTTGGCTCTGCCTTTATTGAGTGTCCTGGGCTCCTGAGCCCTGGCCGGTGGTCATTACCTCCTGGCTCTGGCTCCCAGATGTTCCCCAGGCCATAGCGAGGAGCCCCAGGACAAGAGCATCTAAGAGCCCAACTCAGTACATTCCTCAAGAACCGGGTGCTGAGAGCCCGCTCTGCCCTTTTCCTGCCCGGCAGTGAGGTTTGACTGGGACAAGTCTCTGCTTAAAGTCTACTCCGGGTCCTCCCATCAGTGGCTTCCCATCTGCAGCGACAGCTGGAATGAGTCCTACTCAGAGAAGACCTGCCAGCAGCTGGGTTTTGTAAGGTAAATATCCCCCCAGGTGTCCCAGGTTCAGAGTCGTCCTGGGTTCTCTGCAAGGGCCCCTCAGGCTCACTGTGGGCAACTCATTGAGAAGAGTCTTGAGGACCAGGGCTGAGGGCACTAGCTCAGGACACTCCTGTGTCATTCAAAGGCACAGTGCCCCTGGGTGCCCAAGTCTGGGGGTAAGTTGGTCCCATGAGGCCAAAGTCGTGATGTGGAGATCTGTCGTAGGACCTGACACTCCCGTATATTCTCTGCATCGAAGTGGCTTTGTGTCCCTGGTCACAGTTCATGGTCACAGCAGCCCAGCAAGGGGGGTAAGGCTTTGAGCACTCCCACTGGGAACCAGAGGTTCAGGCTCTGCACTCAAGCAGTTGTGGCTTGAGCTGAAACTCATCGAAGCGGGGAGGAGATGAGCAGGTGTGGCCAGGTGAAGTCTTAAGAATCTTCTTGGCTCTAAAGATTTCACACCAAAGCAGGTGCTTGTGGGTGGAGCAGGGAGCACTTGATGGAGTCCTGCCTTCTTCCCTCATTTCTAGGCCACATAGCTAACTCCATCTTCCTTCTTGGTCTGAGTATTGGCGTTCACCAATATGTGTGGGGTTGTGGGAGGAAGGGTTTCAGCTGTGGACTCTCTGTTGAAGAAGCACCTTGAAACCCAAGGCTGGGAGGCCAGGACTTAGAAAGCCTGTCCTCTCCCTTCCCTCAGCCTCAGAGTTCCGATCTGTGAGAGGGAAATCAGGGGGATGTGGCTGGAAGACGGATATCTTTAATTATCGAGTTGTACGACCTTATGCAAATCAGAACCTCCCTTGGGCTTCAGTACATGGTGTCGCTTATTCCAAACACATAATTGAGATTTGACGCGTGCCAGAGACCACGGGTACCCTGACAAGATCCCTGCCCTTCCAGAACCTGCGGTATGGTGTGGGGGAGAGAGGCTTAAACCAATAGCCATAGCATAATGCTATGCGTAATGGTAAGCACTATGGATACGCAATGGAGAGGGAGCCTGACCTCACCTGGTGGACAGCAGGGAACAGAGGAACCCCAGGAAGAAGAACAGCATGTGCAAAAGGCACGCACTCATTCAGGGGTGCACCATGTTCCAGAAATTCACAGAAGTGCCACGCAGATTGTCCATGGATCTCCCACATCAGAATCACCTGGGGCAGGGGGGGGTTGTTAAAATCAGACTCTGTGGATTAAGATTTAAAACCTGCTTAGCAAATGTCCTGAGGTGATTCTTACATACACTGTGGCCTGAGGTCCAGTAAGTGAGTACCAGGTTCTCAGATTTTCATGTGCAAAGCCGTAAGATGGGGATCTTAAAAAGGCAAAGTCTGGCTCAGCAGCTTTGGGGTGCTGCTGTGGTGCATGGATCACAGCTTGGCCAGAAAAGGGCCCAGCTAGTGTTTCTTGAATTTGCATGTGTATCAGAATCCCCCAGAGAGCCTGCAAAAACATAGAAATGGAGTTCCTGATTCAGTAGGTCTAGGGTTAAGAGGACCCAAGAATTTGCATTTCTAACAAGTTCGCAGGGGTGCTAATGCCACATCTCCTGGGCTGGTGCACAGGGCTGGGGGGGCGGGCAGTGGTGGAATGTGTGGGTGGGGGCAGGGTGTGATGGGACTTACCGGCGCCCCTGGCCTCTGCCAGCAAAACTCTAATGTCAGCTGGGGCACCGGGAGTGGGGGCAGGCTTATTCTTCTTTCCCTCCCCTCCTTACAGTGCTTACCGGACGACCGAGGTGGCCCACAGGAATCTTGCCAGCAGCTTCTCGATCTCCAAATACAACTCCACCCTCCAGGAAAGCCTCTACAGGTGTGGTAGTGTGGGCCAGGCTGCCTGCCTGTGAGCAGGGAAAAATGGGGGAGTGCTTTGAGTCAGGGAGTCCCTCTCCTTTGGCCTTTTTGAGACCTAGCCTCCAGGAGTCCATCTGAATGTCCTGAGCATCCCCGAAACAGTCCCCATTTGCCACCTGTCTCCTGACTTGAAAGTTATTGAAGTGTGGTGCAGAGAGAACCTCAAGGTCAGCGGAGCCCCAAGCATTCATCTGTTTGTTAGAGACCGTAAATAAACCTTGGGGCCACCAGTCTGCTGGGTGTTTGGACTGGGAGCCACTGTAGGGAGTGGGCTTGAGGTGGGGAGGGAGAAACATCGCTGGGGTCATGGGGGGTGGGGAAACAGGAGCAGGAGGAGGGCCAGGTGCATGTGACCGGGGACAGGGAGGCCTGGCTGGGAGGCCCTGGCCCCCTCCTGGGCCCTGCCATCTGTCATCTCTGCATTGCAGACCCGCCCTTGTCCCAATCCCACTCAGGGGAAGGTTGAAGGGTGCTCCACCAGCTAGTGGTGTTTACCTTGGGGAGGGAAAGAAGAAGCCAGGCTTCCAGAGAAAAAGGGACAGGGAGTGGGGGGGAGAGAAGAGAATGAGCTGTAGCCTGGATGCCTGCTTTGTGCTAGGTGTTTTGCAAGCTACATTGCCCGTGGAGCATTGAGGAGCTGGCCGAGGAGAGTCAGGCCACCTCTTGTGCTGTGGAAAGATGCAGGACAATGAAGTCATGAGTTCAAAGGACAGGGATCTACCCAATGCGTGCAATCTCCCATAAGAAAACTGAGGGGTGGGGATGGGGACAAGAGTGGGGATGATTTGCACTGAGCCATCCCCATTTCTGGAGAAAGCACTAGAAGGGTCTGTCTCTCTGGGAGGGAGATCAGAACCTCTATCTTATGCAAAGGAAATGGAATAGGAAGTTAGAGGGATTCAATCAGGGAAGGCTTTCTGGAGGAGGTATCTAAAGTGCCCTTTTCCCATCTTCTGTGTCCCTTTGTACAGGTCTGAATGCCCTTCCCAGCGGTATGTCTCTCTCCAGTGTTCCCGTAAGAAGATGCTCTTCTTCCTGGACTGTGGCCTGTGTGGGGTGGGAGTCAGGGAGCAGAGACATGGGACCCCTCTAGGGGAGATGGCCAGCCCGGGGGGTCCCAACAGGAAGACAGTCTTCAGCAGCAGGCCTGCTTCAGGGCTGAGGTCCCTGTAAGGCACTGGGACAGTCTCAGAGTAGCACTTCTCCTTCTCCTGACTCTGCTCAGCCCAGCAACCTTGTTCATACAGGGGAAGCCCTTCAAATCTCACGGATTCTGGGAGGTGGAGAGGACTGGAGGGCTAGTCTGGATCAGTTTAAAGCTCCTGTATCAACAGATGTGGAACTAGATCTAGGGCCAATATTTACTGAGTACATTCTACTCTTATTGACTCTTGATAAATAATTGCATTTCATTCTCATGAGGCAGGGCCATTACTGTCCACTTACTGATAAGAGACTGGCATGTTTGTCTCACTGCTGGTAGGTTAGGAGCTGGTATCTGACCTTGGGTCTGACCCCAAAACCCAAGCTGTTGAGCAGCCTGTATACATGTGCTGTGTTCTCAGTAATGACCAGGTGGGCTTGCTCCCCTGAGTGGGCGGGCACAGGGCTACAGACAGAGGGCCCACCCTTCAGACTACTACCGGTTCTTCATTCTCTCCCGCTTTAAAGAGAAAAGGAAACATGTCCTAACAGACTCCAAAGACTGCCCTCCTTGTCCACAATTTTGGGGAGATGACTCCAGAATATGGTTGGGAATGTCCCTGTGGGGGTACATACAGGGTCCCCAGTAGCATTAAATGACCCCCTGGGGAATCATATGGGCACAGACCCACCTGCACAGCACGGCAGCCCTGGGATTTGCCATCATGATGGTATGGTGCTTGGCACAGTCCCCCAACTTCAGACACTTTAATGAGCATTTGTCATCGTTAAGGAAAGAATGAATGAGTAGGAGGAAAGAGGAACTTGCCTGGGATGAAACTCCCCGCTGAGTGATCCCAGCAGTCTAACCCTCCCCATGGAAGCTCTGCTTTGGCAGAAAACAGCTGGGCCACATCAGATTAAGTGAACAAAGCTGTGTCCATGGGTGGGCACGTGCCCTCAGGATGGGGCTGCCTGAGCCTGCCCTGGGTCCAGGGAGCACGGGAGCCATTCTGAGAGCAGCAGAGGTCACAGTTCCTCGCTTCTGCTTCTCCCCAGACTGTGGACTAAGGGCCATGACGGGGAGGATCGTGGGAGGGGCGCTGGCCCCAGAGAGCAAGTGGCCTTGGCAAGTGAGCCTGCACTACGGCACCACTCACATTTGCGGGGGCACGCTGATCGACGCCCAGTGGGTGCTCACCGCTGCCCACTGCTTCTTTGTGTGAGTGCCCGAGGGGCGGGGAGCACCAGGGAGGGCTGATGGCAGATGGATTTGTCTCTCAGCAGAGAGGGCTTTGGTCGTGAGCCCAGGCCCCCAGTCTCAGGACCATGATCTGCAGTTACTGCTGGGTCCTGGGACTGGGCGTTGGGGCTACTTGTTCTGAGTGCAGCCCAGAATGAGAAAATAACCTGAATGGCCTAGAGGGAGGGTGAGGCAGGCAGGAAAAAATGGCTTAGGAGTCTTTCCCTAAGAACAAAGAATGGGGTGAAATAAAAAGGCTTTGGGTTTGTTACCAGCTTCCTGCAACAGGAACTTCCGGGGAGGGAGCCCGAGGAACAGAAATGCTATCCCAGGGAATCAGGAATGGAGGGATAGGGGTGGAGGGGAGGGTGGTGCTGTGAGCTTCTGACTGTCACCAGCCAGTCTAGGTCCCTGGAGCTGGGGGGCAGGAAAGGGCTCTGAGGATAAGGCGTCAGGGGCACTAGCTTCCCCAGGAGGGAGTGAGTATCTGGCAGGTCACTTTGTCCTGTCTACAGCTCCATTTCTGCTGACCTGTCCTGTCCACCTTATAGGAAGCTTGGTGGAATGCAGAGAAGACAGTGGGGGTCATGAGGTGCTGGGTGGCCAGTTAAGGACCGGCTTTTAGAGAAAGGCGGGGGGCTTGTTTTTGAGTCCTGGGCGAAGATGGAGGGTTCCCTTTTGAGGTCATTTCATCCATCCCCCTGCCTGTAAGCTGGTGCTGCGGCTGTAGCTCCCTGTGCATGGCAGACACTGCCAGGGGGCCCTGCCAGACAAAGAGCTGGGCCATGCTCCCTTGTGGCTCTTGCAGGACCCGGGAGAAGGTTCTGGAGGGCTGGAAGGTCTACGCAGGCACCAGCAACCTGCTCCGGCTACCTGAAGCAGCCTCCATCTCCCAGATCATCATCAACGGCAACTACACGGACGAGGAAGACGACTACGACATCGCCCTCATGCGGCTCTCCAAGCCCCTGACCCTGTCTGGTGAGTCAAAGCCACGCCCGCTTTTCCAGCAGCCCTTGGAGCCCAGCCTTGCCACGTCCATAGGCCCTCTTGGGGTCCCAGAGCCTCAGCACGGTGGAAGCCAAAGGCTCTTAGGAATCATTTAATGGAGCACTTCTCTACTTTACCATTGGAGAAACCGAGGCTCAGAGGCTGGAAATAAGGTTGTGCCAAATGACACATCTTACATTGCAAGTTGATGACAGAGATAAGGCTTGGGTACTGGTCTTAACCAATATGAATAGATTGAATCGTTCCACACATATTTATTGAGCACTTAACAGGGGCCAGGCACTGCGACAGGCAATTTACAGCTGCATCATTTACTCTTCCCAACCTATCCTGTAGAGCAGGTACTATTATTAGCTTCATTTTATACTTGAGGACATGGAGCCTCAGGGAAGGAAAATTACCCACGGCCAGAGTCCTAAGTGGTCGCCTGCTCCAGGATGGGATCCAGGCGGGTCTGCCTCCGGAGTAAAGCTCTTCGTGCTGGCAAATTGGGATCACTGCAGCTGGGAGCACAGCACGAGCACATATGCAGACAGTGAACTGCCACGAGGTTGGCCACAGGACAGAAATGCTAGGGGAGTTGTCGGGATATCAAAGGTTTCATCTATGAATTCACTCACTCATGTGCGCACTTATCAAATACTTACCGTGTGTCTACTGCTATGCTGCACGCTCTCCAGTTGAAATTGCAAATAGAATGAAATGGGTGATGCGCAGCCAGTAGAGGCCAGTGACTCGATGGTGGGGACAGCTGGGGGAGCCGACATGGCACAAGTGGGGCTTCTCTGGAGAAGGATCTCTAAGGTGGACTGGGCTTTCTGGGCTCTCTGGTTAGTCCTGACTTTCTCGTGCTCTGAGCCTGTGAACTGGTCTTTCTGGGCATATTAATTACAGAGGCAGTGTCAGTCCTTTGTCAGACACTAGGTCGTCAGAGTGGGGTGAGGAGGAGGAAACAGCCTAAGCTCGGTTGGGCGGGGCTGGCCCAGGGCCACGCCCTCCCCGAGCCACGCCCACCAGCCGGCCAGTCTCCTTCACTGTAGCCTATCAGCCCATTTTGTGGCGAGGGGCGGTCTTCCGTGCATGCCTTACCCTTCATGCCCACCTAAGAGGGGCAGTCAGACTGCAGGACCAGAACAGGCCTTTCCAATCTTGCCAAACCCAGACTCCATTTCGCTAACCATCCTGATCTCCCACCACCGCAACCTCCCTTAATGTTATTTGGAATTCCAAATCAAATTAGGTAATCTGTAAAACCAAATGAAAGCTATTATAACATTGTGTATGGTTTTCAGACTGTGGCAGTCCCTCTACAGACTCATAGGCCCCTGGGCAGGAAGCACACATCTAGACTGAGAATTACAGTTTAGACCAGGTGCCCTGATTTTGGGTTTAGAAATCAGGGTAGATTTTCTTAAACTCCTTTGGCGGGCCAAGCACTTTCAAGTCACAGTTCTATCGAAGAAAACTTGTGAAAGTTCACTGATAAAGTTAATTCCCCCCATAAAAATGAATGGAGGATAGAATCATGTTACATTTTTTTTAAAGACCCTATATCTTAAAAATGGGCATATTTTAAGAAATTATGTTTTGCATTTTTTGGTTAATGATTGATGCCATGCCTTCATTTCTTTTTTGTTTACTCTCTAGCAGACAAATGTGTTAGACCCCGGTACTTAGAGCCCAATTTATAGGAGAAGAATCTAGCGTTCATTCCCTCTCCCACACTCCCGTTTTCTGTGTCACTCCTTCCTTTCTTCCTTTCTTTGTTTGTTGAGTACTTTGTATGTGTCAGGCACTGTTCTAGGTGAGCATAAGAAACCATTGAGAGCATTGCAAACATTCTATCAGCTGGTATTTTCATCTTGCAAGTTGGAGTTTGGTGGCTCACGCCCTAGCATAAAGATCCCAGTCCTCAGAAAGGCTGTGACGTGACGCACAGCAGCACCTTCTAAATGTTTCTGAGCCTGGGAGCAAGTGAGCAGGGGTTTTGTGGTCCATGCCTCTAGGGATGTGCTCTTCCCACTTGGGGAGGTTGAGCTGGAGGAAGCCCCTCAGTTGCTGACCCACCTGTGGGTGCTCTCCCCAGACCTGGCTGGGCATATCACTGAGAGGCCATGGTGCTAATGCCTGGGACTTGGTGCTAATGCCTGGGACTTGGTCTGCTGCTGCTCCCTCCTCTGACAGATGGGCATGGAGGAGGTTCAGCCGGGAAAGCCACTCATAGAAGGGAGATCCTTAGAGCCACCCTGGTATCGGCGTGGCACAGGGGAGCTTCCAAGGCATATGCTTCTGCCCACAGGGCACTCACTGAGATCAGAATGTTTACGGGAACTCTAGCAGCAACCCAAAGGCTGGAGGGTCAAGATAAAGTGCCTGAGTTTCTTGCCTGGTCTATTCAAGGCCCTAGAAGTTTCTGAACCATACTGGGGCAAGGAGGGAGGGTCCTAGGACCTGGATACCCCTGTCCCTCCCTAGTACCATCCCAGCTGAGATCTCCAGCCTTGACCTTGCTCTGATGTCTTGAGGTCTTGTTGCAGCTCACATCCACCCTGCCTGCCTCCCTATGCACGGACAGACCTTCAGCCTCAATGAGACCTGCTGGATCACAGGTTTTGGCAAGACCAAGGAGACTGATGGTGAGAGGCAGAGTTGTTGGGCTGCGTGTGTGTGTGTGTACATGTGCATCTGTACAGAGTGTGTGGGGGTGATGTATCGGGGTGTATGGAGGAGGGCCTATCTAGATGAGGGTTTGGGCATAGAGATTCATGGGCCTGCATGAGGGTATGTGTGTTCACATCACCCCCACACATGGCAGACCAGTTTATATTACATCTTATAACCCATGTTAGAAAGTTTTGGTCTCCCAAGTATCACCCTTAACCCTTCTCCCCATTTTACAAATGAGGAAGCTAAAGACCTTTGGGGCTCCGTCATTTGCCCAGGGTCACCCTAGTTGTTTCTGATAGACAGAACTAAGTCTAGAACAGCCTAGAATGGTCTAGAACATGCCAGGCTGGTGCTATCTGCATCATACTCCACCACTTGCTCACAGAGCCTGGGTTGTTTCTTACACTTTGGACTAACTCTTCCATGGAGAAAGCCCCCATTAAATTGCAGTTATTTTGAATTTTTTTAAAAAGTGAAAATGAAATGAGAAAAAAAAGTTTTTGTTTTTGTTTTTAGTATATGCAGCTTTAGTCAATCAAAAGAAAAAGTCCCAAATGTGCAGGTGAAAAAAATGCCAAGACACATGCTTAACTATCTGCCACTTTCACAGAAAACTTACCCTATAAGAATATACAAAATGTGTTTATGTACAGCGTGTACCTAGGGGCATATATGGTTATTTCCTCAGAATTCTTAGGTGCCACCTCCTGGCGAAGAGGCCAACACTTCATTCACATATCTTTACCAAAAAAGACTAATTGGCAACAAATAGACTATTTGACTGTTGACAACACTGTACATCCTCTATTCAGACCACGTAGGCTCCGCTTGGTCAGTTAAGATCCTCCCATCAATGCAGACAACACCAGGTACCCACCAGGTACCCATGTCCCCCTACATGCAGATCCTACCAGGTGTCTCTGTCCCCCTAAACAGCTTCACACGGAGCTCTCCCAAGTGAAATCCTGTAAACCAACCTGAGACAAATGTGTATGAATGTATATACCTGAGCAGATGTCAAAGTAGTTGGTCTCCAGCCAAGACCACCTGGAGACCCCCTATAATCAAACACGTTTGGTCCATTGCTCACTGCACTGAGGGGGAACATATACCACAGGGAACCATGGACATCTTAATAACAGAGTGCTAGGAAGGACTTATTGTAGGGGAGGGCGGCGGTTCAAAGAAGTGGAACATTTCTCTAGATTGGATGCTTTCAGGAAGCAGGGATAATTCTTTTTTTTTTTTTTTAATGTTTATTTATTTATTTGACAAAGATCACAAGTAGGCAGAGAGGCAGGCAGAGAGAGAGGGGGAAGCAGGCTTCCTGCTGAGCAGAGACCCCAATGTGCGGCACGATCCCAGGACCCTGAGATCATGACCTGAGCTGAAGGCAGAAGCTTAACCCACTGAGCCACCGAGGCACCCAAGCAGGGATAATTCTATGATTGGACATCCTAATAATCTCATCTAGGAGTTAAGAATAAGCAGAGTCTAAAGCTATAATCGGCGAGGAGGCAGTAGACATTCCTATTGGCTGGGAGAGGGGATAGTCGCCGTTATTTGTGGTTTGTAACCTACCTTGTTTTCATTTACCCTTAAACAAGGTTATGAAGTGGAGTGGTCTTCTTTCCCCTCACTTTATCTCTATTGCAGAGTGATCTTTGCTGATGTTGGTTCTGTAGGATGGTTTATGCTTGGCCCCGGAGCACGTGGCTGACCTCACAGAGAGCCTCTGGCCAGTTGCAGGTCTCAGGGCCTCCTTTCCCTTGCTCAGTGCAGTGGATGGTGACTAGCCTGGGAGCAGACTTGTTCTGGTCTCAGCTCCATAACTGACCGGCCGTGTGACTGTGGGCAAGTCACGCCTTCGGCCGTGAGTTCCTCCAACTGTAAATGGATTAATTATACCTCATTAGGGCACATAGTTACTGAAAACAAATGAAATGATGTGTTTGATGGTGCTCTGCATACAGAGAAGATTTTGCAACATGAAGGCAGCCCAGTAGGCTTGTGAGTTTGTGTACATGTCTGTCTCTATGTTACATGTAGGGGGGTGTGTGTGGTGTGAGGGTGTATGTGGCCCTATGTTCTGGGAGGCCAGCCATGGGAATGGTATCCTCTGCTCCCAGGAAGCTGTGAATCTGAGTCATGGGGTGGCTGGCTAGAAGGTCATGAAGGTGTCCATATCTGGTCTCACTCCTTTCCCATCTTCTCTTTCCTCCACTCGCCTTCACTGAAGAGAAGACATCCCCCTTCCTCCGAGAGGTACAGGTCAACCTCATCGACTTTAAGAAATGCAATGACTTCTTGGTCTATGACAGTTACCTTACCCCAAGGATGATGTGTGCTGGGGACCTCCGGGGAGGCAGAGACTCCTGCCAGGTGAGAGGCTCGTGTCCTGGGAGCCAGGGGCCATGGGGGAAGGCTGGGGTGGTGGTTTCAGAGTGAGAATCAGGTGCCTGCCATTTCCTGCTCAAGGACCACCTCTCCTACCCTGCTGAGATGTGTGTTCCCCCCACAGGGAGACAGCGGGGGGCCCCTGGTCTGTGAGCAGAACAACCGCTGGTATCTGGCAGGAGTCACCAGCTGGGGCACGGGCTGTGGCCAGAGAAACAAGCCCGGTGTGTACACCAAAGTGACTGAAGTCCTCCCCTGGATTTATAGCAAGATGGAGGTGAGTGTCTGCCTGGGGCAGACTGGGAGCTCCCCAAAGTTGGGGTGTCTGGTAGAGGGCCCAGGCTTTCCCCAGAGTCTTAGCAAAGTTCCCCTCACCCGTCGTGTTTGGAGGTGTTCAGAAGTGTGGAAGACTGGGACAGGATAGGAATCCAATGTTGGGCCAACCCCAGCGGCTTAGGTTTCTTACCTTCTATTTCCTTCCTCTGGAGGGATGGAAAGGGGTGGCCCCAGGCTGGGCCCCAGCGGCATGTCTTCTCCCCAGAGACAGCCACGGAGTGAGTTCACACAGCTGATTGGAGCGGCGTATGAAGGAGGCCTCCCTCCTTGGCAGGGAGTTAGTCTCATGGGTATCTGGGGTGCAGGGCTTCACCCCCACCTCTGCTGACCCAGAACAGCCCTACCTTCCCTGCACCTGCCATCTTAGCCCTAAAGCACGAAAGCTATGCTCACCTTCCCTCCTCTGCCTGAGAGAGGGGAGAGCAGCACACAGAGCTTGGGTGGCTGGTCCAGAAATCCAGCCTGGTGTCTCTCTCCTTCCACGTTTCCTCCTTGTTGCCGCTCTCCGAGGAGCAGTGCCCAGTGACAGCTGGACTGAATGGCAGGCTCTGAACCCCACCTTCGACATCTGTCTTCCTGACCCAGCCTCATCCTGTTCTCCCTGTTCTTGTCCTCAGAGGGAGGTGCACTTCCGGAAATCCTAAGCAGCTGGACTGTCCCACCTCACGGCACTGGCCAAAGTGACTGGGCCATCGGCAGTGTCATCTAGGCTAAAGGCCACCAGGCACCTTCGTTACTCCTACCTCTACTATCTGCTGCCTCTGTGAATATGCACACACGTGTGTGTATGTGTGTGTACATGCGTGCACATGAGTAGATGTTGTTACTCTCCCAAGGTCTTCAGAAACCAGAAGAGCTGTCAGCTCTTCGCAAAGCCCAGGTTGGAAAGCACCTGGAGTTAATGGTTTGGGCTGTGTGGAGGTTCCTGCAGGGGTAGCCTTAATGGACAGAGGTGGTAAAGCCCAAACAGGGCCCCAGAGAAGGGCCTGGAAGTCCATATTAGGCATTCTTGCTCCTCTGACCGTGACTTGGAGACGAACCCAGACTGCGTGGTCACCAGCAGCCCCGGGGAAACCCGGGTAGCAGAGGGCCTGGGCTGGCCCTGGCGGGAAGTGTCCCCCTTTGAAAGAGCTTCCTGCTCTTTATCAGACCTCGTGCTGGTGCCCGGATGTGGAGGGCTGGCTGCATGCAGCAGTCCAGGCTCAGAGGCACTGGGGCAGATTTTTATTTTATTTTTATATTCAAAAATGGAAGTAGATGCATTTTATAAAGATTCTCCAAAACTTCCAGGCGCCTGAAGCACTAGCATCCATCACCCCACAGACTCCAAGGGGCTTCTGGGAGTTGTGCCATTCCAGAGTCCTGCAGAATGTTCCCGACCTCAAGAGACCAGATGAAGGAGCCGCTTTGGGGTACTCGGTAGGGAGCCCTCAGGCAGGCTGGTGAGCAGATCCCTCACAGAGAGCCACCCGTGTCGCTGCATCTGAAGGCCACACCAGGGCGTGAAGAAATGGCTGCTGCTTCTCCATGGGTGTCAGAGCCTAAGAGAGTCCGGGTGGACAGGGTTCCCTGTCCAGTGCCCTCCTGGGCCTTTTGTAGTTTCTTCTCCGCTTCTCCACCTTTCAAATTCTCAGTTGTTTCAGAAACCGGGCATTGACCCCAACGCTGCCGTGAAGAGAGAGCCGACACTGTCTCCAGGCCCTCCAAACAGTCGTATTGAAGGATCTGAGGTTCCCTGCTCCCGTGAGCCATCAGTGTGTCTGGTTTCCATGCCAGCCAGAGGCCTGGGCCTTCGCCAACCTCTCCTCTGGGCTACCTGTTCTTGCCCAGCCTCATTCTCCTCACCTTCCTGGGGCCTGCCTCACGGTGCTATGACTCTCAGAGGCAGGGTCCACGCGGGTCAGCCCAGCCCAGCTCAGGCAGGCAGCAAGGCTGGACAGGGGCCGAGGGAGCCGGTTGCGTGTTATTAGGGCTGAGGGGGGGGGAGGGCAATGTTCATGTCTACGGCAGCCCCGGCAATGGTCTTCAGCAATAAAAGTTGTGTGACCTGAAAAATTTGTGATTTGTTGTTCTACTGATTCCCTGCCCACCCCAGTGTCCAGACAGCCTTTGTGGGGGTTCTTAGGTTTGGTTCCTCAGCTGTGGGTTCTGAGTGTTTATTTGGCCCATCAGCCAACCCCCGACCTGCCATATCAGTGCCTACTCTGTATCAGGTATCATGACAGGCTCAGGGGCACAAAGACTATGACAGTGTCCTCAGGAACTCATGATTGTGACTCAGTGTGACGGAAGCTATGACGAGTATGGACAGCATGCGTGGAAGCTACCAGTCGCACCTGGAGAGGTCAGGGAGGGCTTCACAGAGGACGGGAGGCTTGAAAGGAATCTTAAAACTTCACCAAACCAAGCCAAACCAGATCAAACAACCAAACCAACAAAACCAGACAAGGATGGGTGAAGGACAATCCAGTGCTTGTCTTTTCTCCTTTTCCCTTCTTCCTCTTTCTCTTCCTCTGCCTTTGCAAGCTCAGAGAGAGGCCTGATTGTAAGAAGCTTCCTCAAGCATTTCCAACAGAATTGGATCGGTGGTCCCATCGGTTTCTGAAAGATCGATCCCTTCTTGCTCCGCAGTTACTTTCCTACCTTGAATATATTGACCTCCATCACTGCGACCCATGGGTACACGACCAGCGTCACTGGGCACACCCCTGCTTCTGGCCACGATCACAGATGTCTCCAGGCCTGCGTCCATGGGCCTGGCCTTCGGACACCTCAGATCTGGTTTCTTTACTCTCTCATGTCAGTGGGAGGGGGAGACGTCCCACCTTCAGTTCTTTTCTGGCTTCATCCCAACAAAAAGGTGTGGGGGAGGGGCAATTGGTGGGCTTAGTATATTAGCAAGTAGGGAGAACACAACGACCCCAATAAGAGCCCACGGTTTCCCACAACTTCCGTGGCTCAACCCAAAGCTTATTTCTCATCCATCTCAACGTCCAGCGAGGAGGCTTCCTGCCACATTATTTTTCAGATCCTTCTTTCTCTCTGGCTTCCTAGGGCATAAGTAACCTATAGGGGTGCAGGTGTGTGTGTGGGAGAGATAAGCTCGAGAAAAAGCAGTATCTTAATAGGAAAAGAAAAACACTTTCCTTAGACACCAGACATTTACAGAAGCCATAAGAAGCATGGAGTAGGGTGATGGGATTTCCCAAATCTGTCCAAAATTTCCAGAAAGATGTGCGTGTCTCTATTGGTGGAGGCTAGTGGGGGTTGCTGGTGACACCATCCTCGGGTCCCTGGATCCCAGGCATCTCCAGGTACCACTCAGACTCTCTGGCTTTGTCAAGTCCACTGACTGCTGAGTTTACCCCCCGGGGAAGGAGGGGAGTGTACGTGAGTGTGGGGCAGAGACTAAGTCTTTGGAGGCAGAGCCAGTCACAGCCCAGCAGCCCATCCTGCTGCCTCTGGAGTTTGGTTCAGTTCCCAAGGGCTATTGTTTCCCGTAATTGCTTAGCCAGTGTCCTGATGCACTTGGGGGGACATTGGGAGATGCATGTGGAGCACTTTCTGTAATGATAATGATGAGGATAATGATGATAAGAGCTAGCACTTGCTGAATGTGTGCTGTATACCAGCTGCTGTGCTAACCACCTGATGTGTCTTATGTCCCGAAAGCAGAGTAGGCACTCTTATCCCTATTTCATGGATGAAGACACAAAGGCCAAGGCAAGTGAGTTAAGCTTCCCCGAGCCACACGCCTGCTACAGTGGTAGAGCAGGACTTTGAATCGAGGCTGTCCGATTTTAAAATCTGCTCTCCCAAGTCAGGTAGGTCTTTTCTAGCTGAGACATTACAGGGTCTGCTGCTTGGCAACGGGTATCTTTCCGTTCACCGGGCCTCTGCCGTGGGAGGGCCAGGGCGGGACAATGCCGCAGAGAAGGCTGGGCACACCCCTCAGAGTGTCACAGGACCGGAGGCTTAGCTCACCCAGAACCTGAGACAAAAGCATTATGAATGGGAGGAGGCCTCCTGACTCTTCTCGCACCCACGTCCCAAGTGGATGCTTTCTGGGAGGTCCTCCTCTGCCATAATAAGCTGTCACCCCAGGATACCTCCATGTCTCCTCAGTGTGGGTGGGTGGCTCTGAGAAGCTCGTGCCACTCATTCCGTACGTCCTCCGCGCTGGCCCAGGCTTCCTGTTCCATGGAATTGCGCTGCCCAGCCCAGGCAGCGAGCTCACACTGGTCTCACGATGAGTCTTGTCAGAACATGGAGGACCACGCTGTGGAGATACGCAGCCTGCATCATCCAGGCAGAGATCGTCTCAGATGAGTCCTCAGAGCAGAGGAGGGAATGGCCCGGCTTTGGTCCTGCACGGCTCAGCTCCGGCCCGCAGGATGTGGGACGTGGACGTAACGGGGTAATTCTTCTGCCAAAGGCCCGAGTCCCAGAATAAGTTCTTAACTTTTCATACAAGGAGGGAGCTGGGAATCTTCTTTGAACTCCTCCTAATGATACTGATTTAGTGGAAAGAGCCATGAAGTTGGACTGGAGGTAACCAGAGGCACAAATTCCAGCTCCACTTCCTTCGCTCTGTGACCTTGGGCAAGCCAGCCTCTCCCTCCCCTCATGCAGCATAGGTGCATCTCTCCCACGTGCTGTTGCAGGGTGAAACGGGTGGCTGTATGTCAACATGCAGGACAGTGACAGGCAGATCGAGCCCTTGAAACAAACATTGAAATTGCCGCAAAAGGGCCAAATCCTTCACCCCTTTCTCCACCCCTTCAGCAAACCAGTGAGACGGGACTGGGGAATTTGAATAAATCTTCACAGGGTTCAAGTTTCTTAGGAGATTTGCCATTTCTCTGTATAAACCTGCCTCTTCATTTTATAGCAATGGGGTTGGTCTTCTATGAAGGTGACGCCACCATCCGAGGCAGCTAGACGTCTCCTGCTGGGAGTTTCTCTCACAGCTGGGTTGAGCTCTCTCTGCTCTCTCTTGCCACTGATGGGACCAGGATGGGTAGCTGGCCCTGCCCTGGAAGCACCTGGCTACTCGGCCAATGGAACTGATGGTTGAGGGCTGTGAGGGGACACACAACCTCATGCCCCATGGGCTCCTCAAGACACAGCCATCTGGCTCCTGCCCCATCACATCATTGATCTACCATGTTGCCAAATCCAATGGTAGCTTTTCAGTCCTCATCCTACTGGAACTCCCTGCTGGAACTGAACTCTTGAGGACTCCCTGCTCAGTAACATTGCCATTGCTTCTGTGACATCAAGCTCTCCCTTCTGGCCTTCTGGCCGCTCCTTCTGTCTCCCACAAGCTCCTTAAGTGGTGTTCCCCAAGAGACCTCCGTCCGATCTCTGGGGTTCTGACGAACACCCCGTGCAGTCAGCAGGAATTTGCTCCATGCCATGAAGGTACAAGAAATGTCACCTTTCTTTATAAAATAGATGAAAATTTGACTGAACTTCTCAGCCTGTCTGGAAATCATTCCTCCTCCTGTTCTTCCCCAGGATGCTACGCTCTGAGGGAGGCCGCACCCTGTTCCCAGGCTGGCCGCTCCACTGGCGGCCTTCACGGGCCGCCCTCACATGATTTTACAGGTGCAGGCAACAGCTTGCAAATCTGCAGCTCTCTGTACCCCTAGTCTCAAGAACCCCCCGTCTCGCTGGGTCAGGCTCTAGCTGCTCCCTTCTCTTCCGCCCCCAAAGCCCTTCTCCTTGGAGACAGTCCAGGCTTGTCTCTGTTGTAAACATTGCACAAAGGCCTAGAAGTTCTCATGAGTCAAAGCTGTTCCTCCTTGATAAGATCATGGTGGAAATTAAGATGAGTATCGATTTCAATGCTCTTGTACAGATTTTCATGTGACTGAAGTTTGCTTTCCTCTAGGATTAATTACTACAGGTGGGATTGTTGGGTCATATGGTGATTGTATGTTTGACTGTATAAAAAACTGCCAGGCTGTTTTCAGAGGATTTGTACCATTCTGCGTTCCCACCCACAAATTAGAGTTTTACTTGCTCCTCATCTCCCAGTAATTGGTATTGCCCAGAATTTTTTAGGGCAACCATTTTAATAGGTATGTAGTGGTATCTCATTGTGGTTTTAATTTGGATTTCTCTAACAACAAATGATGTTGAGCATCTTTTTAATGTTGGTTGTTTTTTTTTTTTTTTTTTTTTGGCCATCTGGAGATCCTCTTTGGCTAAGTGTTCAGATCTTCTTGTTTCTTTGTTGGGTTGTTTGTTTCTTATCATTGAATTCTGAGAGTTCTTTTCTTTATATATGCTAGATACTAGTCTTCTTATTGTTGAATTCTGAGAGTACTTTATATATTCTAGTTGCTAATCTTTGCTGGATATTTGATTTATAAATATTTTCTCCCTATGTAGCTTGTCTTTTCACCCTCTTAATTGTGCCCTTATAGAGACAAAGTGAATTTGCTGAATTCCAACTTATCATTTTTTTTTTTTTTGGATTGTGCTAAGAACATTTGGCCAAATCTAAGCTCATGAAGACTGAAGACTTTTTCTGATGTTTTCTCTTAAGAATTTTGTTGTTTTATGTTTTTTTATTTGGACTAGGATCCATTTAGAGTTAATTTTGAGATACTGTTGTGATATAGATTGAGGTTCATTTGTTCGCTAATGGATGTCCGGTTGTTTTAGCACCATATTTTGAAGACTGCACTTTTCCCGCCCGCAAATCTGCATTTCCATTTGCCCTTCCATTTTCTCAAAAGTCAATTGAGCATATCTCTGTGGGTATATTTTTTTGATCTATGTGTCTATCCTTTCAGCAATGCCACCCTTTTTTTTTTCATTTATTTATTTTCAGCATAACAGTATCATTATTTTTTCACCACACCCAATGCTCCATGCAATCCGTGCCCT
Source organism: Mustela nigripes (assembly GCF_022355385.1). Classification (NCBI taxonomy): domain Eukaryota; kingdom Metazoa; phylum Chordata; class Mammalia; order Carnivora; family Mustelidae; genus Mustela; species Mustela nigripes. The sequence goes on from NC_081557.1 coordinate 91,404,310, forward strand.
CTATAATACCCACCACCTGGTACCCCAATCTCCCACCGCCCCCCGTCACTTCAAACCCCTCAGATTGTTTTTCAGAGTCCGTAGTCTCTCATGATTCACCTCCCCTTCCAATTTACCCAACCCCCTTCTCTCTAACTCCCCATGTCCTCCATAATGCCACCCTGTCTTAATTACTTTAGCTTTATAGTAGGTCTTAAATTTGGGTAGGGTGAATCGTCCAATTTTTTTTCAAAATTATTTTAGGTCTTCTATTAGGGTTGTGGTAAATTTATAATCCATTTGGAGAGAATTAGCATGTTAACTGAGTCTTCTGAACCAGGAACATAGCATTTCGTTTGTTTGTTTGTTTGTGAGGAAGAGTGAGAAAGCATGAGCAAGGTGGAGGGGTAGAGGGAGAGGGAGAAGTAGGCTCTCTGCTGAGCAAGGAGCCTGACATGGGGCTTGATCCCAGGACCCTAGGATCATGACCTGAGCTGAAGGCAGAGGCATACCTGACTGAGCCACCCAGGCACCCCATATTATCCATTCACCTAGATTTTCCTTGCTTTCTTTCATTTAAGTTTTATAGTCTTCAGCATACAGGTCCTGTACCTATTTCATTACCTTTATAGCTAAGTATTTAATCACATGCTAACATAAATAATAATTTTATTAAAGTAACTGCATTTTTCAAAACAAAAAATAAGAATGGTGGCATTGTTTTTATATTTTTGCAAATCTTTTTAATATCTGGCTGAACAAAAAAGATAGCTGGATTCTCATACTTCCTCAGTATTCAATCTGTTGTGATATATTGTTTGGGTTGAAATATATGAAGAAAATCTGATCTCACACAGATGTAGAGTTGGAAAGTGAAAGAGTAATTTTTTTTTGAAGATTTTTTTTTTCCGAAGATTATTTGAGACAGAGTGAGAGAGGGATAAAGGACACAGAGGGAGACTGAGAGGGAGAAGTCTACTCCTTGCTAAGCAGAGGGCCTGATGCAGGACTTGAGGTCATGACCTCAGCCAAAGGCAGATGCTTAACCCACTGAGCCACCCAGGCAACCCATGAGAGAATTTTTTAATAGCCTTTTCAAGTACTTGATGGTACTTCAATACTGTATGCAAAGTTGACAAGCAGCAGTTGGTAAAGATCAGTTGCAATGTGGAGTCTGAAATCTGTCAATGAACATTGACATTTGGTATTTGGTTGTTTTTAAATCTCTTGGTCTATGTCGCACTCACAATGGGTTTTTCACCCATGTATAATTTCATAACATTATGAATTGATCATTTGGAAAATATTGGTTCTGAGCTATGAACATCTTCCAGATGTTGACACATTCCATTTTACAACATGAAAACAAATCTATTCATATCGTCACTGATGTCATCAGAAAAGTCTTTAAGGATTGGGAAGCTCCTGGTAAAGGATCCAAATCTTCCAAGATCCAAATTTTCAATTGAAATTTTAAATTATATCATTAGGGACAAACGCTGTCAGATGTTTTCTTCGAGGTGACGATCTCATTTTGTTCATTTTTGAAGAAATGGTTGCCAACTCTGAAGTCGGAGTAATCGCAGTTCGTCAATCTTCTTTCAAAGAAAAATGGTGTTTCATGAAGAAAGTGGCAAGTTCAGCTCGCAGCTGAAACATAAGTGCTTTTTCTCGAAACAACCCCCAAATTTTGGTATGCAGCACAAGTGCTCTCATTTTTTTCACCCTGAATATTAAAAAGACATATATTTGGGGTTGGGATTTAAATAAGTTAATACCTTGTAATAATTCATAATTTATACTGCTTCAGCAAGGATGTTCCTAAGCAAAACTGCCAAGTGTGTGGTGGTAAAATGACTACAGGCACAATTTGGTGCCCTTGCCTTGATTCACGTGAAGGAGCCAATGGTTTTGCCCACTGCTTTTTATGTGTCATCGGTGCAAACATCACCACAATGAAAAGGGCAAATGATATCATTATTATTATGAAAATAGTTTTGACCTCCTGATGCCCTGAAAATGTCTCAGGCACCCCCACACTTTGAAGACTGCTATATTAGACCACACAAAAAGACAAAACCTGGGGATCTGCAGGTGATGACTTTGGATAGTTGCTTCCTGGAAATTGCTTTGGAACCATGTCTTTTACTTACCCTCACTGTCCACTTTCAGAAAAAAGTGAACAATCTCTCATCTAAAGAAGCCAAAGGCTAGTCAGCTTTCTGTGGTGATGTTGGGTCTTGTTGAAGAAGGGAGATGTTAATTTAACTGCAGGTTAATGAAGAGCTCAGTGGGTGGAAGAAAGAGGACCAGGGATTCACATTTCCTTAATTTCCTGGGCTTGATGTGTCCCAGGCAAGGGTTCTAGTTAGAAACACTCCAGTTGGGGCACCTGGGTGGTGCAGTTGATTAAGTGTCTGTCTTTGGCTCAGGTCGTGAGCCTGGGGTCCAGGCTCACTGCTCAGTGTGGAATCTGTTTCTCCCTCTCCCCCTCACCCCTGCCCCCCATCATATTCTCAATCTCCGTTTGCTCTTTATTTCAAGTAAAAAAATAAAAGCTTTAAAACAGAGAGAGAGAAACACTCCAATCACTCTGACCTATGGCTGACACCCTCAGTATCAACAAGAAGTCTGGTTGGGGTCTGCCTCGTGGTGGGACTGGAGACTAGAATTCCATTAGGTTCTTTTCTGATAAAGCTTCTCACTGGACTAATGGATGCTCCAAATCCAGTTGAATTTAACAAATTGTTGTAAGCACTTACTAGTACTGAGGACTGTATTAAGTGCTGGGACTGGGGTTTGAGCTAGAGCTGGAGGACACATACCTGCCCTTGGCCCTTTCCAGCCGGGTCTATGTTTTAAAGCTTTATTGTTCTTGTGATTTTGTAACTTTGTTCTCACTACAGGAGGATTCTTAAAAATCAAAACAATCCTGGAAACTATACAAATGATATAAAGAGAACTTTTCGTGCTAGTATCATACTCTAAACTCTCCACATCATCCACATTTTATCTCTTTTCATCTCAGCAACAGTATGAAGTCAGTACTATCGCAAAGAAGAAAGTAAAAATCATCTTCAATCCCACGATGTGGGGTGCCTGGGTGACTCAGTCAGTGAAGTGTCTGCCTTCAGCTCAGGTCATAATCTCAGGGTCCTGGCATCGAGCTCCACATAGGGCTCCCTGCTCAGTGGAGAGCCTGCTTATCCCTCTGCCTCTGTCCGTGCTCATGCTCTCTCTACTGTGCACACACACTCTCTTTCTCAAATAAATAAATAAAATCTTAAATAAGTCTAAACAAATAAATCTTAAACAACTCTATGCAATCATAGAGAGGGCTATAGTTTTATGTAAATGGGATCATATTTTACAGATTATTTTGTATGTTGATTTTATTTTCTTGATAATATGAGATAAGCACCTTCCCCAAAGGGATAGATATTATCATCTTTAACAATTGTAAGCTATTCCATTGGCTAGATATACCAGTTTTCTTAATCTGTCAGTGGACATCTAAGTAGGGATAGTTAGTTTCCAGAGTTTGCTTTATAAACACTGTTGCCATGAGTACATTTCAGTAAGTAGGATTGTTTACATTTCTATTCCAAATGCTGAATTGTTTTTCAGAAGAGTTGAATTAACTTCTATACCTCAGTGTCCAAACCGCATCTGCTCTGTTTTTCTGCAAAGAATGCTGAGGGTAGACATGAAAGAATACATGTGAATGTCTTCTTGTGTGAATACCTGTGTGTATATGTGAGCTGTGCCCACGTGTGAGGGTTCATTTAGTCATTCAACAAACGCTTCTGAGCATCTACCCTGAAGCAGATGCTCAGGTAGGGGTGAAACTGTGTGGAACTCAGTATGATCCTGTCTCTCATGGGGTTAAACATACTTTTTTTTTTTTTTTTTTAAGAAAGAGAGAGGGAGGGAGTGCATGCATGCACATATGGGGTGGGGAGGGGCAGAGGGAGAGAATCTTAGGCAGGCTCCTTGGCCATTGCAGAGCCCGATGCAAGGCTCTAGCGCATGATACTGGGATCATGACCTGGGCCAAAATCAAGGGTTGGACACTTAACTGACGGAGCCATCCAGGCACCCCTCAGATGTACATTAAAAAAAAAAAAAAAAAAAAGACCTACCGTAACCATGTAGAGAAAATTTATATGAAGATATGACCACTTAAATTGGGCTCTCCCTTGGTCTAATGATGATGGCCAGGGTAGCAGAGGAAATCAGAGGAGGCTTCCTTGATACAGGGCAGACAGAGCTACAGTCTGAAAGCTAAGGAGGCATAACCCAGACAAAGATGAAGAGGACACATGCTCCAGCGGACAGAAAGCTTCCCGTTTCTTTTTCCACCTGGACTGGGGACCATCTTGCCAGGAAGGTCTCCTGCCATCCCCCACATTCTGGCCTTTCCACCTCAATTCACTCTTCTCCAACCTGTTTTCCTTCCTGAGGCAGGAGGAGCCCAGCTTGAAGAACATAAAGAAGACAGGAGCGGTTGGAGCCCAGAAAGCGAGGCTGGAGACTGGGGCCCAAGGATGCTGAAGAGGAGGCAGGTTGTGTGTGTCTGAAAGTGTCCGTGCCTTTGAGCACATGGGTGAGTCTCTTGAGAGCTGCCGGTGGGTGAAGGAGGGGGCTGGTTCTCCAAGTGTGGTTCCCCTGACCAGAAGCATCAGCCTCTCCTGGGGGTGGGGCCCGGCATTTGTGAGTTAACCCCTGGTGGTAGTGATTTGCACGTTGGTTTGAGAAGCACCCCCCCCCCCCCCCCCAAGGAAGTGTAGTGTGTGTCTGAACGCACCTGCGTGAGAGAGGCTTTGGGAAATTTGTTTTGCAGATGGAGGTTTGCATGGAGACCTCCTCGGGGCAAAAAACTTACCCATCTCCTTGACTTTGTCTTCTCGAAGCACTTCCAAGTCTAGAGGCACTTAGCAGATATTAAATTACGATGGTGGTAACAATCAGCAGCTATGTTTCTAGCTGAGCTTCTATTTCTTACCCATCCCTAGGCAGAGCTACCACAAGGCTTCCTTCTTTTATCACAGAAAGAAATCTAATCTCAATGGTGCAAAAAGCAGGAAATTCACAATGGGAGAGCAAGAGAAATGGCTTATTCAGGGGGAAAAATATCCCCCTGCACGTCCCCTAAGCAGATGGCCAGGGCAAAGGAACAGTTTCCCGCCTAGCCCTGGCTAATGGCTCTGGTGTGCAGAGAGATAGGGAGGGTAGGGCGGGTGCCAGGGTCTCGGCTCCACACCGGGCATGGCTGTAAGAGGGTGTCCTTATATCACAGGGTCATGCACAGAGGGTGCTCCAGAGAGCAGAATCTCCTCCTGGGAAGAAGGGGCCAGACAGCCACACACTAAGGTTACATCTTCACCAAACAAAACCCCAAAGGAGTACCCAGTTTGCACCTAGATTCATGTCCTGGCTCTGCTGCTTATCAACGCAGCGACTCTGGGGGAGTTGTCGTTCTTTCAGGCTCAGTCTCCCCATCTCGGAAATGGGGCTGATCGATCCTAGGATCTGCCTTGCGGGGCTGCTGTTCGGATTGAGTGAGGTGATGCATGTGAACTCATTGGCACGGAGCCAGGCACACGGGAAATGCTCACTTCAGGTTGGCGGTGGCATTTGTGTTTCTGCCTTGACATGCAGTTCGCTGGTTCTGCCAGTGAGCCAGCTCAGTGAGTTCAGCTGGGTTGATCAGGGTCCCCCAGACACGCAGCGGGGCTGGTGGCCCTTGCATTCCTCCTGGACCACCCAAGGTCCTGATGATCTGCAAAGGTATCGTGGTCAGAAGCAGGGGCCGTGTCACGTTGCAACCTGCCCTGTTGTGAGCCTGTCATGTGGTACGTCCATACCGGGTGTTGGTTAAAGATGAGCTTCTATCTTGGGGCTGGTCAAAGTGGGTTTACTTAGGACAGGGAAGTCAAGAAAGGAATATTGACTGAGTGATTGCCATCGCTAGCATGTGGCAGCACGCGCTTTCTGAGTCTTAGCTTGATCGGTCCCCACAAGGACCCTACGGGATCGAGAGTAGCATTAATACCATCTTCCCAGAGAGGAAACGGACACTCAGAGAAGTCAGGTGACTCCTTCAAATCCAGCAGTCCTGGATTCTAATTCCCGACTACATTCTACCAGCCTCCTTCCCCTTTTCCAAAAGAAACTGCTCTTCAGTGAGGAAACTGCAGAAAATGTTATTGATTTGTCCATTGAGTGAGAGTTATTTGACAAAGAAATAAATTTAACCAACCTTGCTCATTTTGCCCACTCTGACCGCAAAGTTAGCTCTTCCGTCTGCTTGGACTTGACCTCTTCTACTACAGGCAAAATCCCTTCTCTCTTGTTCAATCCTCAGCGCAGGACAGCTGGGAACCCTTAACTTATATTCTCTTCTCATGGCAGCTCCTAGGAAAGAATGGGAAGCTAAAAATAAACTCATTGGGTGGTGTCTCAGGGGCTTCTTCTAATAACAAAGAGGGGCTAGACTTTGAGGGGAGAGAGGGGAAGAGAGAAGAATCCTGACACCAAGTTCAGAAGCCTTGGTCTTGCAGATAGAGCTTTTGGGGCCTGTTGTCTCCCAGGCCCTGGTCAGCCTTCTTTATTTTTCCCCAAAGATTTATTTATTTGACAGACAGAGATCACAAGTAGGCAGAGAGACAGGCAGAGAGAGAGGAGGAAGCAGGCTCCCTGCCAAGCAGAGAACCTGATGCGGGGCTCTATCCCAGGACCCTGGGATCATGACCTGAGCTGAAGACAAAGGCCTTAACCCACTCAACCACCCACCCCTCACCCCCCAGCCTTCTTAACAGCCCAGTGGGGTGGGTGGGGACTCAGGAAGTCTGTGTGATTAGGCCTTCCCCTTTGGACAGCTGCCAGTCCTGTCTCCCTTCCATGGATGGAGGAACCAGATAAGAAACAGACCCTAGATGGAATCTTATAAATCCCTGTTCCTTCTCGGCAGGCCTTTCTGAACCTGCTAAGTAGATGAGACCGTACATCCCACAGGTCTCATTCCAACCTCTGTGCCTGGGTTCCCTATCTGCCTGCCACAAACCTCCATCCTCTTCCTTCAAAGGTCAACTGTTTCAGGAAGGCAGCCCAGATTAGTTCCACCTCTAATTCTGACCTTTCTCTTACTTTGGATACTCTTGGTATGTTCACATTCATTGGGATATTAATAATTGGTACTCACATGTACATGGCTTATTTGAAGGTATTTAGTATTTTAAGGTATTTATCATGCATTTAAGAAAGCGTGTTTTCTCACTCTTCAGGACACAGAAATCCTGAGAGACAGATGGGTGAGGGAAAGAGTGGACCAGTACGCAGGAGACCTTGCTCCAGTCCCAATTGGGTCACAAGCAAGCTAGGTGACTTTGAGTCAGTCAGTTCCCCCCTCTGGGCTCCCAGCTTGCCAAACGTCCTCTAAGGCTTCATCCAGTTCAGATGTCCCGTGGCTCTGTTTGGGGCTCTGCACACAGAGCTCTGTGGTACCCTGTTTCTTCTAAGATGTTGCCTTATCTCTCTCGTCATGTATGTCCCTGGCCCAGGTTCCTGCAGCTCCGATGCACTGTACGTTCCAGGGCTTCAGAGCCACTGACTCTGCAAGCCACAAATGAAATCATCCATGGGAGAAGTCACTGGGAGGCTCAGCTCTCTCCCTGTCCTAGGCAGGTTCTGTTAAAAAGCCGACACCCAGGTCCTGTTCCTGGAGCATTGGATTTATGGGTCCAGGGTGGGCCTGATCATCTTGCTTGAGTCATCTATGGCACAAAATCAAATGCTTCCAAACTTAATGGTGTAAAAAACAGCCACCACTTTATTTGCTCCAGATTTGAGCAGGAGGAGCTCATCTGGCATGGGAATGTCCGAGGTGGCTTCTATCCTTTCTCCGCGTTCTCTCTGTCTCTCCAGCAGAGTAGTCTGACTTCCTCTAAGGCAGGTGGCTTCCAAGCGGTGGTGTTCAAAACATTGAAGGCAGAAGCTGCAGCTCTTTGCTGCAGACCCCATCTAAAAAGTTATATGGTGATTGTTCTGCCCCTTTATGTTGCTCAGACTAAGTGCTGTGGCCAGCCCGGATTGCGGAGAGGAGAGACAAGTGCCACCTCACAGTGGCAGAAGAGCCCGTGGGATGGGAGACACTGCTGAGGCTATCTCTGGAGGCACAACTTACCGTAAGTTAAGAGCAATCTCCAGATGCATCCGCTGTGGCCCATGTCCCTGGAACCCTGCTTTCCATCTCTGCCTCCCACTTATCTGCCAGCCCAGGCAGCATCAGACGGCCTCTTAGTGCTGGTCAGGGGCAGGGCGGGGCGGGGGGGGGGGGGCTCTTTTTCTTGAGGCACGTTGTTTTTCTCCGTCAATATCACTCTAATCTCTTGCATTAGTAAATACTGATTAGCCACCAATTACATTGGAAGTGTTAGGGACCAGGTGTTAGAAGCATAAAAGAAGAAGAAGAAAAAAAACAAACAAACCTAAAACCATTCCCGAACAAAGCAAACAAACGGTAAAACATAAACTGGATATTCTTCCTGTCTTCAAGTTCTGCACCATCCAAGAGCAACCCACTTAGGTGATTGCCTGGGTCAAGTCATGGCACCCCGCCTGCTGATTTGGGAGCTGAAGGTTCTGAGCTAACAATGTGCTGGGAAGGAGTTGTGTTCAAGGGCTATATAGATGCTTATTATTAGAGTGAATATTAATATTAGAGTGAAGTAGAGAGGGGTGAGGGTTTTATGCCCTTCACCTCCCACCAGCCACACCTAAGGTTCCATATAAGTCCTAAAAAACGAAAATCAATAGAGATAATGCTTTAAATGGTGGACATCAAACAGGCTTCTGGTCTGAGAGGCAATTACATACACAACAGCATCAAAGAGAGAACGGAATGGAAGGAGGATGGAGGGAGATGGAGAAGTCAATGAACCCAAGAGTCCACTACCAACAGACAAGAGAGGCAGCGTCCCCACAACTGCAGGGGTCTTCAGGCCTGCGTGGAGTCCCTCTTGGAAGCCCATTATGGTCAGAAATGAGCTGCCTTCCCAAGGCGGGCCAGGCACAGCCCCAGGATGCCGGGCGTCTGGCTGCTGCTGTCCGCTTCTTGGGAGAAACGCAGCTCTGTGCACAGGTGCTGAGTTTGCCTCGCACGGAAGTTGTTCTCCCCTCACAGCAAGTAGTTTCAGGCTTCACGCAAGACTCCCCTATAAAGTTCAGCCACCAGACAGCCCAGATCATTTTTATTGCTCCCCTCAACTCTAGCTTGGGCTTTGGGGTGCAGGTGGGAGTGGGGGATGCAAAAGAGAAAAAAAGTGGATTCAAGTCTTTCTTGCCTGGAAGTGTGGCTGGGCTAGTGGGTTATTGTCTAGGTGCAGGGCTGGCCGAGAGACTCAATAGAGGTGACGGCTGGGTCCCTGTGGCTCTTCTGGCTCACAAACTCAGCAACAGCCTCTGTTCTGAACCTGGATCCAGTGGGTTGGAAGAGTACATGATGATAAACAGGTGCCTCTCCCCACAAACGTTGGCTCCAGGCGCTCAGGGAGGGGTGGGGAGTTCAGACGCCTGCTTATGCTAACAGGCTGTCAGCTTCTCCATGCATGGGGAAAGCAGAAACACGAAACTATTCTGGTCTTGTCTAGAGAGCCATTATGTATTGAATTGCCAACATCATTATCTCCAAAGGGCAACATGGCTCGTTTTCTCCCATTTGCATTCACCGGGAAAAGACAAATGGGTGCACATTTGCAGAGTGGAAAGGCAGGGGGAGGAGTGGTCATGTGCTCGATTTGGACGACCAGCAGCTCTGGAAGGGGCAAGCTCATAATTAGAGATCGGCACCTCGAGGTGATGCTTCACACTTACATGGCAAGTTTAAGTTAATCAGGCAGAATTAGTTCCCTAGACTGATGGGACTGGGTGGATTTTTCACTTAGGAGCAAATCTCATGCATGCTCTGGCATGCCTTGTTTCCTGACATATGTTATAGTTTTCCTGTGGGAAGACAGGGTGAAATTTTATTTCAGACCTTCCCCACTCAGCCTGCATTTGCTTTCTTCCCTTCTCAAAATCCAGATCCTGCTATAAAGGTGGCTAAGTCGGTGAGGAGGGGGGACTTAGGGGGACCAGGTCCAGGAAGAGAGGTGCTGGGGTTGGCACGTGTCAGGTATATGCTAGCGTTAAGTGGCAGGTAGGGGTCTTCTAGGCCAACAAGATGTGCCCGTGCTGAGTTTCTGCTTTCTCATGATGCAAGGCTATCCTCCCCAGCTGGTCCATTCTATTTGTACCAGTCAGGACTGTGTTGGCTGCATGGGACAGAAAACCAGTTACAGGGCATTTCTGTGACGTGAGCTGAATTTTCTCAGGTGGCAAGAAATCTGGAATGCAAGATGGCCGCTTTACCTTCAGGCATCACATTCATATTTCTGACCAAAGAAAGGATGAGGAGGAAGAGGAGGAAAAGTAGGAGGGAGAAGAAGAGGGGACGGAAGGGGAGGATGAGGAAGAGGGAGAAGAAAAGTGCAAAGGGCAAAGTCATGTGTCTTTTTTAGAATTCTTACTCAATAGAATTCTGTTGCCATCTTCTTGGCCAGAGCTGGGTCACATAGATCCCCTCTAGTAAATCTGGAGAACAGGTGGTTTTTAAACAGAGCACATTGTAGCTTGGTTAGCGAAAGGACAGAAAAAAACAAACAAACAAACAAACAAGAAAACCAAGCTGATCTAGGGAACCAGCAGTGTCTGCTATCCACCTGGTCCCCATGGCTCCCTCCACCATCAGAGACGTCCTGCTTTTCAAGCTCCCATGTCGGTATCAGGGTCTCCTTCTCTTTCCCTACAGGTGGTCTGGCCCCAGAGCCCCGGGAGGCTCACCACTCCCCTCACCTCTACCTGTGACCTCAACAGCCCTGCTCCTTTGTCCTTTATTCTGGGGAAAGACAAGTGCATTGCACACAGGTGTGCAGGCACCAGGGTACCAGTGCATGGGGAGACGGTTCTGAGGCTTTGGTGAAACTGACAGATTGCTGAGCGAGCAAGGAAAAATGTGTTCACAATGAATCTGGAGGGGTTGGCTAGGACATAACCATGCTGGGTCTTGTGAGCTACAGGTCACTAGCTACAGACAGGTCACCAGACGAGACACTGGGGTCTACATATGGAGTGAGAGGCCAGGCTGCCCCCAAGGACTTCCCATTCCATTAGGGTCGCACATAGGTAATGACACAAACTAAAAGCCAGACGATGATGTGCACCGTGATCAATGGAGAGGCTTGACGCCGGTCATGACAGCATGGAGAAGACAGCCTTAATTTCAATAAAGTGATGTTTGAATTTAGCTTTGCAGAGTAGGGAGGATTCTTACGAGAAGGGAATTAGGAGACGTTTGAAGCAGAGAAACTACATGAGCAAAGATCAGGGGCAGCAAGCAGGCAGCATATTCGGATCATTGTGAGTAGCCCTTTTGGGCTGGGAGACAGCATTTGCAGGGATTGGGCTGACAGGGGTGGAGATGGGATGGGGAAGGCCGAGCAAAGAGTGGGGTCGGGAGATGAAGCCAAGAGGTGGGTGTGTGTTGGGTTGTAAAGACGGAATGTCATGTTAAGAAGTCAGACGATAGGGTGTAGAAAACACGGAGCGGCTGAAGGTTTGAGTCACATCCGAGCTGCAGAAAATATCAGAGAGTTGAGAGCCTGGGGGTGGGGACACTGAGGCAGAGTCTCCAGCAGGAGTCTGGCAGCAGAGAGGCCTGATCTAGAACAGAAGCACTGGGCGGGAGGGGAGTGAGGACGGTACATGCTCTCCCGGGTGAGTGACTGGTGGTGGGGTTCGGGGCAGGGCAGTGCCCTTTAGGAATTCAAGAAAGACCCAGGAGGGGAAGCTCCTTTCATATGCGAGGACAGTTGGATGATGGATTCAGCATGGGCAGTGCTGGGTCCCTGGGCATGACTCCTCTGGGTCTCTGGGGGTGAGGACCAGGGCTGGAGAGGGTGGGGCCATCAGCCCTAAGTGGATGGTAAAACCATGGCTGTGGACTGGATGGTCCAGGAATGGGGTAAAGTGGCAAAGGGCCCTAGACAAGCCATTTGAGGGAGAAGCCGGTGGGGGTGGGGTGGGGTGGGAGTGGGGTGGGGGTGGGGGTGGGGGAGGGTCAAAAACCCAGGTCAGGGAGGGTGGAAGAGACCAGGTTCAAAGAGCAGTTTGGAAGTGACCAGGCACTTTCAGCCAAGGAGTTAGGAAACGGTTCTGTCGTGGGGTTCGGAGGCTCTGCCTTCAGCCGAGGGGCGAAGGTGCATTCGAACTTGTACAACGTGAGTGGGAATGGACTGAAAGTAGCAGCTGGTGGGGAGGAGCTGCTCTGATTCCTCAGGACGCACGGCAGGGTGAAACAGTACCCCAAAAGCCATCTTGGAGGGTTACATGCTAGGAGAGGTCGGGGTCTTTCTCCACAACTCGTGGTCTTGCCTGTTAATTTTCCCTGCTGGTGAGTGCGAGGCGCGGACAGGCTATTTTTGCTGGAGTGCCTGGCGACAAGGCAAGGGCTCCCCACATGGGGTTTTAGTATTTAGTAGCACAGTTGTGAGTTACTGAGCTTAGCACAAGCTTTAAAGCATTGAGCTGTCCCTTGTGCTCCCGACAGTTAGGCTGTCCTTCTAAGCCCTAGGTCTTTTCATGGCTCCAATTCTGGACAAGTGGGGAGCATTTTAGAAATGGTTGCTAGCCTTTCTTGTCCTATTTCCACCATGGCTGTGCACTCCTGCCCCAGCTCGCTCATTCTCTCTCTCTTTGCTCGCAGGGCCTTTAGAGAAGCCATGTTCTCCTCATTTGGGGGTCAGGCTCATTTTGTACCTTCACATTACCATTGCTCTCCTCACAGCCCCTGAGCTCTCACTGTTGGGTCCTCCTAAGCCAGCCACTCCCCAGTTCTTGCTTGCAACCATCTTCCTAATGCCCGTCAGTGACTTCCTATTGTCCTGAGGATAAGAGCTGGACTCACCCAGGATCTTCCAGGCCTGCCTGGTCTGGTATCGTTTCCTACCCCGGCCTGTCTCCCCTGCTCAAGGTCCACAGTGGCTTCTTTCATGCCATGCTCCTTTGGCCTCAGGGCCTTTGCACGTGTGGCTTCTGTTCCTATGTTGGATTCATTTCCCAGTCCTGCCTGTCACTCCAACTCCTGGCTCCTTCACCTCATCCCTTTCACACCTCTTGACTATTTGACTCGCTTTTCAAATGCTAATCCTCAGGGCTCTGAACAGGTTTTAATTAAAACTTTAAAAAAAAAAGATTTTATTTATTCATTTGACAGACAGAGATCACAAGTAGGCAGGGAGAGAGAAAGGGAAGCTGGCTCCCCGCTGAGCAGAGAGCCCAACTCGGGGCTTGATCCCAGGAACCTGAGATCATGACCTGAGCAAGAGGCAGAGGCTTTAACCCACTAAGCCACCCAGGTGCCCCTAATTAAAACTTTTTTGTAGGACTAGCTGATAAATATCCATCTTGCCTGTTCGCCTTTCCTTTCACTGTTGTATCCTGCAGTGTGGCCCAGGGCTCGGTGCAGAGGGGCTCCCCACATCAGTAAAGGATTGAAAGAATGGGGAGCAGCTGGAGACCCTTTAACACCCATGCCTGCATTTCACGGGGGCTAGATGTGCTTCTTTTTCCCCGGGGGCTGGTGCTACTCTTTCTAAAACAAACTTGTGTGGATTTCAAGGCAGTCCCACACCAGATTTCTTCTTCAGTGCTCCTGGGGGAGCTGTGAAGATGCACAATTTGAGAGGCGAGCCATGGGCCTTCCTCTAGTGATCATAGGTCCTGTTCTCCCTCCCCAGCCCTTATAGTGGTCAGCAAAGCCAACAGCTGCTCCCAGGAAGTAATTTGGCCAAACACCTTGCAATTCTGTGGCAGGAAAGGGGCTGCTACTCTGGGTCACTTGGCTTCGGAGTTCCTTTTTTTCCCCAAACAGGCTTGCAAAGACTGGGTTTGGTGTGTTCCCAACCAGGAGGAATTCCAAAGAACAGTGCAGAGAAATGGTCAAAAGGCAACACTCAAGGTCATCTGGGAGGGATTAATCTGCTTGCCCAAGGACGTGGGCCTACCAAGTGGTATGGTTTCATCACTCTCTCCCGCTAGAGCAAAAGAAGAGGGAGGACAGCTGTCACCAAGTCTTCACTTGTAGAGGAAAAGGCAGGGACAGAAAGGTGACTCGGTCTGTGTCGAGTCCTGTGGATCAGTGAGACTAGAGTCAGGCTTAGAGCTTTAGCCTTCAGAGGTACCCACAGAGCTGGGGGACTGTCTCAGAACCATGTCCACTTTGTCCAAGGTCCTGTGCTCAGTGGGTCAAAACTGTCATCCATAAGTCTCCTTTGGGTGAGGGAGGCTACCCACTTGTTCTCAGTGACCACTTAGGGCTTCCAAAAAGGGCAGAGCCTTTTTGAATTCATGAATATGTCTTGCCTCAGGGTTTTGAGACTTAATCATTTGTTGAAGTCATAAAATCATCTAGGTGAGGGCTTGAAGTGGCTTTAGAATTCTCTAGTTTCCTTCCTTTTGCAAATAAAAATATTGAGGCTGAGGGTTGGGGGTGTTAGAGGTAGGGCTGGGTCCCCTCCCAGCTGTACCCCTCATCCCAGGATTGGGGGTCTTTAAGGAAGTCTCTGTGGCCCTGCCTAGGTGGGGACAGTGTCTCCCGGGAAACACCCCTCAGCCTGTCCACCCCCATCCTGGCTCAGGCTGGGCAGCCTTGTGGCAGGCAGAATGGCTTTCTGGTTACCAATGAATGGCCAGCCCTTGCTGTGTTTCTGTGGTCTCTGCCAGGACCTGACTGGCCCCTTCCTACAGGCCTTTCTGCTCTCCGTGGCCTCCGGTTTGCAGAGTACTCCCTCCGGGCTCCTCAGCCTCCTAGGAGGTGAGTGTTCCCACAGCCATTGTCACCGGGAAGGAAACTGAGGTGCGACATCTTCCTTAGCCATTGGCTCAAGGTTACGTCACAGGTAGACCCCACAGAGCCAGGATTTACATCTCGAAATTCAGCTGTCCTCTTAAATCTGGAGCCTGAGGTTGGGGTGGTGGAAGGATTGCAACCCAGCAGGGCCAGAACGAGGGGCCCTGGAAAGGGGATTCTGGGTGGCACACCTGTGAGTCGGGTGAGCGCCCCGCCCCGCGCCCCCCACCTGGCTCTAGCTGGAAATGACAACTACAACCGGAGCGCGCTCAGGCACCCACGACACAGCCATTCATGCTGTGGGTACACATTTCCCTTAATTGCCAAGCCTCCCAATTAACGTGGGTTGCTGTGTCTGGTGCTCGGTTATTTTCCCGTTCCCCTCAGTTTACTATTTCAGAGAGACACTAGCTCTGTCATTGTGTTCGTCTCGCTGCCTTCCCAGAGGAAAACCAAAAAGCAGCAGCTGCCGGCAGATCCCGGGCGCGGGCCCGCCCCCTCGGCGGCAGTCTCCTGTTGCTTCGGGAGCGGGCCCGCCCTAGGAGAGGCGCCCGCCCTCACCCCTCGAGGAGAGGGACGCAGAGGGGCTGCTCGCGCGACGCCAGCCGGTGACACCGCGGCGGCCGGTCCCCGAGCCCCGGCGCGGCCGAGCCCCGCCCCCCTCTCCCACCCCCGCCAGCCGCGCGGCTCCCGCCCGCCCCAGCCCTGCGCAGGAGGGGAGGCGGGAAACACGCGAGAGCCTCGCCCACCGCCCTGCCCCCAGCCCCGCTGCTCCCAGGCTCCTCGGACTCCGTGCGTCCTCCGGGGATCGGCTCCGAGGGGCTCGCGCTCTGCAGGTAACCCGCGGCGCGGGAGGCAAAGTTGGGCGCGTCTTCCGAGGAGGAGGGCGCGAGGCCGGGGTGGGGAGCGACCGCGCGCGGGCAGCGGCCCGACGTTGTTTGTTTCGGTGGGTGTGAGCGGCCCTCTCGGGCCCGAGGCTGCCCGGGCGGCGGAAACGCGCGGGGGGCTGTGAACGCGGAGGTGGGCGTCGGAAGAGGACTGCGGCCTCGGCGGGGAGGCCGTCCGCGGCGGTGGGGGCGAAGCCGGTGCCCGAGCTCGGGGCTACGGCGTTTTGGGGCAGGGCAAGGGGCAGCTCCCACCCTGTATCCAGCGGGAGTTTCCCCTTTGTTACTGGGAGGCTGTGGACACTGGAGTGGAGCGTGGGCATGTGAAGACGGAGAGGTCGCTGGATGCGCGAGTGTAGACACACCAGCAATACAAAATGGGGCGGCTGGTTTGGTGCTTGGGGGGCATGGGAGCTGGGGCTGGGCGGTGGGCAAGCGGGTGGAGCGGGGGGTGGGGGGAAGGAAAGAAGGGCTGGGCTTCCAGAGCGTGGCATTCATGAGAATGTCTGCATTGGTTGCTGTTGTTGTTGGTGGTTTTTCTTCTCCTTCTTGTTTATCCAGTCCTGTTTTCTTCCAGGGAGCCTCCCCGATCCCCCGTTCTCCCCTTTCCCCATGCCCAGCCCCGTTCCCCAGCAGGGCTGGCCCTGGCAGAGCTTCCCCCATTGTGTATCGCTGGGCTTCCATGGACAGTTGGAAGAGCAGCCCCAGCTCCTGGCGCTTGCTGCTGGCTCTTACAAGTGGCCGCTGTCAGAGAAGGCACCCGAGGGTGGGAGCCGCTGCGCTGGAGAGTGGGCCTGGTCAGACCCCTACTGCCAACCCCCAGGCAGGGGAGGAGGGGCTGGCTGTGGAGCTTTCTGCCCACCAACGTGGCCTCTGTCTCCACTTCCTTTGTCTCCTGGGTGTTGTGCTCTCTAGCTGGGCCCGGATTTCCAGGTTTGGAGATGGGCCAGTGGGCAGCCCATGCCCTCTGTGCAAGGAACCCCACCTTGGGGGCCCCGCGCCCTCATATTGTGTATGTGTGATTGTGTGTATCTGTTTCTGCAACTTAGCCTTTTGCACGTGACCTCCCTGGTAGTTGCCATGGAAACTCCTCTTCAATTCCCAGCCTCCCTTCCTTTTCCTGCCCATTCCTCACCTCCATATCTCCTCCCCTCCCCCCAACATGGTTGCCTGGATACTGGTTATCCCTGGCTTCTCTGACTGGGTGACCCTGGACAGCTAGCTCCCACGTGGGACTGAGGTGGCCACGTACCCACTTCAGTCCTCCCCGTCACACGTCACAAATGTGCCCCTAACACCCCACACTTACGTACCTACCACATTACACACCCTTGCGCACACAAACACCACGCGTTCTGTTGTGCTACACACTTCATCCACACACGCACACACAAGTATATCATACCACAGATAGACCACGTACACCCCAAATGCACCGTACATTGACCACAGGGGAACACAGCACCCTCAGTGCCATGCACAGCGCCCTGTGTACGCTCTCACACACATCAACCATAACACACACACACGCATACCACTTCTAAATAGGTCTCAAGCGGGAAGAGAGAGGGCAGTTTTCTGTCTCATCTAGGTCTGTGCCCGGGAGTGTGTGTCGGGGAAGGCTGAGGAGGGCCAGAAGGAAGACACCTCCCCAGGAACCCTGTGGAAGAAGGTATCGAGAAATGTACTTCCAGATTCCCACAAAGAGGAGTCCCTTTCCTAGTACTCATCTCAAGAGCACAGACGAGAGATTCATTCCATCTGCTGCTTTCTCCCTGCCCTGACCCTGAGAAAGTCCGAGGCTCCTGGCTCGAGCTGGTGGTCTCCTCCCAGCCCCCCGAGTCTTTCTGGCTGATGGGATCCGGCGGAAGCCTCAGAGGCCCTGTAAAGGAAGGAGACAGGCTGTGGCTGGGCAAGAGAGCAAAGGTGCTGGGAGAGGGCAGGGAGAGGATGCAGAGTGGAGACGAGGCGCGGAGGAGAGGGAAGCCAGAAAGAACAGGAAGGCCAGGAGCTGGGTAGTAGGACAGTACGAGTTTGGACATCTGCTCCTCTTGGGGGTCCGGCCACCCTCTCTCCTTTAGGCACATTTTCCTGCTTCCTGTGGCTCCTGCAGCCACATCAGTCCCTCTGGGAGAGAAAGCCGGTTTGCAAAGGTCTCCCGCATTGCTGGGCTTTCAGAGACCGGTGGCTTCTGTCCCTCAGGTGGTCGATACCAAAAGGGGGCATTGCCTTCCTGGCCTCTGTGCTCTTTGGACTGATGGAGGATCTGTTTTACTCAATGGTTCAGTGAATGTTTTAAGTACCTACAAGACATTCATCGATGGGGACACTAGGGTGAGGAAGAAGAGAATCCTAGATTTCTTAGAGCCAGAGAGGCCTTGAGGGAACACCACTCAGGACATCGTGTAGGTGAGAAGACAGGCTCAGAAACAGACACACACCCAGGGGTGGCTGAGGCCTTCTGGCAGCTCAGCCTGGATTTGTGATGCACATTCCCATCCCCCATTTCTTGTCTTCTTTTCTCTCTTGCCAGCAGTCCTCTGGGGACTGAATGTCCCTTCCAAATGGGTGGTACCCTATTCCAAATAGGTTCCAAATACAGGTATTCCAAATAGGGTACCCAAGGTGGGTACCCTAGTGAGCGAAGAGCCTGCTCCATTATATTGACTTGGAGGGCGTGGCAAGGAGAGGGAGGGGAGAAAGAGCAGTTCCTTAGGCTCTGGAAGCTTCCACAGCCTTAGGTGAGCCAGCCGACCTGGATCCACCATAAATCAGAGCACACGCTCCCCTGCCCCCCAGTCCTGGCAGACTTTGGGGGCTGCCATCTGGAGGACACACAGTGCCAGGCAGCCCCTAGGACTCATTGTCTAACAGATCACCCACCTGCCCCTGCCCCAGCACCTGAGCGCCCCGGAGGAAGCCAAGCAGTCTTGACAGGCGCAGGCCCTAGAGGCAGAGAGCCTGGGGCAGAAAGGCTGTGAGCCCGGAGGCACAGACCCAGGTTCTAGTCCTGGCTCTGCCCCAAGGGTAAGTGCGTTCAGTCCACAGATATCCTTTTGGACGCAAATGGGGCTTTTTGGGGAAGTCAGAAACTGTTCAGATTGATTTTGAGCAAGGGAAAGCCTCCATAATTTTAGACCTGTTTCTACATCTGTCAATAAGGGGTTAGATTCCATGATTTCCAAAACATTTCTTCCTCTAATTTTTTGTAGATTATACGATCTTGAAAGAGAGCCCTTTCCCCTCCAGGTGCCAAATTGTACTCATTATTTCATAATACAGGGTTGCAGCTGAGTTGAGCAGGAACAGGGCTTGGACTCCGGTTCCTTTGGGGAAAGCCTCCCTTTTCAGCCAGTCGGACAGGAGGTGCTCCAGAAAGTGAGCCCGGGCTTTCTTCCCCCGGGTGCGGGAGCCAGCCCTTTCTAGACATTGGTCTACCTGTTCTGTTCTGCCAGGATGAAAACAGGCTGGGAAGAGTGTTGAAAGAGCTGGCCTCCAGAAAGGATGAGATCCAGGGCCACTGGCCATGGGTCTGTGAAATCCTGGAGAGGGAGAACCTTTGGCCAGCCGGTAACTGTGGCCAGAGGAGCTGAGCAGCAGAATATCTCTGGACCAGACAAAAGCCTGGAACCAGTCTGGCAGTGTCCTGTTCACTCTGGAAGAGGGAGGAGGAGGGAAGACCTTGACCTGGGGAAGTATGAAGTCAGCTTAGAGCCCACACAGGAACACATTTGTTACAAAGATATGCAGGGCGGGGTGGGGGAGGGAGGTAGAGCAGGAAGTCCAGGAAGGGGGCTAAGGCCCTGGGGACCAAGCTGGGCCATGGGAATGTGGCTGTTCCCACTGCTCAGAATATCTGACTTGGGCCAGAGAGGGCCGAGAGGGAGGGAGTTGGAACAACGGCGACCCCCACACAGCCAGAGGACAAAGCCAGATCTCCAAAGAGACCAGAGGCCAAGGTCTTAAATTCATTCATGGCCTCCCTTAACAAAAAATCCACAGAATCCCTCGGATGTGTTCGGCTAGGCAGGCTTCCCAGAGCCCGGTGGAGCTGTGAAATGGTGGTCTTGCATTCCCAAAGCCCTCCAGCTCAGCTCGGTTGGGTTGCTTTGTCCTGTCCCTTCCTCCCGCCTGGACAACTCTGCAGTCTTCCTGAGCAGGGTGGGCTGGGCCCTCACGCACACATGGGCTCACACATGCACACA
Source organism: Mustela nigripes (assembly GCF_022355385.1). Lineage (NCBI taxonomy): Eukaryota > Metazoa > Chordata > Mammalia > Carnivora > Mustelidae > Mustela > Mustela nigripes. The sequence continues at coordinate 91,424,325 of NC_081557.1, forward strand.
CTCTCCCTTTCTGACACATACCTAACCTCCATCCCTCACCCACACAACCTCTCACCTCACCCGGCTGCAGTGTCACACCCAGATCTTGGTGACAGCCCATTCCCTTGGGCTCTCAGCCCCGATCCACTTTCCCAGTGATCGTGTGGGTGGGTCCAGCCACGTCACACCTCCCTCCGTGCTCTCTCGTCCATTAACAAGGACAGGTGCCGGACCTGGCTGCGGCCATGCTCCCAGCCCTGTCCCCAGATGGTCACCCCTGGCCTTGTATCTGCCTCCCGTCCACCTACACTCAGACCCTGCCTGGAAGGAGCTCTTGCTCTCACCCTGCGGAACAGGGGCTGGCGGCCTTTGGAGACACAGGGACATGGGTTCTAATCTGTGTTCTGACACTTCCTGGCTTTCTTAACTTTCTAAGCCTCCGTCTCCTTATCTGTCAAATGAGCACGAGAATAATGGGGCAAGCTGTGTAAGGTACTGCGCGTGGTGCCTGCGTTAAGTGAACAGTAGATGCTCACCGCAGTGATGATGATGGTAATGATGACATTATTATTATGAAAACGGATTGTTATCTTTCATTATATCAGCCTTCGAGGCTCCTCTCAAGAGCTCATTCTTTTAAGTAGTTTTTCCGAATTCCCAGGAAACAGAAATGCTTTCCTCCTCCCTGGGCTTCTGAACACCCTGATGGTTCTTCTCCGAGAGTGTGTGGCCCACCCGGCGGGCATTTTAGTGACTTTCACACATGCCTTCTCCCCCCATGGGTCAGGGTTTGTCCCCACGCCGCTGCCACCATGAAGCAGGACCATGTGAATTTGTGTGAAGCACGACAGTGGGCCAGAGCTGTGCTTTCCAGGAGCTGGGTTGTCGGGTAGAGCCGTGCAAGAGGGCTGGCCGAGCTGCCTGTCCCTGTGGTCTGACTGTGGGCGGGCTGACGTGGCCCTGGAGTTTCTGTTTCTGCCTCTGGGACTGCTCGTCTGGCCTCTCTCGAAGGGGCCTTTGTCAGCCGCCTGCGGAGGAGGTGATCCTGTGGCTGGCCTGACTCACTCCTGTCTGCCCAGCCTGCTGGGGCGGCTCTAGCCTGGGGCTTCTGTACAGATTCTCTGGAACTGGATGGAGTTCCAGTTTGGGGGTCAGGGCCCGGGCCCACATGCTTGCCCTGCTCCCTGACTCTCTCTGGGCAGCACGCGTCAGTGGCCTGTGCCAGGCTGGTGGCTGTGTCCTGCTCCGTGGGCCTGCCTCTGCGGACTGTTTGGAGTGGCTGCAGGGTGAGGGCTTGTGTGGGCTGGGAAGACTCATGGGGGGACATCAGGGCATCATGCCCCCCTGGGGTATCAGCTTGGGGTCCTTGCCGAGAAACTTCCAGAAACCAGGCCCGCGTTTGTGATTTGTGAACTCTGTGTCTCCCTTTCTAAGGATAGAGCCTTGTTTCTTTTCACGGTTGGTTCTTTTCTTCCTTGGACCACGTTTCTCTTCCCAGAAGGAACTCCACGTTAAAGGTAAGGTGCCTAGGGTTTGGGGCGCTTGGATGGCTCAGTAGTTAAGCATCTGCCTTCAGCTCAGGGTCCTGGGATCTGGCCCCACATCTGGCTCCTTGCTGGGGAAGCCTGCTTCTCCCTCTCCCACTCCCCCTGTTTGTGTTCCCTCTCTTGCTGTGTCTCTGTCAAATAAATTTTAAAAATCTTTTTTTTTTAAGATTTTATTTATTTATTTGACAGAGAGAGATCACAAGTAGGCAGAGAGGCAGGCAGAGAGAGAGGGGGAAGCAGGCTCCCTGCTGAGCAGAGAGCCCGACGTGGGGCTCGATCCCAGGACCCTAGGATCATGACCTGAGCCGAAAGCAGAGGCCTTAACCCACTGAGCCACCCAGGTGCCCCAATTTTAAAAATCTTAAAAAAAAAAAAAAAAGATGCCTAGGAGTTAACATGATAGGACCTATCTACATAACAGAGGAGCTTTGTCCCTCCCACACACCCTGGGAGGCCAGGCTGGATTGGGTCTGAGCTCCAGAGAATGAGCTTTGGGGCACTGGACCTGGGGATCCTCTAGCCTCCCAGCTGTGGGGGCACTGTCCTCCTCCATGAGTGAAGGAGGGTGCAGGGAGATCCAGAAATGGGGCCACTTGGGGAGGCCTGCCAGGCCTAAGGGACCCAGTAGGAAGGGGCCAGCCTGGGAGGCAGCAGCATGATAATCTGGGCCCGAGGGGCACCTGGGTGGCTCAGTGGGTTAGAGCCTCTGCCTTCAGCTCAGGTCGTGATCCCAGGGTCCTGGGATCGAGCCCCACATCGGGCTCTCTGCTCAGCGGGGAGCCTGCTTCCCCCTCTCTCTCTGCCTGCCTCTCTGCCTGCTTGTGATCTCTGTCTGTCGAATAAATAAATAAATGATCTTAAAAAAATAAAAAAATCTGGGCCCGAGGTGCCCTGGCACGCGTGGGGGCAGTGCGGAGAATTCAGGAACGTGTCACAGCTGCCGTGAGCCCCTCAGGCCTGCTCCAGTGTTCCTATCCTCTGCTTTCTCCTCAGTCCCAGGCTCTGAGTCCTCTCTGTTCTTCAGCCGGTCTTCAGAACTTTGTAAGGGAGCCAATCATCCCAAGCCAGGTTATTAAACAGAATAATTGGTGTTTAATGTTTATTGGAGGGGCACTTAACATGCAAATCAAGGGAACGGGTTGTCTTTTTCTCCAGAGGCAACAGATACGTCAGTGACCTCGGGCTGGACCCAAAGCACTTGTTTTACGTGCAGGTTTAAAAGCCTTGGCAGGGGGGGTAGGGTTATGGACATTGAGGAGGGTGTGTGCTTTGGTGAGTGCTGTGAAGTGTGTAAACCTGGCGATTCACAGACCTGTACCCCTGGGGATAAAAATACATGTTTATAAAAAAAAAAAAAAAAAAAAAAAAAAAAAGCCTTGGCAGGGTTTGGGCTCTGTGGTTCTGAACCGTAAGAGCCTGGCTCCTATTACGGGAGCGTCAGATGCCGTGAGCAGGGTTCAAGGCTCTACGATGCTTGCCGGGAAGCTGAACAGATGTAGGAGCGGTGGGAATGGGTCTGGGGGGCTGTTTTGTTTTTAACTGAGCTTAAAATTTTGCATTTTTAAAAAACAGATTCTTTTTTTTTTTGGAACAAGGTTGAAGTTAGGGTTGCAGAACAATTAGAGATTTGCAGAAACATTGAGCAGATTAAGTGCAGAGAGATCCAAATAATTCCCCCTGCACACAGTTTCTCCAAGTTTTTATTTTCTAAAGATGTTATTTATTTGACAGAGAGAGAGAGAGAGCACAAGCCCGGAGAACGGCAGACAGAGGGTGACGGAAAAGCTGGCTTCCCCGTGTAGCAGGGAGCCCAGTGTGAGGCTCGATCCCAGAAACCCGGGATCATGACCTGAGCCAAAGGCCGTGGTTTAACCAACTGAGCCACCCAGGCACCCTAGTTTCCCCAGGTTTTAACATCTTACAATCTTGTGGTACAGTCTGTCACCATTGAGGAATCAACACTGGTAGATCATTATTAACCAGAATCCATACTTCGTTCAGATTTCTTTAGCTTTTACCCACTGCCCCTTTTCTGTTCCAGGATCCCATCTGGAGTAGCACATTACATTTTGTTGTTCTGTCTCTGGCTCTTCTTGACCATGACCATTTCTCAGACCAGCCTGGTTTTTGATGACCTTGATGGTTTTGAGGAGGATGGGTCTTGCATATTGTAGGATACCCCTCAGCCTTGGATGTATCTGTTGGTTTTCTCATGATTCGACTGGGCTTATGGGTTTGGGGAAGGAACATCACAGAGGTGAAATGCTATTTTCATCATACCACGTCAACATCGAGGGTATGGACTCTCTGCGTGAATCATCACTGTTGATGTTGACAGGACTCGTTTTCGTCCCTTTCAGGGCCCCCTCCTTCCCCAGCATAATTTCCAGGGCCTGGTGATTGGAACTGTGCCCTTTCACACATCAGGCTGTCAGCTAGCTCTCAGCTAACTCTGCCGCCTCGCCTCTTGCTAGTCATGGGGCAGCAGAGAGACTTTTCAGCCAGGAGAGCCTTGTTAAGGAGAACATAAAACAGAAAGTGCTAGGTGCCAAATCCATGCTAAAGACGGGCCTCAGGGGCTGGCCGTGTCTGGGGAAAGACGTGCATAGTTCTGTCCACGGGCTCCAGTAGTCGTTGACAAAGACAACTTTCTCAACCTTGGCTGTGCATCAGGGAAGGGCATTCTAAATGGTGGGAACAGAATATACAGAGGCCTGGAGGTCATTGCACCCTTGGCAGGAGACAGGAGTCGACTGTCTGAGCTGAAAGTCTGGGAGAAGATACTAGAAGGGAAGGAGAGGGATAGGCCTAAAGGTAGCTACATGCCACAAGAAAAAACTTCTATTTTAAAAAAAAGAATGGGATACTGGGGCATTGTGAAAGGGTTTGAGTTTGAGAGGGAAGTGATCAGAATACCCGTGAGACAGATTAATCAGGCAACAGTCAGTCTGTCTGGGACAGATGGATTGGAGTGGGTTGAAGGTGGGGACAGCTATTGTTGTATGAGGCAAGTGCCTGTGGCCGCTGGGAAAGTAGTGAACGTTCTGGAGTAGCTTGAACAACAGGAGAGAAGGCCAGATCAGAGAGAGAACTGCTGGAGTCCCCACAGCCTGGCCTCTGCCCCAGATACAGTGTGGAGGCGGGGAGGCCGGGAGGAGACCCTGAGGACTGGCTCGGGGGGTAAGCTCCCGGAGGGGGACTGTGTCATTCTGCTACCCTCAGGGTTTGTTCCCTGTGAAAAGTAGGTCATTGATAAAGGTTTATTACCTTGATTCCTGGAAGGAAATCAGCACCATTCCTTTCAGAGCTACACCTTGTTGCAATGTTACCTTTCTTTGCTCCACTATGTGCAGGCAGATGGCCCCTGTTTGGAAAGCAATCTGATTTAAAGACTCAGGTGACACTGGACGTGACCCTTAGGGTTAAAAGTTCTTTACTTTTGAAATAAAGCCTTTGGTGAAATGAAAACATCTTCCCTTGGGAGAAGTTTGTGGGTGTGGATCTGTTTTGGAGCAGGAGTGAGTTCTCTACCCCAGTCTAATTCTGAGCTGAGAGAGAGATACCGATTTGCAGCTGGGCAGCCCACCCCGAAAGGCTGCCAAGGGCTGGGCCTGTAGTACTATTGGCTTCCCCAGACCCCGATGGGCAGGATCACCTCCAGCTGGCCTGCGACACCCCCTGGCTGCAGCAGGCATGGGCTGACGTTCTGCAGGCCAGGCAGCTATTGTGAGGGGCAGAGGCTGAGACCAGAGACCAGGGTGCTTTCTTTTAGTTGGGTGGGAGGGGGCAGAGGGATGGCTGATAGATTGGGCCTCCCCCTTCCTCCCAAGGGGCTCTGGGGTCCCAGCCTTACCCTGGCATCAGTGATCGTGGGCAGAGTCAAACAAACAAAAACAAACATTTTGCCTGCTGAAGTAAGACCTCACTAACATTATCAGGGGTATCCTCAGCCTGGTTTTTCGCTCTGGCCTGGGTCAGAGCACTCCCATCAGACAAGCCCAGTTTGGGCTTGGGTCAGCATCAGCATTTTCATTTCCCCGAGTCCGCACGTATTGCCACACGGACTGGCTAGCTTTGGGCATCTGCAGAGTTAGGAGATGACACCTGCAATGCTGCTGTTCTCCATGGAGCCATGGGCCCGTCAGCTGACCAGGGGGCCTTGCCTCTTCTGATCTCCAAGGTGGCAGGTACCCAGCAGCACACATGGTTGTGTTAAGCCTCTGGGCTAGTCTCGGGAGGTTGTCTGGGGAGTAGGCTATCTTATGAAGGGTTAGCGTCGTCAACACCACAGTGGCCACCTCTGCCCCCTTCAGCCACCACGGGCAGGGAGCAGGACTGCGTTGGGGGCAGGATGTACGAAATACAGTTGCCCCCCCCTTTCTCTCGCAGCAGCCACACTTGGGGGTCCGGGGTAGAAGAGTCTCTGTCCTGGTATATCTTGTCTCAGTGCCCCTAAACCCAAGAGGTAGGGGGGATTAGGCTGCCTTAGGCATGGTACCCTGGTTTTACAGAAGTCTGCTTGGCCTGCCTGTGAGTCTCAGGGCTTGACCCTCCCAGGGAGACACACCAAAGGGACTTCTCATAGAGACAGTGGCTTCTCCCAGAGGAACTTTGGGTTTGGAAGAAGATTGGGCATCGGGGCTGGGCCTCAGGCTCCCGCACCCCATCCAGCAGAGAGCATGGGCCTTCCATCAGGCAACAGCCCTGGAGGGGTAGGGGGGCCTCCAGGTGTCCTCCCAGGAGCGGCCGTGATCTGTTTGTTGACCTTCCCCTCCTCCCCGCCATGCCTCTGCCCTTCCCTGGTCTCTGTAGCATCTGCCCAACTCTGGCCCGCAGGGTCAGGCTGGGGGCGTTGGAGGCAGGCATTGGGTGTCGCCCCACGAGGGTGTCGCCCCATGAGGGCCTCATGGGGAGGACAGTGGCTTGGAGGTTTGTTTGGATTTCTCCAGAGCAGACTGCCTTGTCTCTCCGCGGTCCCTGCCTCTCTGCTCTGCACGTGTCTCTCCCTTTCCCTGCCTCGCACTGGGTCTCTGCGGGGACGCAGGCCCTGGCTGACCTCGGTTCATCATGGGGCCTGTTTGTCTCTCCTCTGCTGGCCTCTCCCGTACTTCCCCTGGGGTGTATCCCCTGCTCACTTTTCCTTCCTCTGGGATTTCCTTCCTCTTCTGCTGCCTCGGGCCCGGTGTGTATCTCACCACTGTGTCTCTGGAAGGGGGCTGCCCCGTTGTGGACAAGGCACCACCAGCTCTGGCTGCTTCGGGGAGACCTGCTGTCCCCATGCCACCTGGCCAAGGTGCTGGGTGACAGTGGTGGTTTTTCTTGGGGCAGGACAAGACAGTGGCTCTCTTTGGAGCCTGTCTAGGCCCACTCTGCCTGTGTCTGCTGTGGACCGAGGCCCCTCAGTCAGAAGTCCACTGGAGCCTTCCAGAGGCTGGAGGATGCCTGGGGGGAGAGGCAGGGAAGTGAGAAGATGGGACCAGGGCCCTTTACTCCTCAGCTCCGGCTCCTTCTCTCTTTCTCTTCCCCATTTCCCACGAGAAGGTCGGAGAACATGGAGGGGAAGGAGTTGGGGGTGATAACGGTCATAATATCAACAGCTGTTGCTTGAAGCGCGGTCTTGTTTGCCCAGCACAGAGCTCAGCACTGACACGACAGAGCTCTTTTCTTTCCTTCTTTTTTATTTTTATTTGTTTTTAAAAGGTTTTATTTATTTATTTATTTGACAGAGAGCGAGAGAGAAAGAGAGAGCACAAGCAGGGGAGGTGCAGAGGGAGAGGGAGAAGCAGACTCCCCGCCAAGCAGGGAACCCGACACAGGGCTCCATGCCAGGACCCCGAGGTCATGACCTAAGCTGAAGGCAGATGCTTAACCGACTGAGCTACCCAGGTGCCCCAGGACAGCTCTTTTCATGGCAAACAGCAGAAACCCAACTCCGTCTTGGCCAGACAAGGCAGGTAACCTATTCAGAGACAAACTGTAGGATGGGCAACGCTGGCGTGGGAGCTGGAGGGCCAGAGCACACTCAGCCAGGGCCTGCTCCCGGGCCCTTCTCCCCACACCTCCCTCCCTGCTGGCTCTTCCCCTGTAGGCTGCTGGCTGACACCCCCACAGCCTCCCTGACCCCCATACCTCCCAGCTTGGCAGCTTTGACCCTTTTCCCCTTGGTTCCCATGATGGGACAGCCCCTGGAGGAACACTGAGGTCTCAGATCTTCTAGTGGGAAGACTTACAGGGTTGGAGTGGGGGAGGATCCCTTCTGCTCCAAAAGAAGATGCTCTTCTCGCAAGGGAAGGGTGTGAGCAGAGCGGCTGTAGTGACCCGTGCACCAGAGTGATTTCTTCTGATCCTCACAGCTCCTGAGGTGCACGTTACTGTTCTTGTTCTGTGTTTCAGAAGCAGAGGCTCTGAGAGGTAGAGTAACTTGTTCAAGGCCACAAAACCACTGCGTGGCAGAGTGGTAGGACAGTAGAGTGGCTCAGAGCAAGGACTCTGGAGCCAGATATCTTGGGTTTAAATCCAGGCTCTGCTACTTTCCAGCCCTAGGACTTCGGGCAAAAGTTACTTGACTTTCCTGGCCTCAGTTTCTCCATCTGTCTCATGGGGACGATCCTAATCATAGTCACTTTCTGGAACTGCTGTAAGGATGAAATGAGTTAGGATATTTAAACCACTGAGAAGAGTTCTTGGCGTGACACAAGTGCGCCCTAATCAGCTGCAGAATTCTGGAATCTGTTAAAAAAGAAAAAAATCACCCTCCTGAGTAAACAGCTCTCTGTCCAACAAGGAACTATAAATTCTCCCTCAAGGGCGAGCTGGCAGGCAGCGCATATTCACTGTATGAATATGGATGAAGCTTGAGATGCTGGGGAGCTTGGCTGATAACGTTCACTCAGAGGCCCTCCGTTGTGGCCCCCTGTGCAGAGCTCAGCCCACGAGGCTGGGGGAGGAGCAAGGAGCAGGGTGCTGCTGCCTGGGGATGTGGGCTCCCCTCTGCCTGGGCAGCTGCAGTGCTGGTAGTCCACCGAGAAGATGTGAGCTCTCCCCTGGGCTGAGTCCTGGGCTCCCAGTAGGAAGCCAACAAAGCTGGGTTGAAGTCTAGAATCGTACATTCCAGGGGACCGCTCTCTGTCCACATTAGTTTCTTTGCCTTTAAAATGGGTTTGATGGGGGGGCACCTGGGTGGCTCAGTGGGTTAAAGCCTCTGCCTTCGGCTCAGGTCATGATCCCAGAGTCCTGGGATCGAGTCCCGCATCGGGCTCTCTGCTTGGTGGGGAGCCTGCTTCCCTTCCTCTCTCTGCCTACCTCTCTGCCTACTTGTGATCTCTGTCTGTCAAATAAATAAATAAAAATCTTAGGAAAAAAAAATGGGTTTGATGGGAATACGTGCCTCATAGGCTATTTGCCATGACCTCTTGTACCAGTCCAGGCCCCTAGACTGGGCTTCAGATATGGTCATCCCTTCGCAGACTTTTTAGCTCCTAGCATTTCCTTCCACGGAGTTGATAGAAGGACTCCTGTGTTCCAGGCATGCCTCTGTTCCCAGCCCCAAACCCCCACCTGCCAGCAGCAGCTTGCTCATTCCTACCACCAAGTTCACTGCTCCCTACCACCTAGAAGGCTCCCCTGCCTTTCTTCCACCTTCTGTTTCACACTCTCGTCAAGGCTGGGCTCCAGGAAGTGCGCAGCGTGAGTGGTGACTGGGCTATGTGTGAGCTGCAAGGAGCCCCGGCCCTGAGGGTCCCTCTTTGGGAAGTTTGCATCCTGAAGCTCCCCTGGCTCGGGGGCGTGCTCTGGGGTGGGGGTCCGCTGGCCTGGGGGCGGGGGCTGGGCAGCGTCACCCAGAGGCGTCCAGGCAGGGAAGCTGCAGTTGGGTCTCATAAGAGGAAGGGGTTCTAATCTGCTTTCCAGAAGGGGCCGAAGAGGACCAGTGCAGCCCGTATTTTACAGAAGCAGGTGATGAGGCTCATGGCTCTGGGTCACTGTGGTTGGGGAGCTTCAAGGCCAGCGTTTAGGGCATCCATTCGGTGGTTTGAGGCCACCGAGTGGTCCTGGCCTGTTTCCAGGTAACTGGTCCTAGGGGACTTGAGGTGAGGGGCAAACACCCCACCCTGAAAGCAGAGAAGGAGCCAGAGGTGAGCTGGGCTCAGCAGGAAGGGGTGTAGAAAAGTGCCCTCCGAGCTCTTCCAGACACAGCTGTCAAGTAGATGATGACTGTCCTTTTGTTCTTTCCTTTCTCTTTATTCTGGCACATAAAACCCCCAAAGCAAAGAGAGCTTTAGGCCAGAGCATCCAAGACTGGAAGCAGGAAGGTGATGAGCAGTGACAGGAAAGGGCCTCTGTGTGTGAGGGGGGAGCGGTGGTTTTCTGAGGGTCGAGGATACCTGTTGCCCTGGCATGGATGGGGAGGCAGGGAGACATCATCTGTGGAAGTGGGTACCAGAGAAGATGAAGAACATTCCAGCCTTTCCAGCTGAGACATTATCATATCTAACTTCTCATAAGGTCCAGCACATTCCAAAGCCAAACGCCAGGTTTGGGCAGTATCTGGCGGCTTGTGCTGGCCACGTCCGCAGCCGCATTCATCAGCACGTGTAACCCAGAAGTAATGGTCACACTTACCAGGTGCGACACAGCCCTTTCACGGAGTCCCAGGCTACGGAGGCCTGGAAAGGCCACCAGGGCCTGTCCCCCGTCTCCAAAGAGATCTTGACACAAACAGATCAGATGACCTTGTCCTGTTTGCCTGCCAAACTGTAAGACTTACCAATCAAGGTCTTAGGACCCCTCCCCTCTGTGGTAAATCAGACCAGTTTGTTGGTGATGTTTTCTAGTCTTGGACCTTTTCTCTTTGTAGTCCTTTGCCAGCCTTAGACTGTTCAGAGCTATGCCGCCTGCACTCAGCTCGGCCACGCGGCAGGGCCAGCAGAAGGAGAAAGGACTTTTCCATTATTTAAAAAATTTTTTTTCTAGTTTTTTTCCCCCTCCTGTTTTTCGCCCTCCCATTGAGAGACTAAGACTTGAGCTCCAAACCTTCTGTAGGCCCTCTCTGGTTTGACGCCACTGCTCGCCTTCCAGAAGCCACCATGGTCCCCCTGAATGTCTCTGGTCAAAGGTAGTCTTCCACTGGCGAGCCGAGGAGCCTGGCAGGGGGCTTTCCTCCTGCCCCCTCTCATTGCCCTGGTGGCCCCCTTTCCTGCCGGTGCCCTGTCTTCTTCCCTGCTGCCTTCATGGCCTTCGGTCCTGCAAGCCTGGCCTGCCCACCTCCCAGTCCCTGTGTGCCCGGACCAGCTGTGCTCATAGGCTCCATCCCTGTTCTGCCTCACTCTCCTCCGATAAGAGCTTTTATCTTCATCCTTCTAACCCCGGGTGCTGTGACTCCAGCTGCATCTGGTAAACCGCACAGCTTAGTTTTATTCTGCTTATACACAGTGCCGTCTTCTCTTACCAGGCCTCTCTGTTGCGGATTTGGGTACATCTCAGGCTATATCACGTGTCCGGGGAATACTGGAACAGTCAAGGGTAACCCATTCACCTAAATAATGGGGTCCCTGTGTTCTGTGACCCCATCAAGGGTCCCTTTCAGCATGTCTTGTCTGGAAGGGGTGGGAGGAGGGGCTCGGCTTTCTTTGGGGAATCCTGCGGGGGGGACCCAGGCCTTGGTGATCCCCCAGGGCACGTTTTCTATGGGCAGAGCCTGCAGGAAGGCAAGGAGCTGAGAAGCACGTGACGGATGGGCCGTGAGGCTGGGGTGGGGGTGCGGACGGACAGAGGGCTGAGCGTGAGCCGATCCAGTCCCACTGTGATTGGGAGCCGGTGCACATTGGGGCGGTTGTTTCGGAGTTATTTTCACAATGGAGCTGGTATTCTGATCTCCCTCACGGCTGCAGGGAATCAAAACTAATAGAGCACACGGCTCCCTCATCAACCAGTGGCTTCTTTTTCGGAGCAGCTTTTGCCCAGCAATTATGTGACTCAGAATGGAAAGATAATCGCCGGAGAGACTCTTCTGAGTGCTTTCTCTCACACATGTGGAAAGCAACTATGCAAAAGGCAGGGAGATCAGGGAACAAAATTAACATGGAAGGGCCACTGCCACCTGAATGCCCGTCATTGACAGATGTCGAGAGAACAGAACACAGAAAGGAGGGGAAGAGAAACGAGTGGAAACCCGAATTCTCTCTCATGGGATGCCACGGAGGAAGCAAACTGTGGCTGATGCCTTCTGCCAGCTGGGAGGAGTGGCCTAAAGGATCTAGAATTTCCGGGCTGGGGAGAGGTGGAGGGAGGGGGTCCGGTACCTCATGGTGACGACGTGTCCTGACCCCTGACCGGGAGAGCCCAGTTCTCAGGGACCCCCACACAGGGGCTCGGGGCCTCCTGTGCATATGGGGCTTCATGTTCCTTCCTGAACCCCCTCTTCTATTTACTCCTTAGACTCTGTGGCCTGGAAAGGAGACTTGTCACTTCTACCACCTCTTAACCTCCCCTCCTCTGGCACCCACCCTTAGCCAGCCTCAGGCAGCCCTGCTTCCTGTCTGGGAGAGAGGAATGTGTGGTACCCGGGAGGGCTGGGGAAGGTGTGGGACACCAGGGTTGGCTGTGTGGGAGGGAGGGGAGGCCCAGATGGGTTTTTCCGTGCAGCAGTGAGAGAAGAACATTGTGTGTGTGTTTGGCCTCTTGTCTCAGGGGCCATGCCAGTGGGACCAACAAGACTTAAAAATGGCCGTCGGGGCCAAGTGGCACCGTGAGGAGGCCTGTGCCGAGGTGTGGCTGGTGTAGGCCAGGCCTGGACTGCAGCTTGGAGGAGCAGGGAGTTGGTGACTTTCCAAATCTGTAACAGTATTTCTTTGAGCACACTGTAACTCGATCAGAAGTGCTTTCTTCAGAACACAAAGACTGGTCTTTCCTCTTCAGCTTGGCATTCGAGGCCCTCCACCCTCTGACTTAGAATTCTCGCCGTCCACCCTTCATGTTTTCCCTCAACAGGACTGTTCACTGTTTGGAAGGTAGCTTACTCTAAAAATGGCACATACTTGGCCGATTGCTATCTCAGCCCCCTCCTGTGCTGGGTAGGCATTACTGATGGCGGAGGCCCTCTCTCCTGAGGGATCTTATTCAGAGTCCTTCTGCGGTAGCCCCTTCAGGCCATCACTGTGGAGTGCCTGGAGGGGCAACTTGGACTGAACTTAGAACTTGAACTGAGTACTAGTTGTTTTCCCTGCTTCCCGTGTTCCCTTCTCATTGCCTTGGTTCATGCTATTGCCTTTGCCAGAAGGCCCTTAGTTTCTCTCTTCTTGCCCCTGTCCAACAAAAATCCCATCCTTGGGACGCCTGGGTGGCTCAGTTGGTTAAGCAGCTGCCTTTGGCTCAGGTCATGATCCCAGCGTCCTGGGATCGAGTCCCACATCAGGCTCCTTGCTCAGCAGGGAGCCTGCTTCTCCTTCTGCTTCTGCCTGCCATTTTGTCTGCCTGTGCTCGCTCGCTCTCCCTCTCTCTCTCTGATAAATAAATAAAATCTTAAAAAAAAAAAAAAATCCCATCCTTCAGGTCCAGCTGAAATGCCCGCTCCTCCATGGGATCGTTCCAAGTCCCCTGTTGTATTCCCTTCTCCCTCTCTCCCTGCCCCAAAGGAGTCTCCTTTGTAGTCTCTACCTCTGCCTTTCCCTCCCGTGAAGCTCTCTTCACCCTTGCTGATGTACTAGAGCCCTCTGCTTCCAGACCCCACCAATGCTTGGAAGCCGAGGTTATGTCTTGTTTACCTATTTATCCCTGGCAGAGCCCAGAAGAATACGCCTCGTTCTAGGATTCAGCGTGTGCTCAGTGTACTTGAACCTGATCATGCATGGAGAGGATTTGGGAGAGTTGAGGGAAATGCACAACAGTAACGGGTGCCCTGGAACCCTTTACATGTGTCTTTTCTACTCTCGTGAGGGGCCAAAAAATCCCTCTCCTGGCCAGCAGCCAGTCTCAGCTGTTGTCCCCATTCAAGATGAGGGCATTACACTAAGGCTGGAACACTAGAGGTAGGTCACAATCACTAGGATCACCCTTGAGTCTGTGCACTGGAAGGGTGAAATGAAAACATTTTCAGGTGCACAAAAATCGAGTTTGTAACTGATAGATTTTCATTAAAGAAAATTCTAGAAAGATTTTCTTGAGGAGTAAAGGAAATGTCTTGACAAATGGCTAAGAGTCAAAAAGAATCATGAAGAAATCAGTTAGTAGGTATGTTGTATTAGTTATCTTCTGCTGCATAACAAATGAGCCCCAAACAAGAGCGTTCGTGATCTCGTTCAGTTTCAGAGGTCAGGAATGAGGCAGCAGCTGGGCTACACGGTTTTGCTCTGCGTCGCTAACACGGTTGCCATCAAACTGTCAGCGGTGGGGAGCAATTGTGTGGAAGCTGGAGGACCTGCCTCCAAGTTCACTTACTTGGCTCATGGCCGGTCTACTCTCTAGAAGCTTTTGAGCTGAGGTTCTCAGTTCTTTGCCATGTGGGCCTCTCCTCAGGGATACTGAACATCCTTAAGACATGGCAGGTGATTTCTCCCTAAGAGCAAGTAATCTGAGAGAGAGAGAGAGAGGAAAGAAAGCCATAGTGCCTTTTGTAATCCAATATTGGAAGTGACATATCAATTCCACTGTGTTTTATTGGCCACATAGTGCAGTAGGGGAGGGGACCATTTAAGGCTCTCAAACCTGGGGACCATCTTGAAGGCTGGCTACCACACATGTAGGTTAATCTAAACAAACGTGTTTCCACGAAACATAAATACTAATATCCATGTCATAGAATTTAAAAAAAGAACTGAAAGTTTTACAACAATAACATACATATTAGGAGGGAGGTGATTTTCTTTTTTTAATTTTTGAGGAAGGGTATTATGCTTAGTTACTCTGATACCTTTTAACATTAGACTCTTTAAAAGCCTTTGTTAAATCAAATACTATCTTAGTCTGCTTGAACTGCTATAACAAAGTACCATAGACTAGGTGACTTATAAATAACAGAAATTTATTTCTCACAGTTCTAGAGGCTGGAAGTCCAAGATCAAGGTGCTGGCAAATTTGGTGTCTGATGAGAACCCGCTTCCTGATTCACAGATGACCATCTTCTCACTGAGGCCTCACTTGATGGGAGAGGCGAGAGAACTCTCTTTTATTATTTAAAAATTTTTTTTAAAAAAGATTTTATTTGTTTATTTGAAAGAGACCACACCCTGGGGAGAGGGGCAGAGGGAGAAGCAGACTCCCCGCTGAACTGGGAGCCCGACCTGCACCTCGATTCCAGGGCCCTGGGATCATGACCTGAATCGAAGGCAGACACTTAACCCACTGAGTCACCCCGGAGCCAGAGAGCTCCCTTTTATAAGGATAGTAATGCCATTCATGAGGGTTGCCCTCAGGATCTAATCACCTCCCAAAGACCCAACTCCAAGTATATCCCATTGAGGATTAGGTTTCAATACATGAATTTGGGGGACACAAACATTCAGTCTATAGCAAACACCCGTGGTGAAATTCCAAAGGTAACCATTCAACTAGAAATAGCTTGTATAATCTCTCAACCAGTAGAGGGAGATGCTGAATAAATAAAGTCAGAGAACACATAGGGCAGGATGGAGGACAATTTAAAACACAGTGAAGAGGATCAGCAAAACCAAGATCAGGTTCTTGAAAAGACTTGAAATAGGTGAATATCTAGTGGAGCTGATGAAGAAAAGAGAGTTGTGAAGTCGTGAAGCCTCTGCCTTCGGCTCAGGTCATGATCCCAGAGTCCTGGGATCCAGCCCCGCATCAGGCTCTCTGCTCAGCAGGGAGCCTCCTCCCCCCCCCCACCTCCCTCTCTGCCTACTTGTGATCCGTCTCTCTGTCAAATAAATAAATAAAATCATTAAAAAAAGAAAAAAAAAGAGTTGTCACAAACAATATGAAGAATGCAAAAAAAGACATAACCACAGGTCCAACAGAAATTACTGGTTGCTAAGGATAAATAGAAAATACTATAAACAACGGTATGGCATTAAGTTTGAAAGAAGAAAAGAGCAAATTGCTCTAAAAATCATACTCATTAAATATGCTCAAGGAGAGAAATCTGAGGCGTCTCATGGCCATTAATGAGTGGAAAAGACAACTGAAAATCCTCCCACAAAGGAAAGACAAAGTCGGATGACTTCACAGTTTAGTACGACTGGACATTCGAAGAATAGATTATTTTAGTCTTCTGCCAACTCTTCCAGGGAAGAGCAAGAGAGGAAATACTGGTTCTTTGAGGCCAGGACTACCACAATACCCAAACCAGGGAAGGCCAGTACAAAATAAAAATTGCAGCCCAATCTTACTCAAGCACAGAAATGCAAAAATCCTAAACAAAAGGTCAGTGAACCAAAACCATCAGGTTACTAAGAAGACAATACATTGGTTTTATCCCAGCAGTGCAAGGATGATGTGACATTAGATGATCCACGCACATAATTTCTTTCATTGATAGATTAAAGGTCAAATCTGTAGATGTAGAACACTCATTCCTAAATAATGTAAAACAGAAACGTCTTAGAAAACCAGGATTAGAGGTGGAACTTATAAAACATTAGAAGAAATCTATTTAAAATCCATAATTCCCTTCTCTTGATGGCTGAACAATATTTCATTGTATTTAGGCCACATTTTCTTGTTCCTCACCATGCACACAAAAGGTAATTATGTGAGGTGGTAGAGGTGTTAACTAATCTTATTGTGGCAATATTTTGCAGCATAAACAAGCATCAAATGAATTATCGCACCTTAAACCTAACATATTGTTAGGTGTCACATCACAGTAAGGTTGGGAAGAACTAAAAATACACACAAAAATGAAATACAAGTAAAAAGAAAAGCCACTAACATGACTGCATGTGTGCGTGTCCAGCACTTCTGCTTCTAGTCTACATTTTACGGTAAGGCCTGGCAGGGCACAAGACAAGAAATAAAAATCAACAAAAGGTAAGCATCGGCAAAGAGGAGACAGTACTGTCATTTACTGGTGATGTGTCCACAGAGAAACTCTACAGGTAAATTATTAGAAATAATAAGAGAGTTTAGTGAGATTGGATTTAAGGTCAATATGTACAAATCAATTGCCTTTCTCTGTGCCAGCAAAAGTTAGAAAACACACACAAAGGATAGCATTTAAAATACCAGGAAGAAGCATATGGCACCCAGGCAGAAATCTAATAGAAGATGAGCAAGACCGATATAAAAGCCTTTATAAAACCATTATAAGACATTAAAAAGGACGTAAACCAATGAAAAGGTGTTTTTATGGGAAAGAGACTCAAGATTACACGAATGCCAGTTCTCCCTGGGTGGTTCTACACACAGATCTCTTGCAATGAGATCCTCAGTCATGTTAGATGCATTGGACAGGCTGATTCTAAAATTTCTATGTAAGAGTAAAAGACCAAAAATAGGGAGGATATTCCTGATAGAAGAGAAAGAGAAGAAAGAAGAAAATGAAGAGGGGAATTTCTTCTACCACATGGGAAGATTACTATCAGGCTGTACCAGCTGAGACACTGATTCTGACGTGGGAGCAGACAGATGGACCAACGGATCAAAAAAGGAGTCGCAGAAACACACACACACACACCTGAGTAGAAACCGGGTATGTGATGGAAGCTGCAGGACCATTCCAGAGGAGAGAGGGGATGGGTTGCCAACACATAGTGCCAGGACAGCTAGTAGAAAGTAGATCCCTACCTCCTCCCGTACATGAACACCAATTCTGGGTGGAATGAAGATTTCAGTGTCAAAGGCAAAGCTGTAAAATGTCCAGAAGAAAATTCCTTCTGACTCGGGCCGACAAAGATTATCTTCCACAAGATGCATAAAAAAACCACACACACACACATTGCATTCAATTACGTTAGGATTAAGACATTCTGGTCATGACATGACAGCAACAAAAGATGAAAAGTCAAAGCACTAATTGGGAAGAGACATTTGCAGTACTTAATGACAAAGATTTCATATCCAGAATAATAAATGGATAGTATCCTAATCATGTTAACCCACTTGAAAAAAAGGAGCCAAAGTCATGAAAGCCATCACTGATGAAGTAACAGGAATGGCAAATAAACAGATGCCCTACTCCATCACTAAGGGATCAAATGAAGACCACACTTTGCACCTCTCAGTTGGCGGAAATTATGCAGTCTGGCAATGCCAAATATTGCTAGGGATGCAGAGAAATAGGGACAGTCATGCAGTTGGTGGGTTGTGGAAACAGGCATGATCATTTTGGAAAGGAGTTTGGGAGTATTCTGTAAGATGGGTAGTTTGTATACGGTACAGCTCAGTGACCTCACTCCTCAGCCTGTCTCTAGAACATGCATTTTCTACTGCACAGTGACCATTCATGGGCCTAGCCATTTTATTTTAAGAAGGGAAGCTATAGGGCCGCCTGGGTGGCTCAGTGGGTTAAGGCTCTACCTTCGGGTCAGGTCATGATCTCAGGGTCCTGGAATTGAGCCCCGCATTGGGCTCCCTACTCCGTGGGAAGCCTGCTTCTCTCTCTCTCACTCCCCCTGCTTGTGTTCTTCTCTTGCTGTGTCTCTCTCTGTCAAATAAAATCTTTTAAAAAAAGTATTTCATATGAAAATGATGGCAAAAAATTCGAAAAACAGTGCCTTGCATGTGTGCCCTGGGCAGCATGCAGAAAAGTGTTCACAGCTGCATTATTTACAATCACACAAAATGGGAAAAACAACAACAAAAAAATCCACTGGTGGGAGCATGGACAGAATAATTAATCTGCATGATGGGATACTGCACGACTTCAGAAACGCATGAACTATGGTCACGTCACAGTGGATGAAACTTAGAAACATCACGTGAACCAAAAATAGCCAGTCCCTGTAAACAACAACATGTCGTAATTACAAAGCTAAAAAAAGCTCCATTAAACACCATTTTATTTCATGCATAATAAATAGGTTTTTAAGAAGAAGAGCAGGAGGGTTAGCCATATGCTGAAATAGTAGCTGTAAAACGGAGTGACGTTCTGACGCCTGACATGGATGAACCTTGAAAATGTGCTGCTCCGTGAAAGATGCCAGATACCAAAGGGCACATATTGGACAATTCTTTTACATAAAGTGTCCAGAATAGGCGAATCCACAGAGACAGAAAGTAGATCAGGGGTTGTCCGAGCCTGGGGTGGAAGGTGGGGAGGGCAGAATGGGAGTGACTGCTGGCAGGGACAGGGTTTCTTTTCAGGGTGATGGATGTGTTCTGGAATTAGCGATGGTGGGTGCGCAGTTTTGTGGAGGTACCCAAAAGTGCTGGATGTACACTTTTAAATGAGTTTCATGGTATGTGAATTACATGTTAAGTTAAAAAAATGTCTTTGGGGCACCTGGGTGGCTCAGTCAGTGTCCAGCTTTTGGTTTCGGCTCAGGTCATGGTCTCAGGGTCCCGGGATCAAGCCCTGCATAGGGCTCAGCAGGCAATGTGCTGGGGATTCTCCCTCCCTCTCCCTCTGCCTCTCCCCCTGCTCACATGCTTTCTCTCTTTCTCCAATAAAGAAAGAAAGAAAGAAATCTTTAAAAAGAAATGTCTTTGAATAACAACAAGGGAATGATGACACAGGTACTGTCCAGGGTGCTGTTCCCCTGTGGGAGTGAGGCCGGGGGTTAGGCTGGAAGAAAGTACAGGTATGTGGTTGCAGGTGTCGGTGAAGGTCTCATTCTTGCATTATGGGTGTTGATCTTGTTACTGTGCTTCATTATATGTGTGTGCTACCTACCTACGTTTTTATACATAAAAGGTATGTAAAATTGAAAAGAATTACCAATATTAGGTGAGATGGCATTAGAAGTCAATTACTGCCTTTTGATACACACTACCCAAGCGGCCTCCCCCGACCACGGCTGGGCCTCCTCGGGGCTCTGGATGTGGCTGTTGTGACCTCTGGTGGCTGAGAGGGGCAGGGCACCCGGGGCTGCTCGCTTGGGGTGGGGAAAGTCCGAGGGAGGATCCCTCAGAGCAAGCATGGTCCTGGCCACTCTGTCCTGGTCCAGGGGTCAGGCCACTGCCGGTGTCACCCCCTGGATAAAGGGAAGACAGCCTCGTGCTTTCCTGGTTTGGGTTTTTTCCCTGGTTTTTTCCTTTTCCTTGCTGGCTCTTCACTGCAGTTCCTTAAGCCCAGGCGGGAGGGATGTGTAACTCCACTGAAATCTGTCCCTGGAAGGGACCACCTGGCCACCTTCTGCCTCCATGCAGATGGCCTATCCTGGGGTCCCTGGCTCCAGGGACAGGGGCTTGATGAGCTCACGAGCAGAAGTCCAGGGAAGGGGAGAGGTCAGGGCATTGAGGCTCCGAGAGCCAGTGTCCACACTGCCTTGGTTTGAGCAAACCACCTTTCTGGAGGACTGTGAACTAAAGCTGTGGGAGGAGTTGGCTCGGGCCCTGTCGAGGTGAGGGTGTCGGGCATAACTGAAGGGACAGCTGTCAGCATTTCAGGGTTTCCCATATGGAGACCAGTAAGCAGCAAGACTCCCGCCCCGCGTGGCTGGCTGGACTAGGGAGACCTCCGCTTACCTGCCCCATTTCATCTTACGGAAGAAAGACTCTGCCGGTGCATGTGCCTGTGGGGAACTGGGCCAGGAAGTCCCAGACATCTTAGTGAACGGGGTGGAGGGGGGATGGCCTGGGGAGGAGGGCGCCGCTGGGGTCATTTCCAAAGCCCTTAGTGTCTTCTGGCTTCCATACAGGAGAGGCATTGTGGTGGAGGGCTTCCGAGCTGGGCGAGGACTGGGCCCCTGCTGCTCACTCTCCCACAGGTGTCATTTAACCTCTTCAGGCTCAGGTTCTTTACCTGCAGAATGGGTCAGTCATTGTGCCTGCTGATGGCGTGGATTCCGTCAAAGTTGCTGAGCTCCTGCACGTGGAGCTGTCTCTGTGAACGCTCTGCCACGGCAGCTTTGGCTCAATTGCCTGAACTCTCTCCGTGTGGAGAGTACTCGGAGCCCAGAGCCTGACTCAGCCCTCACATCAGGCTGGGGGTGGGTGGGTGGAGAGTCTCCTGTGCAGAGAATGACGTTCCCTCCTCCGTCCACAGACACCATGGAGGCGGTGCTGATCTTTCTATGCAGCCTGCTGGCTCCCACCATCCTGGCCAGTGGTAAGTACCCTTCCAGGTCCTGGCCCTTTGGGACTGTAGGGCTGGGGGGAATCTCACATTCTATGTGGCTGATAAGTGACTCCCCTGTCCCCGCTTTAGTCGGCAGAGAAGGTGCTGGAAGGCAGCAGGTATTCCCAGACCCTACACAAGCCTGCCCACCTGTCCGACAAGGGGCCCAGCAGGCTCTGCTTTAAGCCCTTCAGCCCTCGGGGTCCCTGTAGACTTCAGGCCTGAACCTTGGGAGCTAGACCTACTCTAGATTCTGGCCTGGGGCAAGTCACATGTCTTTCCTCCTTTCTCAGCTTCCCTACGTGTAACAAGGGGGAATACGAAGGATGTGATGTGCTGTAGAAGCAGAAGCTCACTGGGCCTCTGACAGCACCCCCTTCGGCTCTCAGGCTGGCCCTAGTAGGAAGGCCCACCCCTCGGTGCTCCCCTAGGTATCTCTGGTTAATGGGTTGTCCTCCCCAGGCATCCCTCAGTGGGAAGTGAGTCTTGTGCGCCTTGGGGGAGACTCGGGAATCAGAGATCTTGCTGTCTTTCTCTTGCCCACCCTTGTTTACTTTTTCAGCAGCTGAGCAGGAGGAAGAAAAGGACCCTTTTCATTACGGTGAGCAGTGATGGGAACCCTGGGTAGGAAGGGGGAGGTGCAGCCCCGCCCCGGGGAGGGCAAACCACGCTCCTTTCCGCCTTCCCTCCCTTCCATGTCTCCCCCTTGCTCCTTTGGCAGACTACCAGACGCTGAGGATTGGGGGATTGGTGTTTGCCGTGGTGCTCTTCTCGGTGGGGATTCTCCTTATCCTGAGTAAGTTGGTCTGTTCCCTGTCTGCTCTGTAAGGGGGCGTCTGTAAGCTGCTAAGCAGGTGGAGAACGGGGGGCAGAGCCTGGCCATGCTCTCCCCGGGGAGCGGGAAGGAGACTGTCGTTCTCCCTGTTATCTCTAGGACCGAATACAGCGTGGGGCACATAGTAAGTGCTCAGTGAAACCGTGAGGAACAAACAAAGTAAATGCTTGATGAGAACCAGCAGACAATAAGAAGGGGCAGGGTAGCTGTCCCAGTGCTGTGTCCAGGAGGCGAACGTGGGGGAATGTCCTCAGAGTGCCCACCCGGGACGCGCCCTGTGTTTGTCTTTCCTATATGAGCCTGGGCTGCATGGAGCCCGGTCTGATCCAGCCGACTGTGGTAGGTAGTAAAGCCATTGAATGTTGAACCTTGGCTCAGAAAAGTCCTACGCCGACAGAGGATTGCTACACGTAGCTGTGCTTTTTATGTGGTCCCCCATGGCAGCCCCATTGTGGTCAAGCCAGGAGCAGGACCTTGACCTCCAGCCGGGAGCGTGACCTTGGCTGGTTTCTTTGCCTTCCAGGTCGCAGATGCAAGTGCAGTTTCAATCAGAAGCCCCGGTAAGGATGCCGTGTCTGTGGACATCTGGGGACAACACTAGGAGGGGACGGGGGGGACCCAAATGAGTGTTCTTTTGGGTTCTTATCTCAGAAAGAGGCCATGGGTGTAAGGAGTAGATGTTTTGAGGATTGCCAGGCATTTCCTGAGGCAAAAGAGAGGTAAACATGACCAGGGTTAGCCCCGCCTCTCTTCTGATATACACTGGGAAGGGGAGGGAGGCCAGAAGGTGCTGGACCCTTGTCTGGAGGCCCTTGAGACAGCTGAGCAGAGGGCCTCAGAGCCTCTTGTGAGGTCCTCCTCTCTACAGGACCTGGGACACTGTCCCTGCTTGTCACCTATTCATGGGGCTCTTTGGCTAAGTAGAAGCTTGGGTTCCCTATCATTCACCTCCCCACCCATAAAGGGGCATACCCCATGAATCCACTAGAAAAACCAGGGGTAGCACTGGACCTCAGAAATCTGAAGTCTGGCAGGACACACATCCAAGCCCCCAGGCCTAGGGGTGTGTGTCCTGCCTGTACTTACCTGTCTTGGGGGCCAACACTGAAGGGTGCTGGTGGGTTCCCCTGACCCTGTACCCTGCAATCCCGACTTCTCCCCCTGCCCCATGCACCCTTTTGGTGGAGAGAGCTCCAGCCCCGTAGTGACTCGGGAGGGGCCAGATCCAGACAGCCATGTGCGGCCAGGAGAGCGGTTTTGCCCTGCGGACCTCTAACGGGAGGGCTGTGTCTCTCCTCTTGTAGGGCTCCAGGGGATGAAGAGGCCCAGGTGGAGACACTCATTACTGCGAATGGTACGTGTCCTGGCCACCAGCCTGGGTGGCGTGGAAGTAATTGGGCGGCTCCTCATATAGCTCAGGGAGGCTGGTTGCCCAACACCATGGCCTCCCTAGAGCTCACCAGACGTGCTCTCACATCCGTGCCAGGAAGGAGGTCCCTGGGGCCTCTGCTCCGCCGTGCTCCCTCACTGCCACCAAACAGGCTGGGACTTGTGACAGCCACTGTGTATGGGGCAGGTGCTCTATGTCGGGCAGACCCCGCTTCATGGGCGCACAGCCTGCTGGAGTAGACATCACTATCCACAGTTTATAACTGAGGGACCCAGCAGGGTTAAGGAATGTGCCAAATTCCTAAAACCAGCAAGGAGTGGGGCAAGATGTGGATCTGTCTGACCGCACATCCTGCCAAGTCGCCTCTCCACTGTGCGGGTCAGAGTCCCCCCCCCCCCACCCCCCCGCATCAGGCACAGGTGCGGTTGCCCCCTGGGCAGGGCAAGGGGTCCATTCTTTACAATCGGTTCTATTTTTTTTTTCCCCCCAGCAACGGAGCCCCAGAAAGCAGAGAACTGAAGTGTAGCCCTCGGGTAGGAAGGTAAGATTCTGCCTGCCTGTGTCTTCCTCTGGCCCCATCACTGCTCATTCCTCAGAGAAGAGCAGTGGGACCGCTTTTACTAGGAGCCGTGCTCAGAGGCCGGTGAGACAGACAGACGGGAATGGGGGAGACGGCCCGCACATGCGCAGTAAACAGTTGGGGACTAAGACCTCTGCAGAACGCAGCGGTCAAGTTAATGGGGTGTCATCTTCGTTGCCACATGGGCAAGACTTGGGGGCAAATTATAGTTCGTGAAATACTCCCGATACAAAGGAGCATAAAGATAATGGCTTTTAATGATGATTCAGAAAGTACCTTAGGGCCACTTTTAAAAATATTAACATTTTATAATAAAACTTTCAAGATCTACACAAAGCTAGGGAGAACAGTGTATTATCCCCTCCCTCCTACCTCCGTGTGCCCTCTTCACGGGCATTCCTTTAGCATTTGCTTCCACTGTTCATTGTAGGGACACGGGAGAGTCATAACCGTCAAATGCCTTAGTTTTCAAAATACACTCACAAAACACACACTCACACTCAAGCCTGCTAGAAGAAGCAGGACAGGTGGGGTTGAGCCCCATTTTTATCAATAAAAGAAATGGAGGTCACCGCGGACAGACAGATTGCAAGTGACAGGTGGGACTTGAAGTCAGGCCCTTTAGCTTCCAGCCATTTCTACCACGCCCCTCTGTGTCCATGCCCGTGTCACTTGCTGAGCTCTCTAGAATATGCTGGGGCCCAGGGAGTGTGGAGGTCAGTCTCCTGTCTGCTCGCGTCTGCCTCACGGAAAGCGTAATAGGTCTATGATCTCATCCTGAATTGTCAGCGAAGAGATTCCTCTTACCGAAATGCCTGGTACACTAGCTTTTACCATGAGTGCAATGACACAGCACACTTGCATGTGAATTTTTTACTTAGTGCTTTTACGTCCTCATGACAGCCCTGCAGGCGAGCAGAGCAGGGCTCATTACGTCCATCTTCTATTCTAGATGGGCTCAGAAAGGTCAGTGATTGCCCACGCATGAGGTGGCCATAGATGCCAATCTCGGAGTGGGCGTCCAGGCTGGCCGCGTGGTGGTCTGTCCCTTTGTGGTGGGTGGCAGGTCCCATCTTGGGAGTGGTATGGGGAGGCTCAAGGGCGGGAGGCATGACCTAGCACTTATCCTGTCTTCTTTTTTTTTTTTTTTTAAACTTGAACTACCTCAGAAACCTTGTTCTCTTAGATCTCGGGACTGTGAGCCGCTCCTGGGAGTATCCTGACATAGAAACCCTGGGTTTAACAGTTTTCTTTCCATGTGTCCCAGGTTCCAGCCCCCGCTGAGAGAAGCCCTCTCCTGAGGGCCACCCCCTCCCCCGCCTCCACCTTCTTTCCCTGTGTTTCAGGCTCGTAGTCCGCTTGCTGCCGGGAATGTGGTGTTCAGAGTAGGTCTCATCCTGCGGGTTTCAGGGGACACAGGGGCTGTGCTGAAGGCAGGGAGACAGCCGGTAGAGATTCCTGGAAGGAACCCAAGTGGTGTTTTAATTTAAATTCTCTCCCCTCTTAGCCTCCGGAACCCGAAGGGAGCTGCTCCAACCTTTAGATGCCAATGTTGATGCTTAAGAACACCGGCCACTTCAGCAGCAGATCTTTCCCCAGGAGAAGCCAAGAACGTGTGTGTCCCCTGCCCCCTCCCCATCCCCGGAACATGGTCCACAACTTAGTGATGCAACAAACACCCGCCTTCCCCTGCCCGTGGCCTGCGGTCTCGTCCACCTCCTGTGATGTGTCTGTGTGTGTGTTTGATGACTGTGGTCTCTGTGGCTGCTTGTTTGTGGGTGATGTTGTATTTTAGTGACTCCGGACTCGCTTTCCTGGGCAGGTGCTGAGCCATGCCGCCACTGGCCCCTCCCTATTCCCCTGTGCCCCGGCCCTATCATCTCCTACTCCTGGGACTCTGCTTTTTCCCTTGAGAGACCAGTCCCTTCTCTTGATTGAGGGGTGGGTGTAGGTGGGGGTAGGGGGCACGGGTGGGGGTCTCCCGTTGTCTCGGGACTTGGGAAGGTTTACATCACCTTTGTGATCGTTCTCCATGGCCTCTCTCACTTCTTTCACAAGAGCCTGGCTTCTGTATTCCCGCCCCGACCTGAGTCTGTTCTGGGGTCTCTTGGCCATGGGAAGTTGACAGCAAGGTGCCGGTGAGCCCAGCTTTGCCTCCAGGCAGGCTCTGCCCCGTCTGTGGTCATTTCCTCTTGGGGCTTCCAGCACGGAGTCCTCCTCTGCCTGGCCCTGTGGCACAGCAGCCCGGGATCCCGGGCCCGGGGCTTCTACTCTACTCCTTGGGGAATGTGCCCCTTGCATATCTTCTCAGCAATAACCCCATGGGCTCTGGAACCCTGCTTCTCTCCTGCGTCTTCCCTGCTTCTGAGACTCCCAGCGATAGCCCAGCTCTTCTGGACTCAGATTCCTGTTCCTGAATGAGGTCTCCGGGAGGCGAGGGCCAAGGGGACCCATTCTGTTGGGGCCAGTACTCTGGGGAGGGGCAGCCGGGAGAGCAGGGTTCTCTGCCCCCGTGTTGTTGGCGGGGAGGAAGCAACGGCTCCTGCACCCTTTGCCCCGCCTTCCCTGGTTAGAGAGGCTGGTGCAGCGGGCCAGCTGCAGGTTAGAGACAGACTGAGCAGGCGCTCACAGCCCTGCAGCAGAGGGGACAGCGAAAGGTTGAAGGTCATAGAGAATGGAGAGTCCAGCCAGACCCTATCCCATCCATCGTGTTCTTGTGGAAACTAACCAAACGGCGCCGCCGTGACCGGGACTGCTGTTCTCCGTGTTGTGACTTACCCTCTCAGCCACAGAAAGGAATAAAACACCATTTGTTTCCTAGTGGCTCTAAGTGCTTTCCTTTGTGTCAAGAAGCTGGAGTATTTGTAGGGTGCTTGTAGGGCTACGGGGACTCTGTGCTTGGTCAGAGGGAGGCGGTGGTTGCTGAAGAGGCAGTCGGGGTATGTGTGGGCCAGCAGCTTGGACGCTAAGTTCCTCTGCTTCCTCTCCCCCTCCTTCCCCCTCCTGCCTCCCCCTGCTCCCCAGTCTGTGGGCTCGGGCTCCGCCCTGTGGCAGGACCTGAACCTGATGTGTGGCCTGCACAGAAGCCGAGAGTCCAGGTAGCTCCCCTGAGGGCGTGCTGGCCGAGAACCGGAGGTTCTAACCTCTTCCCTTGGTTGACTCTGGGCTGCTACCTAAGGACTTGGCAAAGAGGGTGTGGGTGGGTCAGACCCTTACTTACCTTTTCATCTCCCACAAACCCCGAATACCACCTCCTCTATGCAGCCTTCCTGGACTTCAGGTAGAATGAGTCCCTTCCTTTCTGTGCTCCAGTCACACGGACTCTGGCCTTTAGCCTCACACTGAAGCACTCCATACGTCGGCTCCAAGCCTTGGAGGCCAGGCAGATAATGTCCATTGGTGAACCTGCTGTTGTGACACAGGAGGTGGCTTGTAGGAGCCAGAGGTCACCGAAAGTGTCCCCCCAAAGACATTCCAGTTCAGTGTTCGGGAAAGGACTGTTGGTCAAATGAGCCCAGCTGCCAGCGACCCTCCGGGAGGGCCCCGGGGTACGCCCCCATCTCTGTGCGTCTTGTGTGTTTCTATTGTGAGACACTGTTCCCAGCGGGTGAAGACTAAGTCTTATTCTAATGTAACTTCCTGGCCCGCCCCATCCCCAAATCTTCAAAGGGTCTGTCTAGGTTCTGTGAGCTAGAGCTCTGTGTAGAGCTTTGAATTGGCAGGTGCAGGTCCCGAGGGTCCCGGGGCTCTGGCTACCCCCGGCTGTCCCCCCCAGGACATGCAGAGAGCCCTCCCTACTTCTGCAACTGCCCTGCCCTCTGTCCCCTAGGTCTTTGGTGGGGGGAAAAAAAAGGAGGCTTTTCATTGAGATCTACCGCAATATTGTCAACTTCGTGATTACAGGGGCTCAAAAGTCGCAAAAATCCTTTCAGGGCATACGCAAGCAAGACTATGCTCTGGGTCTTGTGGCCTGGAAATGGGACACATAACAAAGAGTCAAAGAAATGGATGATTGATAATATTAGCATTAATATATAACAAATTAATAATATATTTCCTAAATAATATTATAATATTAGTATTAGTAACTAAATAAAGCAGCTAATATGTGCCAAACCTTGGGCTGACCACGTTCCAGATCAACTTCCAAACTCAACAGTACTACCTTATGGTATCTCAATTTTACAGATAAGGAAACCATGGCTCGGTGGGACTGGCCCGAGTTTGCACTGCTGGCGACAAAGCTAAGGTCCAGCCCAGGCCCATCCAGCTCCAAGCCTGTTTCTCTCTGCACAGGAAAGGAAAGGAGATAGACCCATCAAGTGCACATGGGAGGAGGCAGAATTTGGCCTCATGTTGGGGGGGTGGCGCAGTCCTTGGTTCCCACAGCTATGGGAGTGAGCTCCCTGTCACTGGAAGTATTCAAGCTGATAGGACCCCCTGGCTAAGAGGGACCATAAGAATCTACCCAGGATGGCCTAATCTACCCAGGTCCAAACTCAAACTGAGGAACAACCCCTCTCCCCCACCCCATCTCCTCCATACAAAATGGGGAAGCCCCTCTCCCTCTAGCCCCTAGGGTTGTAGAGCCAGGGAAGAAGAATCCAGAATCCAGGCATGGATTGCTGTTTAATGTGTGTCTTCCCTCTGGACCAGCATTTCATGCTGGGCGAGACCATGTCTGTCTATTCAGTCCTGGCAGGCGCCTGCTCTCTGTAATTTGGTTGGGTATAGGAACTGTAACTTGGTTATGTAGGAAAGCCGGTATGTCATGCCACTTCCCAGAAGGGAGTGCTAAGTCCCCTGGCCTCAGAGAGTGATCCCAGGTGTCCGGGCCATTTTATCTCCCAACTACTGCCTCCTTCCCCATGAATTCCACTCCAAAGATTTTCAAGTCTATTTGCATGGAGGTGTTTGTGTTTACTTAACACCACATAAAAATAGGTCAATCTGCCTTCTGGGCCCCCAGGCTGTGGCCCTCCCCACCGCTCTGGGTTTTTTGCAGGTTGTGGATTGGAACTTGCCAAATTGTTCTTGGAAGAGAGTCAGAGGCAGAGTGCAAGCTTCAGGGAGGGTGGGGGGGGGGGATGCCAGGCTGAAGTACACGCCAAGGTCACGGGGCTCTCTTTCCTTCCTATGGAGAAGAGGGCTCTGGCCTCCCAGTGATCTTGGGCTGGCAGGGGTGGCCGGGTAAAGCCAGGGTGGGAGGACTGTCCAGCTCTATCTGGTTCACCCTACCTTGTCCTTGGCTGCTCTGCCTCACTCTGGGTCCAGAGGGGGAGAGAGAGAGAGAGATCAGGTGTGTTTGCCTGAGCCAGGGGAGGAGCTTGGAAATGCCTGTCTCCAGGCCACAAAGAGGAAGAATGCCACCTCTCACCATTAGTGTGATTCATTGCTGTCACAGCTACACTCCGGGGGGCAGAATCAGCCAGCTCAAGCCAACCGGCTGCTGATTTTATGGAGCCGGCCCCAGCCCTGTGCCCGCTTGCACAATAATAGGGCACCTGCTAAGGCAGCGATGACCGGGCCGGTAACGCTAGATCGGATGTCATGGGAGGCTTGGGCTGGTAGGGGCTGGTTGGGGGAGGGCCCCCTGCACTGTCCGGAGGAGGGGGCTCCTGCCTCTGAGCCAGGCTCGGAGGCAGGCCAGTAGAGGAGAAGGAGGCTCAGGACATTCCCTGGTCTCCCCCTCTCCTCGTTAGCTGAGTGAGCTTAGGCATACTCCAGCATCTCTGTCACTTTCTTTGCACAACATTGTCCTTCCTAGCCATAGGGTGTGCTGGGTGCCATTGAAACCCTAGGAATGCCACTTGTAAGCCTCAGTTTCCTTCCCCGTGCAATGGGTCCATCAATAACTTTCCTGTTCCCTCACAAGGTCAAAGTGATACAATGTACATAAAACACCGACACTTATACATGCAGATAGTATATTATTAATATTTATATTACCATCATTTCCTTTTGCATCCTTTCTGAGGTAGCAGGGTGCCCCTTCTGTCTGTCAGACCTGGGTTCGAGTTCTGCCTCACTCACATTACAGTGCAATTTCCTCCTCTGGAAGACGGGGAGCACAACAGCGGCTTGGTTGAGTCACTGGAAGGAATGAAGCAGCTCATGGAAGCTAAAGCTCTTTTGGAACCCTCGAGAACCATGAAGTGGATGGGACTCTTACCAAGTGAGGATTTCTGGGCACCGGATTTTGAGAAGACGCAGCCACTTAACAGACACCCTGAGCTGAGTTCTTGCGATAGGCCAGACTCGGCCATCTGTGAAATAAATGACAAAGATGGGCACAAAGCCAGAGGTGGTCATTTGGGCCACACCAGGATAATCCAGAAGGTCACGGAGGAAGGGCAGGAGCAGAGAGGGTGGGCTTGGTCCTGGAGGTGGCGGGGCCTGCAGCTGCTTTTCAGAGATATGGGGGGATGTGAGTTCTAGGAGGTCAAGGACCACCACTGGAGAGAATAACCCCTATTCTAGTTCAAGCTCAGAAAAGTCAAGAATGCATTTCTCTCCAGGGTATTCACTGTGGGAGAGGTGGGTCAAACAGGTTCGCCCTTGCCAGCAGCTGTAGAAACAGAAGAGGACGTCTGCGTCCCTGCCAGCTCAGGGAGCAGAAAGCCTCAGTGACCTTGACTCTCATAGTACATTGCCCTTTGGCAACTCCCAGGACCTGTGTGCCCTACAACTCGGGTCATCTTAAAGCCAACACTTAAGGAATGGACCCTCCAGGACCCACCTCCCCTGGCCTCACCTTATAAGACCCCAGTGACCCTGGCATTGGCAGCGACAGCAGGAGACAGGCACCAGCGCTCCTTGGGGTTCAGGGCCTCTGGGCAGCCCAGATGGGGCCTGGAAGCTGCCACCATCCCTGCTGAGACTGCAGAACCACGCATGCCAGCAGCCGCAGACCAACCCCAGCCAGGATGCAGGGCTTTCTAGGGGCTTCTGGCTTCTTCCCAGCTGCAAGCCAATACTGGGAGGAATGCAAGGGGCCTGGACTCTGAGGCCGTGCGCTCTGATGTGCGGCCCCAGACATGCAGGGGTGGCGAAGCTGGAACATTCCTCCTGGGAAGGGGTGGTGGTGCGGGCCTTTACCTCTTGGCTAGTTTTTGAGCACCAGGTGGACGGTGCTCAGCTGACGTCCCAGGATGCCACCCTCCCATCCCAGCAACCCAAAAGTGGCCACCCAGACCTTTGCCCTGAGACTGAAGAGTCAGAGGACAGTTGGAAAACTGCTTGGGGAAGATGCGGGGGTGCTGAGGCATGGTGACCAAGGACACTGTCCCACTGGGTGTGACCATGCTGGAAGAGGGACCAGGACTTGGGGCTACCTCTCCATACCTCCCAAAGGTCTCCTTGATCTGTGGGTCTGGGGAGGAAAGCAGAGTATGGCTGGGTGGTCCTCTTTGGCTCCAGCCTAGAATAATCAGACAAAGGGAGGGCGCAGGGGTTGGGTTGCCTGCCCTAGAGCCTTTCTGAGACAGCAGAGGAGTACTCCCACCCCATTTGGCCCCATATCCTGAGAAAGACTGAAAGAAGCAGCACATCTGGACCCCAGCAGCAGCCAGCGGTGCTGTGCAGGTGTGGGGAGGAGAGGAAGGTTGGGGGTGCGGGGTGGGTGGTGGACGGTCGGGAGGGGAGGGTGCTCTGGAAACTGCCTCCGAGACGCCTTGGCAAGGGACTGGGCCCAGGGAAGGGACTGCAGTGAGGGTCCTTGCCTCCTAGACGGTCACCTCCGGGGAGGAGAATGAAGTTCACATTCATGAGGACCTTCTCTGGCCAGGTTTTTACCCACGTCATCTCAATTCCTACAAGAACCACTCAAGGTAGGTGCTTCAACTCACTGTATACATGGGAGAAGGCGACCTGGAGAAGCGACCTTCCCCAGCGTCACAGTGTCTACAGCGAAGAGTCGGGATGCAAAGCAGCTTACTCAGGGCGCGTCTGTCCCACGGGGCAGTTCCTGCATGGAGGGATCCGTAGGAAGAGAGGCTCTGCTGGGTGGTGCTCCGGGCATTGTGGGCCATGGGCTGAAGGAGGGTTCCCTTGTCCCCAGCGTCAGCCAGGCCAATGACCTCAGCTGGAGGTGGACATGAAAAATTCTGAGGGAGGACTTGGGTGTGAGCAAGAGAGAGTAGCCCTACTTGACTCTTAGCCCCGGGCTTCCCCTGAAAGGAGAAATAGAAGCTTTCATGAAAATCGCTTCAGGTCTTTGGGTAAAATGCTGGGGGAAGTAGAGGGTGGGGGGGGTCTCCCCAAGATGGACTCTGGGGGATCCATTGCCGACCACCCACTCTGTCTCCGTGGGGGCAAACTAGTTCCTGCTACTTGTTCTAGGACGGGATTTCAGGGGAAGAGTCTGCGTTAGGCAGGTCCTGGGCCTCCTGTGCCACTAGAGAAATGATTTCACCTCCGGGATGCGTTCATTTGTTTAACAGAACTGGGGGTCCACCATGTGCCAGGTTCTGTTCTAGGCACTGGGAATCTAAGAATGAACACAACAAAAATCCTTGCTTTCCTGGAGAAAACAAACCAAAACACAACAAACTAAGAAGGGATTTGAGACATTGCAGAGTGGGTGTGAACAATTTAGACTGGGGTGCCAGGAAGGGTCTTCTGAGTCAATCAATGAAGAGAGGCATGAGCGGAGTTAGCCAGGAAGCTCTCTGGAGGAAGAATGTTCAGGAAGAGGGAAGAGCCAGTGCAAAGGTCCTGAGGCAGGAGCATGCCTGGAAGGTTAGAAGAGCATCAAGGAGATCAGTATGGCTGGAGTGGAGAGAAGGGACAGGAAAGTTGGAGACAAGGTCAAAGATGTCATTGGGGCCAGTATAGGATGGTTTACACTTTGAGCCCTCAAAGGGTTGGAGCAGGAAGAGTGAGCCCTTTATAAGTGACAGGGATGGGTAGGATGGCTTTGGATGCCCTTTCTAGTTAGCCAGTCCATGACACAGGGTCTCCATTTGGGATCCAGATGCCTTCTTTTGCAGCATTAGGGGCTGGTAGGGGACACACTATGTGTGTATGTGTGTGTTTGTGGGAGGGTATGAAAAGCTGTGGCTGAGATCCTCACGTTTCTAAACCACTGACACGTTTGGACCAGGTAACTTCTTCAAGCGTCATCTAGCCAGCCCTGAGCTGTCTAGAACATGCAAGTTTCCACTTGGGAACGTGTGACAAGGCTGGGTCGTGGGAGCAGCTCGGCCAGCAGGCAGGACCCTTGGGGTCCTTGGGACAGACCTCAGCCCCTCCAGATCATGCACCTCCCAGGCCTGCCCTTCTACATTTCCAGAGTCTTCCAGCCAGGAGGTGGCTCCCTGTGGGGTTATTAGTCATCTCCTCCCCCTGCCCAGGGGCAGGAGATTCCTCTAAGGAGGGATAGGAGGCAAGTTGTCCTCTGTTTGGCTGGAGTGGGGGGGGCCAGAGATGGGGGCCAGAACCAGCACCTCCCAAACCCTGCTTTTTCAGTGTGCCTTCCGGGGTGGCTGAGCAGGGTGGCCCCCAAGTCACCGAGGGAGGTCCTGGGCCCAGAGTGAGCCGTACTCAGCCTGCTTGCGGCCACCTTGCTCCAGGCCACCAGAGGCCCAAGTGCAGGGGAACAAAAGACTCGGCCTCTTCCGGCCGTGCCCCCTCTGGCAACCACCAGCCGCCCTCAGGGGCCTCGTTAGGCTGCTACTATCTCCCGGCTGGGCTGCTGGGGTGCGTCGGGCAGTCTGACATCACAGCCCGTGGTAAGTCACTGGGGGCTGCCCTGGGAGGGTCCCAGGCGAGACCGGGTTGGTTGCCATGGAGCCACTCCACACCAGTGCGCCCTCCGGGCCCCCAGCTGCTTCCCATCTCGGCCCTACTACCTGCAGCTGGGGGCTCAGGCTCTGGGCGGGGCCTTGAAAAGACCCCTGCCAGGCCCAGGGGCTGCTGCCCAGGGCTGCGGCCATTCTGACCCATCTCAGGAGACGCCCAGCTGAGGATGAGACTCGGGGGCAGGATCAATCCGGGCGGAGGCCCGGTGGGCTGGAGGGTGGAGGTACAGCTGAGGGAAGTCTTGGGGGGCCCACAAATGGCAGTCGGAGTCTCCCTCAGTCACCGCTAGGGTGACCTTGGCAGGCACCTCGGGCTTCCTGGAGGGCACCCGCTGCGGCGTCTCTCCTATAGGGGCACAGGGGCCAGTGGCTGTGGCTCCCAGCTTCCCCCTTCCTCTGGGGGAAGTCAGAGACTCTCTGGCCGGGATCCCTGGCCCCAGCCCGTCCCCGCTGGCAGGCAGGCAGGCAGGCACAAGGTGTGGGCTCCCTCGCCAGCCCCTCCTCCCCGACTCTGTCTCTTCCTGCCCAGGGGCCCCCGATGAGGTGTGGAGGGAGGGAGGGAGGGCCACACTTTCCAGCCAGGCCCTCAGCAACCAGCACCTCGCTGCTCTCTGCCACCAAGGACACGCCTGCGGCTCCTGCCATGGACAGGTGGTACCTGGGTGAGTTCCCTGAACCCCCTGCCTCCCGCCTACTCAGACTCAGACACAGGTGTCCCCCTCCTCACTTTCGGGTGCAGCCGCCTGCTCCCCCAAAAGGGCAGGGAAAGCGGAAGCCAGGACAGGCAGGATTTCTAAACAAGGGCATCTCAAGGTAGAGTCCTGGGTGTGGGGGGGATCTCTGCCCTGAGCATCTCGGAGCTGCAGGAACTAGGAAGACCGCTTGTCCAACAGCCTCCTTTTCGGTCTGTCTGTCTAGCCACCTGTCCATCTGCAGGAATTCTAAAGCCAGGCTGCTGGGTTCAAATCTTGTTTACCTGACTCTGTGCCTCAGTGCCTCATCTATGAAATGGGGATGCTGATGAGGGCTTCCTTACCTCAGGGCTGTTGTGATGATTACATGGCTTAATTCTTTTTTTTTTTTTTTAAGATTTTATTTATTTATTTGACACACAGAGGCAGAGAGAGCGAGAGAGAAGCAGGCTCCCCACTGAGCAGGAAGCCTGACATGGGGTTCGATCCCAAGACCCTGGGATCATAACCTGAGCTGAAGGCAACCACTTAACCAGCTGAGCCACCTAGGTGCCCCTACATGGCTTAATTCTTATCAGGTGCTCAGAACAGGGCCTTGCATGTAGAGTTTAAAATGCAGATAACAACTTGTTTTCCTATTTCTGCCTCTATCTCTGCCCCTCTGCCTCCTTCCCTCCCTCCATCTATCTATCTACCCATCCTTTCCACCCATTTTTATATCCACTATTGCGCCTAGAATCCGCAGTAGCTTACAAAGACAGAAGGCACTAAGCTACCGAGAGAACATGTAGTAAGGGACACCTGGCGTCCTGTGTGGAGAGCAGCAGTAGCTTTGGGAGCACCGCCTTGGGGGTCTGGATTTCTAGACCTGGTTTTGTCACTATCAGGATGTTGCTGGCCAATCCCTCGAGCTCCTTGCCCTCCATCTTTTTGGTCTGCCCAGTGGGCCTCCTGGCCGCCCCCAGTGGTGTTTGCAGGGAGCAAATGATCAGCCTCAGCTTCTTCATCTGTAGAATGGAGCGAACACGGGTCCAGTGGGGGCAGTGTCTATGGAGAGCCTGACAAGGGGCCCCTGGGTGGTGCCGTTGGTGAAGCATCTGACTCTTGGTTTCGGCTTGGGTTGTGATCTCGGGGCTGGGATATCCAGCCCCACGTGGACTCCGTGCTCACGGGGAGTCCGCTTGGAAGTCTCTCTCCCTCTCCCTCTGACTCAGGCATACTTGCTTCCTTGCTCTCGCTCTCTCTCTCAAAATAAATAAATCTTAAAAATAAGTAAAGAGGGGTGCCTGGGTGGCTCAGTGGGTTAAGCCTCTGCCTTCGGCTCAGGTCATGATCCCAGGGTCCTGGGATCGAGCCCTGCATCAGGTCTCTGCTCAGCAGGGAGGCTGCTTCCTCCTCTCTCTCTCTGCCTGCCTCGCTGCCTACTTGTGATCTCTGTCAAATAAATAAATAAAATCTTTTTTTTTTTTTTTAAATAAATAAGAGCCTGACACAGGGTCAGCCCCGACTAAGCATTAGCTGGGCTGTATCATTCTTATGAATATTCATCCCTCAGCTCTGAAAGCGGAGAGCAGAATGGGTGTCAGTGCTTCTGGTCGCAGCGGTGATGTTCTCTCTCTACCTCACCCCCCCACCCCACCCCATGCTGATTTTCGCTGGAGGGGGTTGGCTTTCCTGCATCCAATGGTTAATGTTCAACAGAAGCTGAGCGCCCTTTATTTTCCGGTGAGCACAGATGCGACAGTGACAACAGTGACACTAGCTGTGTCCCAGGCTGTGTGCCCTGCTCTTCACAACTCACGACAACTCCCTGAGGCAGGGAGTACTCCCATTTCACAGATGAGAAGACTGAGGCACAGAGAAGTTCAGTAACTGGGCAGAGGCCATTTACTTAGCAGGTGGAGGGGCCAGGAAATGAACTCAAACCTTGATCCCCTGCAACCACCCCAAGGGGAGTAACAGATGGATTAGGTCCCTTCGGGAGGACCAGCCCGTCCTCGGTGGATGCCGACGGCTGGCTTTGGGCCTGTGGCTACCACTGAGCATTGGCCTGTTCTGGAGGCCCGTTCAATGGACGAGAACTCAGCCAGGAATGCAAGCCCCCATGGAGTACCCAGCCCAAGGGTCTCCAAGGTGAAAGAGGCCACCGCAGAGCTGGGAGGCCGCCTTGGAGGTGTGGGAGGTGTGGGAGGTGTGGGAAAGCACCTGATGCCCAAGACCCAAGGCCTGCCTGTGGGTCCTCCAACACACCCCTCCCCCGCTGTGTGACTCACTCGGGGCCTCAGCTGCCTCATCTGTAAAATGGGAAATAACACAAGGCACAAAGGAATACTGCCTTGTGGGTCTGAAAAGCAAGCCCTTCTCCAGGTGGTCGACTCAACCCCTTCCTGAAGGAGCCAATGGCGCAACGCTGGGAAACCTGGGAACCCGGCATGGGAGCAGTCAGCCTGTGGAAGGAAAATGCCAGAGGCGGCAGGGAGAGAGGGATTAGTTAGGGATGACTGGAGCCTTTGTGACAGCAGCCTGTGAGCCTGTGAGCCTCAGGCTGCAGCCCCGAGGGGTGGAGGAAACAACAGGAAGGGTGGGGCTCGGCCCTGGAAGCGTGGACAGCAGCAGCCAGTGGTGGGCTGGGGTGGGCGGTGAGGTGGGGGTGGGCCAGGCGCCTGGGGACGGTCTCAGGGAAGCCCTGGGTGCCGGGTCAGAAGTAGCTGCTGAAGCCCTTGTCTCCGCAGCGGTCGGGGAGGTGGGCAGCTGCTGGGATGGGGGTGTCTCTGGACTCCCGATGTGGCCCCTTAAGCTCTGGTGGACACTGACTATATTCTGAAAGTCCCACGTCCCCGTCTCCCCCCCCCCCCCCATGCCCCAGCCCCAGCCACGGCTTCTCCGGCTAGAGGAAGAACACTGGCCTACCGGTCCCCAACCCTTTTCTGGAAATTTCCTTCGGGAGGGATTTGGCTCGCTCCTCCCTGCCCCTGCCTGTCCCTGCACCTCTTCCTGCCTCCGAGGGAGCCCCTCCACTCACCCCGGGGCTTCTCTTGTGACTCGGGCAAATATTACCTGCACTGTTAATGTTTAACACCCCCCACCTCACTCCTGGTCTCCCCGCTGCCCGGCATTCTCCCCAGAGCAGAGCAGGAGAGGGACCAGCCCAGTCTGCTAGGGGAATGGCAGGGTCCGCGACGGGCGATGGTGAGTGTGCGTGTACGTGCGTGAAGCAGGCGGTGGCCTCTCCTTGGACCACTTTTGGAGGGATGAGCTGGACCCCTGGAACCCTTGCCTTCCAGAGACCCCAGCACCCCTCCCCCAAACTTGCCAGCCTCTTTAGACAATTTCAGAAACAATTACTTTGCAAAGGGGATGCTGTGCTAAGTCTGAAGGAATATAGCTATATAGCTTGAATGGCAGGACCTGGGGTGCCAGGTTAGAGCTGGGGGTTGGGCCAGGGATGAGCTCTCCTCTTGACGATAGGACTTGCACCTGTCCTAGGTCAGTGTATCTTTCCAAACTACCTGAGCTCAGAGCAGGAGGGGAAGGGAGTTAGGCTGGCTTTGGGGCCAGAGCCCCACAGTGTGGGACACCCCCAGAAGGATCCCGTGACAGGGGTGACTTGGGCCTGGAGGCCAACAGGGGCCTCTGTTGACTGTGGTGGGCTTTGAGCCGGACCTGGAAAAGATGAAGGTTTGGGTGGGGAATGGCTCAAGACAAGGGATGAGGAAGGAGGCGGTTTCTCGATGTGGTGACGGGAACCACCTGTCTAGTCATGGCTCTGGGGCTAACTCTCCGTGTCACCTTGAACAAGACCTGAACTGAATCCGGGAGACAAGACTGATGGGCTCCCACATGGGGACGCGTCCTGGGTCCCCATAGTCCTCCCTAGAGGCCCAAGCACTGGCCCCTTCTGGCAAGGGAGGCTGCACTGGGGACAACTGGGTTCCTCAGGTCCCCCACCCCACAGGGCACTGTTCAGCACAACCTGGGAGGTACTGATTTCTACCTCAGACACTGCCTCCTTGGTGCCAAGATGAGGCTTGAGCAGGGTAGGCAAGGGGGGCCACCCTCCACCATGGCAGCAAAGCCCTGGCCAGGCACCCTCGGGCTACCCAAAGGCCAATGTGCTCAGTTTCCGGGGCTGGAGGGCAGAGCTGTGACCTCTGGTGCTGAGCAGCTCCAGCTTGGGTGGGCTAACGGCACAGGAGGCCAGGGACTGGGCCATACGAGGCCTTGAAATGTTTTGTGCCTTCTGACCATCTGAGAGGCAATGTAGCAAAGGGACTAGGTACCTAGATTCTTAGCAGCCTATTGCCTGGGTTCAAATCCCAGCTCTCCCTTTTATGCTGTGTTACTGTGAGGGCATTACTTAACCTCTCTGTGCCTCCAGCTTCTAGGGATTGTACTGGAATCGCATCAGTGCTTCACGGGTGCTTATGACGATAAAAAGAGCTCATGTTTTGTTAGCCTTCCCCTGGCACGTGGAAAACAGTATATATTAATGTTTCTTTCTTTCTTTTTTTTTTTTTTTTAAGATTTTATTTATATACTTGACAGAGATCACAAGTAGGCAGAGAGGCAGGCAGAGAGGTGGAAGCAGGCTCCCTGGTGAGCAGAGAGCCCAATGTGGGGCTTGATCCCAGGATCCTGAGATCATGACCTGAGCTGAAGGCAGAGGCTTTAACCCACTCAGTCACCCAGGTGCCCCAATATTAATGTTTCTTAAAAGAATTTGCTTCCCCTTGAGGATGGAAACCTAAGAGAGAAGAATCCAGAAACCTGAGTCTAAGACCCAGTTCTGCCCCTAACTCTCATGGGGGACTTTAAACCCGTTCAGTTTTCTCCTTCTGGTCAGTGGAAGTGAAGGACCCCTCCGTTCATTCATTCCACAAGCATTTGCGACACATCTTGCCGTGGACTAGTCACGTGGAGCAAGGCTAATGATGAGTTCAATGGGAAATGTCTCCCATGGCCTGGCCTACCGTAGCAGGAAGCAAGGGGAGGAAAGATGCAACCCTCCAAGAGTTGCTGGAGGCCCCCCAGGCAGCCCAGCATCCTGTTTGGATGCTTGGTGTTTGGTCCCAAGTGGACGGCTTCCAAGGTGGCCTAGGACAGATGCCCCCGCTGGTGGGCCTGCTAAGGACACCACCCCACTGGCGGTGGCCTTAGCAGGCCCACCAGCCTCCTCTTGCCCACTTAGACTCTTGGGGAGGCTGGGAGGGAAGGATGGGAGTTCCACTGTTTCTGTGGCTGGCTCACCCTGCCTCTGGCTCTGTCCTCAGGTGGCAGCCCCAAGGGGGAAGTGGACCCATTCTACTACGGTAAGCCTGGTGGCTCCCCTTCCCCACCCTTCCCGAGCCTGCTATCCCCCACAGACCCTGCTTCCTGGCATCCCCTGGTTACGGCGGCCATCTTCCTCTGGTAGCCTGGGGCTGCTGCAGGGGTGGGTTGTGGGAGGGGTACCTGGGTAGACCCATCCCACCTCCTTGCCCTCTCCTTTCTCAGACTATGAGACTGTCCGCAAAGGGGGCCTCATCTTTGCTGCCCTGGCCTTCGTCGTGGGGCTCATTATCATCCTCAGTAAGTGGGCTGCCGGAAGGGGCTGCTGCACGGGGCCATATGTCTTTTCAAAGCCACTGATCAGGGGTTCCCCAGGGGTGGGGGAAAGCCCTCTCACCCTCTTCCCAGATCCCAGAAGGGAAGTGAGTCTCTCCGGTCCCCTCCATTCCCCCATGCGAGATGTGGGAACTGACCCACACTCTGATGGACACAGGCTTCATGGGACGCCTCCCTGCCTGGTCCTTGGGTCACACAAAGGAAGTTTCCGTTCCCTCCAGTGCGCCCTCTGGCGGCCCAGGGTGGAGGTGTGGAGGGGAGAGCTGGCTGCATCCAGCCAGCCAGGGACCCTCCAGTGTACACGGGGTTCAAGCCAGGGAGGGGAACCAACCCCCACAGGATATCTCCCTTGGCCAGATATGGGCACTTTCCTTTCTTGGTGTGAGCAACATCTCAGTCCATTTAATCTCGGCAGCTCTGAGGGATGATCACTACTGTCCCATGGGAAAGCTACCCATCCTGACAGGTGCAGCCAGTTGCCCAGGGTTCCACAGCCAGCCAGAAGCAGAGTCTATTCAGCTGAACCCAGGGTCCACCCGCCTACCCCAGCCCACCCCACAGACTGCTGGAGAGCAAGTGTGGCTGGGAGCCAGAGGCATTTGAGCCCCCTGCTAGTTTACTGGGTGCGGATCCCTAACTCCCTGGGCTTGTTAGCTCATCTGTTAAATAGGGATGATCCAACTTATCTCATAAAGTTTGGGCTAGCACGGCAGCCAAGGAAGCACTCAGGTATAGGCCTGGAGTGTTCTGGAGGAGAGAAGCGTCCTTGCGTATCTCCCAGTCCTAGCTGGTACACAGCAGGGGCTTAGTGAATGCTTATTGACTTGGTTAGGTACAACCAGAAGAAAAGTACACAGAAACACAATCCTGGGATTCTAACGCCTCCATGGTTGGGGCCATTCCACTGGGGGGCTTCTGTCTGCAGACACAGCCGCTCTCCCCAGCTCAGCTGGAAGTGTCTTGTGGGCGGCACTGTGTCGAGGTCGAGCACACAAGCGCAGGAGGCAGACAGGCCTGAGCAGAGATCTTGGCTCTGGACTTGCAGTCCTCCTCCTCCAAGAGCGTATGGAGCAGCTACTGTGTGCTCAGCTCTGTGCCGGGGGCCCTGCCATGGCCCAGGCTTGGCCATTGCTCTCGGTGAGCTCACAGTCTACCATGGAGTGGCTGCAGCAAATGTTTGTTGACTGACTAACAGACGGGCTAACAGAATGCTTATGGTCCAGCCCTGTATAAGGACAGAAATGGTCCCCTGTGGCTCTGGTGGGAAGGAGGGAGTAGAGGCTACCGTGCTGCCCTCTTCAGGGCAGAGACGCTCTCCCTGGAAGCAAGAAGTTGATGGAAACTCATCTCCTTTCTCTTCAAGGCAAAAGACTCCGCTGTGGGGGCAAAAAGAAGCACCGGTGAGTGCCGGCCTAGGGTCCCTGAATGCGATGGGGACACTGGGGGGGAAGAGGCACAGGCCAAGGATTTTCATCTCCAAAGCCTGTGAGGCGGGGTCCCTGACCTTAGGGACCCTGAGACTGGTGACCTCCTCCTCTGATGTCTTCCCTCTTTTCCCCTCCCCAACCCCAGGCAAGTCAATGGTGACGATCTGTAATGACGGGTAAGTGGGGGAGGCACAGGTGAGCCGGGAGCCAGGGAGGGCCCTGGAGAAATCAGGCAGAGCTTGGGACGGAGCCAGGGAGGATTTCAGGGTCTACTGGCCACCAGCCAGTTGGTCTGCTACCCACTTTGGTTTTTCCATTGATGGCCGAGTGCCTGGTATGGTGTGTGTGGCCACGGCAGGGGGGCAAAGAGAAAAATGAGATGAATAAGGAATAAAAGAAAAATCCCTACTCCTTGCTGCCATTGCTACCTAGAGCCTGTCTTTGTCTTTGCAGAGTCAGCTGTGTTCCCGCTGCAGGGGGGACCTTGGGAAGACTTCCCTGAGCTGTAGACCTTTGTCCCCAGCACTGCCAAGGCCCTCAGGCTGAAGGAAGCGCCAAGCTCCATGTGACCCCTGGGTTTGCATGGCCTCCTCCCACCCCAGGCCGCCTCCTGTTAATAATAAAGCGAGCCTCAGAGACAGCTCCTTCCCTGGCCTGCCTCCCTCCCTCCTCCGCTCCCGTACCTGCCATGACCGACTCGCCTCTCCGAGCTGGAGTACGATACAGTCTGGTCTCTTGGTTTTCAATGAGCTGCTCAGGTGCCCTTGCCTCCTTGGACAGGGAGTTCAGTACCACCATCCGCAGGCCTCTGCCTGCCCTCTGAATTGCGAGGAGCCCCAAGAACCGAGGACTCAGCCTGCCTTCCGAACGCCAGGCAGAGAGAAAGCCAGGAAGCCTGAAGGTCAATGACAACTGGGTGCTGCTGGGCTATCTACACAGGCCCAGGGTGCTGCTGCTGGAGCTCTCTGCTGGGAGTTCCTGCACTTGCGCCCTGAGCAGCCGAAGTTGTAGCTGTTTGTGACCACAGGATGCCACCTCCCCGAGCACCCGCATGCCAAGATGGGTGGATCTGTGGGGGGCTGGTGGGTGCCTCGGCTCACGCTCTCTCCCTACCCACCTCCTGACCCTGGTGCTAAGCTCAGGCCACTCCCTTTCCACTCTTGGGGCTTGGGGACCGCCGTTGCACCTGTTCTCCTCCACCCATCTGGGTGCTGCCTTGGTTGAGCCCAGGGCCAGGGAGTGGACAGGGAGGGTGAGGACCTGGGTACCCTGCATACCCTCTCCTCCAGCCCTGTCCACTCTGGCAGGCACCCAGCCACAGGCAGCTGGAGCCACGATGGCGTCAGGCTGCCTCTCAGACCAGAGCCTGACTTCCTGAAGCCTGTGGCCCCCTTGTGGCGCTGGACTCAGAAGGAGCCCATCTTCCTCTGCAACTCTTCCCTGAGGAAAGGACGGGTGCCTGGATCATGGCACCACCTAGTGTCCATTTTCCTCATCTGGGTTTGTAAGCCTGCCAGGGAGGGGAGGGGAGAGCTTGGCAGGAGAACCCCGGGCAGCCTCAGGTGAGTGGAGTTTACCATGAACAGGGGGGTCATGGGTTCAAGCCTCACATTGGGTGTGGAAGATAGTTAGAATAAACATTTTTTAAAGATTTTTAAATTTAAAACGAATAGGGTAGTTTGGGGGCCACAGGCAGAGTAGGCCACCACGTGCAAAATAGTTAAGCTTCACTTCTCAGAAAGGGAAACTGAGACCCTGGGAAAGGCAGGGACTTGTCCAGGTGACAGAGCCAGCCCGTATCAGGGCCAGAGCTAGAAACCAGGTCTCTGGCTCCCATTCCAGCACTCTTCTCACTGACACCTGGGGTGGCAGACAGATCCCCACTGACCACCTGTGGGCTTAGAAAGCAGAGGAAAGAGTTAAAGGGCCTGGCTACTTACACCTCGAGGCCAAGGTCTTTGCGACCCCCTGCTCCAAACGTGGGCTCCCCAAAGACAAAATGTGACAGGCCACACCCCTAAATAGAATTCAGTATTTCCATACACAAGCTGGAGCGTGTACTTGACCTGTCCATGATGGTGGGAGAGATGAAATGGAATGGGGTGCGTCCAGCCAGGGGCACTTTCCTGGGGGTTTGCTCCTGAAGCCTCTTGGATACAACAGCAAGACAGGAGGAGGCGGTGTTGCAGGTCTGTGGTCCAGAGCAGTGGAAAGGAGTCATACTTCTAGAATGTTCTATACACAGACCTCTGAGGAGGCCAGCTAGGAGGGACATTCTAGCTGCTCCACAGGGAGGATGGTCCCAGGGGAACTACTCCGCTCT
Organism: Mustela nigripes; assembly: GCF_022355385.1. Lineage (NCBI taxonomy): Eukaryota > Metazoa > Chordata > Mammalia > Carnivora > Mustelidae > Mustela > Mustela nigripes. The sequence goes on from NC_081557.1 coordinate 91,467,673, forward strand.
CCACCCCTGCTGTACACCCTTCACCCTTGTCAGATGTGAGGCTACTTTGGGTCCCAGATTATCGACCCCAGAGAACCCAGGGTGCTGTTTGGACCACCAGACACGCAGCATTCCCTCTGGACCTATTGACTAAGACTCTTGGGGTGGAGCCCACGAAAGCGCCCAGGTGGCCCCGGAGAGTAGCCAGGGCTGAGAACCACAGAGCTAAGTGCCATTCTGAGGTCTGTGACCTATTTGTGGTACAGGGCCTTCCTGTAAACTTTCCCTTCCCTCTCCACAAAGGTCACATGCACTGGGAACTACTGAGCTTTCACTTCACTCTGGGATTTTTCACAACTCGGACACAAATTGGGTCACAAAGAACAACCAAGCCTGGGAATGATTGGATGAATAACCCCGTCACCCAACGCAACAAACCCTCGTCTGAGGGGATGCAATTTCCATTATCAACACCAGAGGGAGCATGCGTTTTAGTCTTAAAGCTCCTTCCAATTTGGCGTTTTCAACTCCTCTTTCCAGCGCCTGGAGCCCTTCACAGACGTTAGGGCCCTCTGAAAGATCTGCCCCGTGCCCTGGGTTTCGGGGGGTGGGGAGGGAGGAGCTTGGAACTCTTCTCAATCTGTTTACACATCCCTCAGGCGTATCCCTTGTCCTGTTCTGGGGTGATTCTGGGCTGGGGGTCTCGAGCCCTCGCTGCCGGACGGCAGTGATCATGTGGTCTGAACTTTGTTCCCGGCGCTTGGGGTAACCACGAAGCCTCTCATAGTTGGAGCTAATCAATGTCATGAGCAGGACCTGAGAGAGGCAGAGGTGCTGAGCAGTGACGCCTGTGGGGCGGCAGGTGGGAGAGGTTGGCTTGTTGTCTGGGCGGCTGTGCCCAGCAGAGACTGGGCCCCAGGGCTTCTGCCTTAACTGATGAGCTGCTGGTGGTGTTTAAAGCCACCCCCAGGATAATCGGTTTTGAAGGTGAAGCTGCAGGTGATTGGCCCACTAGGTGAGCCCAGCTAGGAGAATGGGAGGAGGGGCGGGGAACAGACAGGAAGTGGAGACTCAAGGCCCCAGAAAACTTGGCCTGCTTCACAGTCTGGGGACGGGGCAGACAGCAGCATCCTGCCCTGGCGGTGGCCTCACCCCAGCTCCCACACGAGAGTGATTTCAAGACATAAAAGGTACGCACTGGCCTTGGCCACGAGGGCCCTGGGGTCTTCTCCTGAGCCTGCCCTACCCTGGCCTTTACCCACCAACCTCCGAGCACAAGAAGAGCTGGGGACAAGGTCAGGATGGGGCAGTATTACTGGTGACCCCATCAGTTAGTGTCGTCCTGTCCCAGGCTCGAGCACCCCCGCTCACTCTCCCCCAGCCTCTGTCCATTTGGGCATGGGGAGCTCACATATGTGTGGGGTTGGGGGGGGCAGGAGATCCCCTCTTGGACACTCGGCCTAGGTGGCCCATGGTGGGGAAGCTCTCCTCCCTGGCCTTGGTTTCCCCGTCCAAGGGACTGGAGGCTTGGACTGGCTGGTCCCTGGAACCTACAGGTGTTGATCTTTCCAGAGTGAGGATGCCCCTGCCCTGCGCCTCTGATTTTTCAAAACTCTGGGACCTTGGGAGACTCCCCCCTCATCCCCAGCAATCCCAAACTCTGCCGGGCTAAGCGAGGAGGGGGTGGCCCAAAGAACCCACCTTGAGCATCTACTCTGGTCCTGCCTCTCTCAGAGGGAGTGCTGAAGAGGTCCTGGAGCAGAGAGCAGAGCTGAGTCTTCCCCCAGCACCACCCCCCCCCTTCTTGCTCAGGGCAGGGCTGCTGCTGGAGAGATTAATGGCCTCCCTGTCGATCCGCAGCCCCAGGCAGCTGAGCTCTGAACTGCAATTCAGCAGAGGCCTCTGGGGCGGCAGCGGCGGGCCCATTCTTCATCCTCCGCCTGACACACGCTGGGCCAGCAGAGATCAGAGGCAAATGCCACAGCCACCAGGCCCTGTCCTGGGGTGGCCCTGAGTGTCAGGCTGGGAAGATGGATCAGATAGGGCCTGGGAACCAGGAGCACGGCAGCCTCCATCCACGGCCGCGGGAGGGCAGCACTGAGCCCGGCGTGGCCCAGCCATGGGAAGAAAGCCCCTGCTCTGCCTGCGCGCCCCCCTCCCAGCCTGGAGACCCTTCACGTTGAGCCACCCAGTACTTGGGAAGCCAGCCTACTTAGAACTTGGAACCTGGGTGCCCAGGGCTTCGGCCTCGACACTGGAGAGGCTAGGGGAGTGGCGGGGGAGACCTGAACGAGGGGTTGTCTCCGCAGCTGTGGATGGGCTTGGTGCCTGGAAGGAGCTGCCTGGGGTGGGGGGTGGGGGGCAGCTCTGATTTGGCACCTATGTTTCCAGTTGTTTGGCCTGCCTGTTCCCACCCTGTGTGACCTCCCTCAGTCCTGCTCCCCCAACCCCCAGAAGCTCCCAGGTTCTCCTGGTTGCTGTTTGCCCCTAGAGCTCTAAACTTTGGTTCCCTTTCCAAGAAATTCTGTCACTTCCCCAAAGGGCTTCTTTGGTGTCACTAGAAGGAATTCCCCAGGTGAGCGTGGCCGAGGAAGGGGAGAAAAGGTGGAAGTTCCGAGCTGGGGCGGCAGTTTGTGGGCCAGGACACCCCCCGCGGTCTCGTGTAGCTAGAGCAGGGAAAGAGGGAGAACTGGCCTCACTGGCAGCCTTGCCCTTGGCCTGCTGTGTGACCTTGAGAAGGCCCTAGTCTGTCTCTGAGCTTGGCAAAAAATACCAGACATTGGCTTCCAAGTCAAGGGACTGAGGGAAAAAGTTCTGTGGGGAAGCTGTAGCAGATCTCTTGTTCCTTCCTGCCCCCGGGAGAGCCAGGCTCGGAGAAAGCAGGGTGTGTGTGCATGCGTGTGAGTGCGCGCGCGCGCGCATACACACACACACACACACACACACACACCACAAACACAGGCAGAGGCACCTGCGAGTGGTGAAGGCAGACAAAAAGACACACTCGACAAAGCATAGGAGAAGAGGCTGGCTTGGCCCCGAGCCAGGAGCATGTTGAATTCTCTTGTGGTCTTTGTTTCCTGAAAGGCCTATCAGTCAGGAAGAGTCATGCCAGACCCAGCTTGCATGGGAGTCAGTGAGTGTCCTCTGCCCTGAAGTAAATAATATTTCAGGTCTCATGTCCACGGACCATATGCTCCCGACACAGCTAATAACATCATCAGGGAGTGGCCTCAGCCCTTACACACCTGCCCAGGGTGGCAGTGGAATAGGCTCAGCTGGGCCTCGGCTACTGAGGGACCCTTCCTGCCTGGCTCTCCCCAGCACCCTTGGAGACCTGCTAGGGGACGCCTCCCCCATCTCCCCAAATCCTGACCATCCCCTCGTGTCTGCCTACCCTACTGCCCCTCTCTGAGGGGTCCCTGACCAACCTCCAGAGCCCAGCCTGTGCCTGGCACATAGTAGGTACTCAGTAAGCCTTTGTTGAATGAATGAGTGATGGCCCACAGCTGCCCCCCTCCACCTCCCAAGGGACAAGGAGGGCTGCTGGGTGTCCCCATCTGGACGGATGGTGCATGTGTGCTCACTCAGGATGCCGTCCTGGGGACCTGTCCTGGGGACGGTCCGCATTTTCTTCCTTGGCATTATGGTAAAGATCATAGACTTTGGAATCAGCCAGCCTGGCTTTGAGCCCTGGCTTCTGTGACGGTGTCCTACTCAGGACTGTGGGCCAGTCCCTCCTGAGCCTCACTTTCCCCAGTGGAGAGACAATTTCTAACCTGTGGTGGTTCCTTGCTCCTGACCAGGCTGTGACAAGCCGAGGCCATTTGCTGAGTGTCCCAAGGCTCTAGCATTTGAAGCTGCGGCCTCTTCCCGGACCCCTCCAGGCACCTCAGCCCCTGTCCTTTACTGCTTTCATGTTTGTTCTTCAGTGGGGTTTTCTCAGGACACTTCAGGAGGACCAAGAGGCAGGGACCCCCAAGTCCCACCCTCAGACAGGCCAGGCCCCAAGGGGAGGCTGGTGCAAGCAGAGGTCCCAGTCCCAGACCCTCCTGAGCACCACGTAGACCTGGCGTGGCCCATTCTCCAGAAGCTCCCACCCCCGGGGCCACCGCCAGCCTGTGGGCTCCCCAGGCCCTTTGAGACCAGCGGAGGGTTTGTGTCTTGATTATAGGTTTCCCTTCTGTGTGTGGTGTGTGTGTGAGGGAGAAGGTTTGTATGGGCGCCCAGCAGGCCAGGAGGCTGGGAGGGACCCAGCAGAGGGCGCAAAAGTTTGGCCCCGGCATCCGGGAGACCTGGACGGGCTGGCTCCTCCCCGCCACCCTGCAGGCCCCTCAAGGGAGAGCCAGAACCTGGGTGGAAGGCCGTCATTCCTTCACCCCTTCCAGTGACTCTCAGAGGCCAACACGGAAACAGGTGGGGCGGAGGGTGAGCCCAGACTACAGCTCCACCTGGGAAGCCTTGCCTGGTGTGACAGCGGGGCCGGCAGGGTGGGCAGCCTGGACCGGGTCCCTGAGTCCTGACGAGTCCCACCCCCTCCTGTGGCACTAGGGGGAGGCAGATAACCAGACTCCCTGGGCAGAGGCTTGCCGGTGAGGGGTCCACAGGGTGCTGGAGACTGCCCTGAGGGGTGGTGAGGGAGAGAAGGCAGCCGATGCGCCTCCAGAGAGCAGACCCACCCCCCAGAGGCAAGACTGAGATGGGGGAGGCAGGCTCCTGTCCTTCCCCGAGTGCCCTCTCGTGGGAATGGGCCAGACTCTGGCCTGCCCGACTGGGATCCTCCTCCCTTCCCTGGAGCTCCTGCTGAGGCAGGATTTCTCCTGACCCTGGGGTGTCTGGACCAGCTGCTGATGTCCCCTCTCCCCAGATGTGAGGTAATTCCGGGCAGTTCAGGAAGACTCACTCGCTCCTAAATCTGAAATTTTCCCTCCTCTCAAACCGTCCAGTGAAAATGTTATTGAGCAGGAGGAGTGCAGCCAAGAGGGGCTGGAGGTAGAAAAGCAGAGATGGGTTCAAAGCTCGCCTCTGCCACTGCCTAGCTGGGCAGCACTGGGCGAGCCCCTTCATATGTCGGAACCTCCCCTTCCTCTTCTGTAAAGTGGGCATTGCGGTACTCCGCTCATTAAAGAGTGAACGAGATCATGTGTATAAAGCAGCCATAAGGACCTGTGAACCCAGAGCATGGGTTTGAGGGATCAAGCAAAGGTCAACTAGGGCTTTCCCGGAGGCGGGGGACGGGCCTACCTTTTCAGTCATTCATTCAGCAAAAGAGTGAAGTATTTGAACATCAGGTGATGTGCCAGGCACTGTGTTAGGCATTTCGACAAGCTTAAGTGGAAGTTGTTATTGAAACCACAGAACCTAAACCCATTAAAGATTCTTCTGGTTGGTGTTTCCCAGGGGCCAGTCGTTAGTCCCATACCAGTCTGCCCACACACGTTCCCTGGGACGTGCAGAATATTGATCCCTGGTTCTGTAGCCTGGGATTTCTCTGTCTTCCCTGCGCCACCTGTGTGTGCGTGTGCACACACATGTGTACAGGAGACGGGCTAAGAGGACATCATCCATCACTCAGTGGCTGTATCACCTTTAGCAAGTCACTTGCTCCTTGAAGCCTCAGTTTCCTCATTTGTAAAATGGGGTTCTTGATGCCTGTCTCACTGTGGGGCCTTCCTATGAGCTGCTTGAAAGGTGGCACAGTTTCACGTTTGAACTCTGGGTACAACCAGACTGGCTTTTTTTTTTTTTTTTTTAATTTAAAGATTTTAGTTACTTATTTGACAGAGGGAAAGAAATCACAAGTAGGCAGAGAGGCAGGCAGAGAGGAAGGGAAGCAGGCTCCCCGCTGAGCAGAGAGCCGGATGCAGGGCTTGATCCCAGGACCCTGAGATCATGACCCCAGCCGAAGGCAGAGACTTAACCCACTGAGCTACCCAGGCGCCCCCAGACTGGCTTTTCTAAGGAGAAATCCCACATGCTAAACTTTTTCCCACTTCCCCCAAGTCCAACTGGCTTTAATACTGGAAAGATAATCCTCTCAGTGGAGTAGACCCCCACCAGTTTCACCCCCACGGTATTTTAGGTGCTGGTCTTTGGGTGACACCTGCTGGCCTTAGCAGGTACTGCATCCTTCCCTAGCCAAACAAACCCACAGATAAAACTTGCCCATCCCTTTTTTAATTTTTTAAATCTTTAAAAAAGTTTTATTTATTTATTTATAAAATAAATACACCTACACCCATGTAGGGCTCGAACCCATGACCCTGAGATCAACAGCCGCCCACTCTTCTGACGGAGCCAGCCAGGCACCCCTTCCCCCATCTCTTCGGACATTCACAGCCACTCTGCCAGGTAAGTGTTTTGATCCCATTTTACAGATGAGGGAAGTGAGGCCTGATCATGAGAGGCACCGTGAATCTCTGACTGTGGACTGAATCCAGGTGCTTCAGCTACATCTTCTCCATATCTCTTGCTCTTAGACCCGGCAGGGTGGAGAATTGACTGGATTTAAGGAAAGGGCCAGGGTTGGGGGCCAGGTCCAGGCGGGCTGAGAAAGACTTGTTCTTGTGGCAACAACCCCACTAGGCAGGAGACTGCCACGTCCAGCTGTTTTCCATCTCCAAAGGAGCTAGACTGCTGGCAGGGGCTTCGGCTGTCATAAGACACCCTGAGGAGGGCCAGAGAGGCCGTTTGGCCAAGCTGTGGGGTGAGGACTTTGGGACTGGCTGCCCGGTGAGCTGGTTGCTTCTGTGCCCAGAGGGTGCATGTTCAGCTGTTTTAGGCAGTGGCTAGCCTGAAATCGTGTGTGTGTGTGTGTGTGTGTGTGTGTGTGTGTATGTGTATGTAGAGAGGCTGAGGGGTACCTGGCCGGAGCTACTTCTCAGTCAGAACACACGCGGTGGAGTGATTGAGAATGAGGATTCGGCCTTATTTTTTTAGAGATGCATGCTAAAGGATCCACAGATGAAATTATATAATGCATGCAATTTGCTTCAAAAAAATCCTTGGTGATGGGAAGTGGTGGCAGGCGGGTGGTGGGGGGAGTATGGGAATAAAAATGAAACAAGATTGGCCACGAGTCAACAATTGTAGCAGCGAGAAGATGGGTATGTGGCAATTCATTATACTATTCTCTCTCCTTTGGATATGAAATTTTCTATATTAAAACCTTTTTAAAAATGTGGCAGCAGAAACACGACCAACCAATGACGATGAAACAGGACGAGGCCTCTGAAATCAGACTGTCCAGCTCGAGGCTTGGGCATTTGATGTTCACCAGCTGGGTGCATTGGACAATTCACTTCATTTCTCTCTGGCTCAGTTTCACTATCTGTAAAGTGGGGATGATAAAAATTATACCGGTCTTATGGAATTATTCTGAGGGTGAACTGAGATGATGCGTGTACAGTACTTAGCATAGTGCTGGACCCACAGCAAGTGTTCAGTTATAGCCATTACTATCGGGAGTTCATGGCTCTGGTTCTAGTTTACCAAAAGGAAGAGCTACCTCGGCTGGCTCGGACAAGCAACTGACCGATTCAGCTCAGCTCCAAGGTTCTAAGCAGTGAGTCTGGGAAGACACCACCCCGGCCCCCTTGTGTTGGGTGTCTCAGATGGGTGGAAACCCCACAGGGAGACCCCTCTCCCTCCAGCTGGGCCTGTCCAGGGTCTTCCCAACTTCCCATCATGCGGGCTGTAAGCCCACCCACGTCCTGCCTGGGTTTTTTCTGGCTACCCCTTTCTCTGATCTTAAGAAGCTCTTTTTAGGGGTGCCTGGGTGGCTCAGTGGGTTAAAGTCTCTGACTTCAGCTCAGGTCATGAACCCAGGGTCCTGGGATCGAGCCCCGCATCCGGCTCTCTGCTCAGCAGGGAGCCTGCTTCTCCCTCTCTCTCTCTGCCTGCCTCTCTGCCTACTTGTGATCTCTCTCTCTGTGTCAAATGAATAAATAAATAAATAAATAAATAAATAAATAAATAAAGAAGTTCTTTTTACAGACTGATCAAATCTCAGCCCTAGAAGAGAGTTAGAAGTCCTCCAGCCCAATCCGCATGATGGGGGCCATGAACAGAATGGTAGGCAGAGTGCAGACCTGGGAGTCAGGAGCCCAGGAGCTAAGCCCCATCCGAGCCCTCTGGCCATGCGGCCAGGAATGTCCTGTATCCTCCTGGCCACCATTTCCTCCTTTGAGACACAAAATGCTGGTGGTAGATGCTCTCCAGGCCCCTTCTCACTCTGACCCTTTGACCCGGCACATGGACCTCCCTCTGTGCTCTCTGCAGGTCGCCCCCTCAACCGCACCCTGGAGCCCGAGCTCCCCCAGGGCAGTGGTTCCATGCTGGGGTTTCTGGGAACGCTGGGAGCTGCTGCATGTGGACTGGGCACGACGTTGCTGAAAGAATAAATAGACGGACACACTGTGGGCAGTGGCCAGTGAAAGGACAGAATTTTTAGACCAGGAGATGTGGGAAACCGATCTCCAAATACCTCCTCCTGTATCCGTCACGTGGAGGTTTTCCATGCCCGTTAGTGTTTCCAAGGCTCTGGGCACCTTTTTACCTTGGGTGGTTCCACTGTTTTCCGCATCTATTTGACCTTGATTTAGTTTTCGCATGTGACCTGTTTCCTTCTCATGGCACACTTGGGGAACGCAGTGTGTTCGATCTGTTTGACTTTTCAGCTGGTTTAAAATAAAGTCAAATTAATGGGCACCCAGGGGGCTCAGTCAGTTAAGTGCCAGCTCTTGATTTGGGCTCAGGTCACGATCTTGCGGTCCTGGGATCGAGCCCTGCATGGGGTTCTGTGCTCAAAGGGGAATCTGCGTGAGACTCTTTTTCCCTCTCCCCCTGCCCCCCCCCCCAAAATAATAAAGTCAAGTTTAATAAAGATACGGAGCTCTCAAGCCATATGACCTGAAGATGGGACCTTTGGCTCGATGTTCCCGTGTTCTCAGCTGAAGCCCGCCCCCTCTCTGGGGAGGAGTGAGGCTGCAGGGGCGGGGATAGCCTTACCCAGTGGGTGTGAAATACCCACGAGGTATTTCAAGCCCCCAACACTCAACAACTGTGTCTAATCACGCTCACCTTCCCAGATCCTGCACACCAGGGTGGCAGGCCTGGGGAGGGCGGCGCAGTTGTGGTTCAAGGCACAGAGGCCCAGCTTTCAGCGTGGCAGCCAGAGAGGCCGGTGAAGCCTCGGGTGACCGTAAAGAGTAATTCAGAGACCTCCCCGGGAGGGCGATAGCGCCTGTCCTGGGGGCCGCTCACACTTCATCTGAAGTGTCGCGTCCACTCTGATTTTAAGAGAGCTGCGGTCGAAGCTGAGTGTGTGTAAAAAGGGAAATCCTGAGAGTGAAGGGTCTGGAAATGATGTCGGAAAAGAGGAGGTTGACAGACTGGAGTATTTAGCCTGGCGAGAGGAACGCTTGCGGGGAGCCTGGGGTGGCTGTTCTCAAGTGTTGGGAAAGCTGTCATCAGGCAGAGATTGGGTACACCCTGTGAACCCTGGAAGGTTAGTTCAGATCAGGTTTGATAAAGAAAAGAGTGTGTATGTGGTCTCGGGTGGTAAGATGAGCACGGGCTTGTGTGGGAGGAGGGAGTCCCTTGTCCCTGGAAGCATTCAAGCAGGGACTGCATTCGCACGTGTCTGGTGGTGTAAGGAGAGCCCGTGGGTATGAGACAGGCCTGGGAGAGGTGAGCTCTGAGGCGCTCCTGACCCTTTGCCGTGTCTAAGGCTGTTGGACTGAGGTAGCCTGCTGTCCCCACACAATGTCCTTGTTCACCTTTGCCATTCCGGACCGGCTCTGTGACTCTGACCTCCGATCCTGTTCGGATCGTCTGCAGGGGCTCATGGTGTCTCCCACGGCTCTCGGGCGGCGAGGGATCGCTCAGTCCTTCTTGCTGATGCCCCCCCTCAGGGTGACAGGAAGGATAGTGTCCACAGGGAGGGCACAGAGGGGATTTGGCAGCAAACCTTCCATCCCTGTCTTCCATCCCTCGGATGCTCTGCTTTGTGGACTGACAGGTCGGGGCTGTGGTGAAACGGCCAGATTTCCCAGGAAGAGGACTTTCCTCGAGTCGAAGTCATGCCCCAGGGCCAGCCTTGACTTCCGCTTCACCGTGCAGGACCGTCTCCTCGGGAAGCCATGTGTTTTTGAGGACCTTCTGTGTGCATGGCACTGGAGAAACACACGAATTATCGTCTTATGTCTCTGAGGCAAAGGATTCTGGTGGGAAGAGCTCTAGGCCAGAGTCCAGAAAGCCTGGTTCTAGGCCCAGCTCCGCTGCCTCCGTGTGGTCCGTGGGGAGCTCCTGGGATGGGTTCCAGTGTCAGGGACCCGAAGCTTAAGATTACGGAACCCCAAATTAGGCACAAATGCAATTATTTCTTGAGAACAATAAAAAAAAATTGCAACAGAGTACCAGTCTTGAAACAACTCACCAATACCACAAACATCACAAAACCGGGGCAAATAATGTTGGTGTTAACTGCCCGACATACCTCCATACCGCTTTTTTTTTTTTAATATTACTTATCATAATTTTACACAGACTAGCTTCTGGCTCCGCTAATCATTTTGCCCTTTTTGCTCCTTTAGGAGGCACACACGTGCCTCTAGTGCAGGGATCTTAGCTGTGGTGGTTTTGTCACCCAGCTCGAACCCTGCCCCCTGGGGGATGACAGAGCCAAGTGGCCCCAGGGGCAGTGGGAGTACCCGGGGAAGCCATTTTCCACCCCAGGATGGCTCCATGGCGGTGCCTGGGGACCTGGGAAATGTACCTCACCAATCCCAAGTCTGATGGCTCCATCGCTCACTCATGTGGGGAGATCCTGAGTCAGAGCTCCCAAATGCACAGGAGACCCACAAAAGTCCAAGTGGGAGAAAGGAGCAATCACGACGGATTACACTGAAACTGTAGTGTTCTACCAGATCACCAACACCGCCTGACCACCTGAGCGCGAGCCTCGGGCCCTGTGGGACCCCAGAGCTCGGGGTGGTGTTGGCCTCCCTGTAGATCTGCCTCTGGGAGATCCCAGGCCTCTCTGTAGATTGAGCAAGACCGTTCTGGGCCAATCTGTCTACTTTTTGGCCAGGATCTGAAATGAGAGCAAACTGAAGCTTTTGGATCCCAGAAGCCCAGCTTGATGGCGACGGCGAGTGGGCAGATGTCCGTGGAGACCAGCGTCCATGTCCGTGGTCCTGTAGGCTCAGCTGCCCTGCCACAGGCTCCCCTTCCAGGCTGGAAACTCCAAGACAAGAACCACGAAGTTGAAGGCTTTGATTCCAGGGGAAGGACCTACTTCTGGAAGGCATGACCCATGATGGCGTACTCCGATATCTGTAACTCTAAAAGGACGGGCTCATCTGGGCCTTCAGTCGGCATTTATTGAGGGTCCCTAGGAGCAGGCACCAGGCTGGGCTCTGCAGGGGCAAATCCAGAGTCAGGAGCCTGTGTCTAGAAGAGGAGACGAGTCAGGCACGCGCAGGAAGAGCCACAGCATGGAGTGAATAGAGGAAAGCTGCAGGCCGTGCTGGCGACTGGGACAAGCAGAGCCAGAGGCTGGGCTGGGAGAGCTGTGAGGCCTAGCCAGGCCCTGCTGCAGAAGAAGGCTCATGCAGTTTCTCTTTCTGTCAAATAAATAAAATCTTAAAAAAAAAAAAAAAAAAAAAAAAAAAAGAAGGGGAGGGGCGCCTGGGTGGCTCTGTTGGTTAAGTGTCTGCCTTCGGCTCAGGTCCTGATCCCAGAGTCCTGGGTTCAAGCCCCGCCTCTGGCGCCCTGCTCAGCGGGAAAGCAGGAAGCCTGCTTCTCCCTCTCCCACTCCCTCTGCTTATGTTCCCTCTCTTGCTTTCTCTTTGCTTAATACATAAAATCTTAAAAAAAAAAAAAAAAAAAAGGAGGCTCACGCAGGTGGAGAAGGGGCATTGTAACCTCAAGACAGGAGGAGTGAAGGGCCCAGCTGGCTTTCCGGGATGGAAGGTGCTCAAATACGGTTTGGTGAACCCATTTGTGAGTGTCTTGTGGGCCAGAAGGAAGTAAGATCAACTTGGGGAGTCAGCAAAGTTAGTTCCAACTCACAGAATTTTCTTCCTTCATTTTCTCTTAGTTTGGTTTCCTCCCACCCCACCCTGACCCCCAGAGAGAAGTGTGACCATGAACTTCAGCTCCTCAGAATCTGGACTTCAGGGAGCCCCTCTGGGTTGGCTTCTCAGCAAGTCTGGGGGTTGTGAGCTGAGAGGGAGCAGCAGGAGGGAGACCGTGGTTTTTTAGGGGGGGACTCCAGCCTTGCTGGGCGTTTCTGCAGCCCCCTGCCATCCATCCACCAGAGACAGTGACCTGTACAAGGGCAATGGAACCCCAGAGACCCCATCTGTGGGGGAGAAGGCTCTGGGCTTTGAGCCCTTTGTTCCAGTGAGCTTAGAACTATGATGTTACAATCTAAAATGTTGAGAGAGTGAGTGGTGTAACATACCTAGATATTCCCCTGGATAGGCACCTAGAATTTGGGTTTAAGGAAAGCCTGGGTAATTTAAGGACATACACTACCTTCTTCTTTTTTTTTTTTTTTTAAATTTTTTTTTTTGGAATCGGGGGGGGGGGGGGGAGAGAGCGAGCACAGGCAGACAGAATGGCAGGCAGAGGCAGAGGGAGAAGCAGGCTCCCCGCCAAGCAAGGAGCCTGATGTGGGACTCGATCCCAGGACGCTGGGATCATGACCTGAGCTGAAGGCAGCTGCTTAACCAACTGAGCCACCCGGGCGTCCCCATACACTACCTTCTTATGTAGGTTTTATTACTTGTGAATTGCAATGATTCATCTCAAGAATCTCAAGAAGATGGAAATATTTTAGAAATACGTGCATGCATTTGAAGGAAAAACTTTATTTTGTGGACTTTTTTGGTGTTGGCTTCTGAGTATCTGGGTATGAATTGTGTATGTTTCTTTGCCTGCACATGTTTGTGGACAGGCACGCACTTCCCTGCACAGGGTAGGAGTGGGGGACGTGCATATCTGTGCTCACCTCATCTCTGTGTTAGGAAGGGACCTTGGTCGTCAGTCTAGCTCAACCCATTTGGGAGAAATCGGAGGCCCGAAAGGGTAAACTAATCCCACAAGCTGACTAAGGGGACGGAGAGGAGATTAGAACCCAGGATTTCTGATTCACAGTCCAGGACTTTTCCTATAACATTAAAACAATTGCAAAAAAAAAAAGGGGGGGGGGAGAATCCTTATTTGTTTTTCTCCTCCAGTCAGTGAATTAATACTAAGAAGGTCAATCCTGAATTAGCTATATAACCCCCAAAGTGAAGTTTTTATTTTTTATTTTTAAGATTTTATTTGTTTATTTGACAGAGAGAGATCACAAGTAGGCAGAGAGGCAGGCAGAGAGAGAGAGAGGCTGAGCAGAGAGCCCGATGCGGGGCTTGATCCCAGGACCCTGGGATCATGACCTGAGCGGAAGGCAGCGGCTTAACCCATGAGCCACCCAGGCGCCCCCCAAAGTGAAGTTTTTAACACTGACCTGGTTCGGTGTTGATTTCTTTTATTTAAAAAAAACCCTATTTACAATCAAGTTCTTAAAGAACTTCAGAGCACATATGAAGGTTTTGCTAAAATAATGATATGCCTTTTTTTTAAAAGATTTTATTTATTTATTTGACAGAGAGATATGGAGAGAGGGACTACAAGCAGAGGGGAAGGGGGAGAGGGGAGGAAGAAGCAGGCTTCCCACTGAGCAGGGAGCCCAATATGGGGCGCTTCTCCAGCTAGCTCTGGTAAAACACACACACACACACACACACACACACCACGTGATCACCCAGTATCCTGATGTAACAAATATTGAAATTAATCACCGTTTTTAAATGGGTGGGGTGTCCTTACTGGAAATGAATCCCACGCATTTCAGGCATTTGTAAAAAATAAAATTAAAGGCATCGGCATAGGTGCCAATGCAGAATTCTTGGATTATGTTCAAATTGCATTTGAGCACAGGTGTGCTTGCCGTTAAGTGTTTACGTTTACCTGTACACATGAATGTTTGCCTGGACAACTGTGTTTGTTCTCACTTCGGTGTACCTACATTTGTGTGTGGGTGTGAGGGCTTCCATTTAATTGGGGATGGTGAAGGCGTCGTCCCTTTTATCAGAATGAAAAAAAAAATAGCTCTTCCAAACTCTCAGTTATGGGAGGAGAACCCCAGGGTTCAAGGTGAGCGTGGGTGAGACGAGCTGCCTACTCTCCGTCCCCAGGGTTTGCTTTTTTCTTGGACTCCCCTTGCTAGGATTTTTGCTGACTCTGCCAAGCTAGTTCCTGGGTACACTTCCAGTGAAGATGGGACTTCTGAACACATTTGAGCCAGGCTGTCATTCCCAAAGAGATCTTCCTAAATGCTAAAAAGGGACAAAAGCTAGAGACTGGTTCTTCCCTTGCTGGCGGTCTCCCCACACCCTTCCAGCCTCGAATGTGCTTTCCTTCCATGTTTCTATGACCTCTGGCCATGTCACAGTGTGGGGTACAGGCTGTCATCCCAACATCTCCCCAGTCAAGCGATTCTCTCCCCCACTGCTGAGCAGAGCCAGGAACAATAGTGATAGGGGCTTACGACGTGGGGGCCGCCGGGTTTGTCTTACTCCCTCCTTGCAACAGCTCCCTGAGGTAGATGCTGGGGCCAGTCCCCACTTTCCAGGTGAGGGAACCGTGGCTGGGGGAACCGTGGCTGGGCACGCGCTGGGAACTCAGCTCTGACTCCAAAGCCACACCTCCGACCATGACATTATAAAGCTTCCGGGTGCTAGAGAGCAACACCGAATCCGTGCTCCCCACCTGCCCACCCCATTCCCGCAGCCACGCCTCCTTTTTAGGGGACAGCCAGACTAGAGTGGACACAGTGAATGGCCTCCTCCTGCAGGTGACACTTGGCCCTCTACGCACAGTTAAAGGCTGGCAGGTATAACCAGCATAGAAGGGACATCCAGGTTATAGGACCTTCTTCAGGTAAATGACAGAAGGAGGATCCCCTTCTCTCCTTCCAGCATGTGGGGCGTAAGTCGCTCTGGGCAGCCCTGGGCCCACTTGGTACCTGTCCCCTTCCAGCAGATGGCAGCCCCTTTCATCGGGGCTCTGTCACTGCCTGGCTTCGGTTGTGGGGCTGGGTCATCTCAAACACCTGTTGCAGTCTTACCACCCACCTCCCCACCCCCCCACCCCGCCCCCCCGCCGCTATGTTTACAGGGTGAAATCCCTAGTGAAAAAGCATCCACTATCAGAGGGGTGACAGCGTCATGAAGCTGAGCACCAGGGAGGAGTCTGCTCCTGAGTCAGGAGATGTAGGTTCGAGGCCTGCTTGGGATACAAACTGAGTGACCTTGAACAAGCTAAGTTTCGATTTTTCTCACCTGTTTCAAAGGGGCTGATAAAGCTTCAAAGCAGAGTGTGAAGTTTATGAAGAGTGATTGCAGGTGAGAGTCCTTTAAATTCTTAAAGCATGCTATGGAAAAAGTGAATGTACAGGGCAGTTCCTCCAAAAGTTAAAAAAACAATGACTGTATGATTCAGCCATTCCACTACCAGGTATAAATGCAGAAGGGTTGAAAGCAGGCTCTCAAAGAGGTATTTGCACACCCGTGTTCACTGCAGCATTATTCACCATAGGCATAAGGTGGAAACAATCCTGATGTCCGTTGACAAATAAATGGATAATCAGAAGGGGGGAGGGGTGTCTATGCATGCAATGGAATATTATTCAGCCAGGAAAAGGAAGGAAATGCACAGGCTACAACATGGATGAACTTTGAAGACGTCATGGTAAGTGAAATAAGCCAGACACAAAAGGATGACTATGTTATGATTCCACTTATGTGAGGTACCCATATAGGCAAATTCAGAGACAGAAAATTGGTGATTACCACGGGTTGGGGGAGGGGAGAATGGGAACTTGTAGCTTAGTGCACACAAAGTTTCTGTCTGCATGATGGAAGAGTTCTGGAAGCAGAGAGTGGTACAAGATGGGGAAGGTACCCGAGGCCACTGAACCGTATACTCAAAAATGATTACAGGGGCGCCTGGGTGGCTCAGTGGGTTAAGCCTCTGCCTTCGGCTCAGGTCATGATCTCAGGGTCCTGGGATCGAGTCCCATATAAGGCTCTCTGCTCAGCGAAGAGCCTGCTTCCCCCTCTCTCTCTGTCTGCCTCTCTGCCTACTTGTGATCTCTGTCAAATAAATAAATAAAATATTTAAAAAAATGATTACAATGGTCAATTTGTTATGTATATTTTAACACTAAAAAAAGGATATGTATACTTCAATGAAAATTTTAGCTAAGATGTCTGCAGGTATTTTGGCAAAACTGGGAGTGAGGAGTCCTACTTCTTTGGTCTGAACTTAGGTAAGACATTTGGAGGAAGTAAAATTTTTCCTCTGTCAGGTGAAGCCAATAGCAGCCTCTCTACCTCTCCCGCTCCCCCACGTCCCCCTTCTCCATGCACACCCCAAGGAAATGGGTCGAAGCATGCCAAGCCAAATGACCAGAGCAGCTGAGGTTGCCTGCATTAGTCTTCACAAGAAAAGGTCCCATCCTGACTCCTAGTCCGTTCTCCAGGCTCCTGTGGACTCCTTCTCTGCTTCCTGGGAGGGCTGTTATTCTGGAATTACCCACATAAGGGGAGCTTTCTAACCATAGCAACCTTTGTCATAGAAGACCTGACCCCCGTGCTTTTGTTCACCGGGGCCAAACCCGGTGCCTGGCACACACCAGGTCCTCAGCCCTCATTTTGTAACTGAGATGCCCTCCCTGGAGTCCTGTTCAATTCCATGCCAACTTGATGCAGATTGGTATAAGGAATAAACCAATTTCTGCTTGGCGAGAAAGCAGAGGGGGCCGGGGGGGGGGGGGGGGAGGTGAGGGGAAAGGGGGGGGGGGGGGGGGGGGGGGGGGGGGGGGGGGGGGGGGGGGGGGGGGTTAGGTGAAGGTAAAGGAGGAAGACCCGCAAGGTAGAGCAGTCATTAAACTGTTTATTGTAAATAATTGTTTAAATCAGCATCAGGTGCCAAGGGCTAAAGACAATTGGGCCCCGGGCCTGAGGGTGGCCCGACTCCTCTGAGGCTCCCCAGAAGGTAGGCTTGCACAACTGGGGGGGGGGGGGGGGTTGGCAGGGCACGCAGCTTTGAGCTTTGAGGTGGGGAGTAGCTCCGGGGGTCCCCAAAGACTCTCAGTCTGGATTTCATTGGGAGTCAGAAACGGAGTCAGTAAACTGAGTCAGAAAGAGGCAGGAAGCATTGGCCCCAGGTGACCGAGCCGGCCGAGAGACACAGGGTCTCCTTGGCCCGAGCATGGCGGGCTCTTGGCACATGTATGACACATGTCTGTGTGCGACCACAGGCTCGGAGCCGGCGGGCGGCAGGGACCCCTCGCTTTTTGGACGGCGAACCCAGGCCACGGCCGGATGGTCCCAACCCCCGGCCCTGTCCCTGGGCTCGTGGGGCTGGGGGCCGGCTGGGCTCCCGGCTCGCGCTGGCGCTCGGCACCCGGGGTGCCGCGGGGGGGCGGGGAGAGCGGCCGCCTAGCCCAGCCCCGCGGATGACAGGAGCCAGGGAGCCGAGGAGGGAGGAGCCGCCGCCGCCGAGCGCTGGGCTGAGGAGCAGAAAGAGCGGGGCGCGGAGTGCGGGCGGCTGGGAGCGCGCTGAGCGGGGGAGAGGCGCTGCCGCACGGCCGGCCACAGGACCACCTCCCCGGAGAATAGGGCCTCTTTATGGCATGTGGCTGGTAACTTTCCTCCTGCTCCTGGACTCTTTACACAAAGGTGAGACCCGCGCGGGCGGCAGGGCGGCGGGGGCGGCGGAGCCGGGGCGCGCGCGGGGAGAGGCGAGGCGGGGTGCCCGGCGGGCTCCAGGTGCCGGGGGGACAGACCTCGGTCGGTCCTGGGGCCGGGTGGGGCGCAGCGGGGGCGGGGCGGGCACTCGCAGAGAGGTCAGGTGAGAGTGTGCCCTGGACCACTCGGCCGGTCACCCGCGCCTGCCGTTTTGGGGCGCGCCCGCAGGGGTGGTGGTGGAGGAACCCCTCGTCTCCCAGCCCCCGGCTGGGCCGCAGCTCTGCCCCGGACCCCTCCCCCAGCCCCTTGCCCGCTTCCTGCGGCTTGGTGGCGCTGGGACCCCGGGGTGCCCTCCGAGTGGCGGGGTCCTCAGGCCGTGACTGGTCTCCCCGGAGTCCTCGTATATTCGGGCCTCGGACTCCGAGGTGTACTCCTCCTCCGCCGCCCTGCGCTCCTCCGCCGCCTCGGACCCCCTGCGCCGCACCGCATGGCGCTCACCCGCGCCTTGGCTGGATGCGGGGCGGGGAGAGCGGGGGCTTCCGAGAGCTGGGGTCCCTCGAATGGCAAGTTTGTTCTCCAGACCCAGAGGTCGCCTTGCCCCCAACCCTGTCTCACCCCCTGCCCCGGGCACTAGCCCCGGCTTGGCTGTGCCGCCCCGGGGCCACCTCGGGCAGCGCGCCTCAAGGTGCGAGACTCCGCTTCAGCGCCGGGTCAGCTGGACATGGGGACAGTCTTCAGTTTGTGGGGGGAGGCGTGTCGCTTTCCCCGGAGAGAAGGCGTTGCTAGGGGTGGGTCCAGGTGTCCGGCATGTCCAGACCTGCTGCTGGGGCGCCGCGCACCTGATCCTCGAGGTAGCCGGGACTGGGGGTTGGAAGGGGACAGACATTTACGACCAGTGTCACATGGGCACTGAGTCGGGACCAGGCTGTCGCTGGCTTTCGGGCTTCCAGGCTATCACAGAGGACGTGCCCCGGGGCGCGCAGATGGCGGGAGATGAGGCGGCCGAACTCCGCGCCCTTGCGCAGCGGAGCACTCACGCTCTCGTGCCAGCTCAGCTTTACCTGTTCAGCCCTCTAACTTTTCTCCTTCGCGCCCTGGGGGCGGCTTCTTCCCCCCCACCTTGCCCCGCCGGTGGCCCTGACTGAGCTCCAGCTCTCGACCCCTAGGCGATGGGGGAAGGGCAATCCAGTGGAGGGTTGGCAGTCCGGGAGGGGTCTCGTTTTTCCCTTGAGGAGGCCCTCAGGGGTCTGGAGTCTGCAACCTGCCAGAGCTGACTGCAGTATCTCCCAGCTTGGGGGCGGGCTGGGGCGGGGGGAGGGTCACCTTTATTTTATTTGTAAATACCGCCTGGTTAAGGCCAGACTGAAGGCCAAGATACTGCTGGGGTTTGCCTAGAGATCGGGGTGCGGGGCGAGAGGTGGCGTGGACGACAAAGTAGTTGAGTTTCTCAGGCCCGATGGGGCCCACTGGGTGACAGGCCAAGGCTGGTCTAGGTTGGTTAACCCCTTGTCCCCTGCTCAGCACCCTCTCCTCCCACTTTAGCGGAGCAAGAAGCCGTCTCCGGTTCAAAACTACCCCGCACTAAACCCCAGTCTCCCTCTCCCCAGGCTCTTCCTGCCTCCCTCCGCCCCCGCAGGCTGGCTCTGCTTGCAGCTTTAATTACATTAATATTAAAAATACATAAGGTGAGGAGCGGCAGCTTTCTCTCTCGCTAGTTCTCTCTCCGCCCCCCCCCCACCCCCTTTCCATTTTTTCAGGCGAGAAAGCACAGGATGGAGCTCCTGCACACTCTTGCCCAGCTTTGTCCTCAACCTTGCACTCCCCACAGCCCCCCACTTCGTTCAGAGTAGCCCATTCCCTAGGAGTGGCTGTCCCTTAGCAAGCACCTGAAGGACGCAGCCCTCCCCCTTCCAGAAGCCTGGCATTAATAAATGAAGTCCCAGCTATTTGATAGGGAGGAAGCAGATGGGGGTTGGGGGGACAGGTGGAGAAAGGCCCAGAAGGCCACAGGACAGGCTGAGGAGCAAAAACCCTTCCCAACTTGAGAAGGAAGTTGCCACCGGCCCTGGGCCCCGAGGGGAGGCTGGAGGTGTCAGGTGAGCTGGATCCGTGGTGGCCTTTGCGGCCCTGCCATCCGGAGGCTCCAGCATCTGTGTGGGGCGCCAGGGCTACTCGCCAGACAGGCCTTTCTTTTCCTTCGTGCCTTAATTGGGTCTTAGGTGCCAGGCTGGTCCCCGGGGCTTGTTCTGCTTGGGGTGGCACGGCGGTGGGGGCCGATAGAGAGGCGGCTGGGAGAGATGGGGTGCGGGCAGCGCAGGGACGATGGGGTTTGGTGTATTTTCTCTCTCCTTGCCAGTCACCCCCACGGCACCAAGGAAAATGTAAATGTGAGTGTTCGAGCCTGTTACAGAAAACAATATCCTCTTGCAATAATTTGTACGTCCATCTGTGAGGAGCGGGAGGAGGCAGAGAGAGAGAGAGAGAGAGAGAGAGAGAACAAGATGGGATAGAGCGTCCTCTGGATGGAATTAAGCGGTTATTGAATGTGTTTTAAGCTTCTGTTATTTCCATTCCTCTCGAAATACCTTTTTTTGATGAAGCCTGAGCTCAGACCGATTCCCCAGAACTGAACCGGGAAGGTGTTTTAATAATCGGTTATTGAGTCTCCAATAGCTGCCTTATTATAGTCAAAACAAATCCGGGTTCGGGCAGCCAGATGAACCCCAGTGAGGCGCTCTCCGTTGTTCCATCCAGCGGGCCAGCATCTGTGTTGCCTACATTTGCATTTTTACTGTGTAAAAGAACAAGCTTCCCCGGCACTAAAATTCCCGTTTTCTAAAAGCCAAAATAATGGGTTGCATTGATTTTTTTTTTTTTTTTTTTCCCCCCCATTTCCCACCCCAGCCTCTCGGACGGGGACTCATGGTTCTTCTCTCTTGAGAAGACCGAATTAAAAGGCTTCGTCAAGCCATTAAGAAAATCTCTAACACTCTGTTCGGTGTCTAATTAGAAGTGGGGGGGGGTTGTGTGGGGAGACGCTGGGGGAAGGTGTTTTGAAAATCTTGAAACAGCAGACACAACTTCGGGGAAGCAGGTGAAGGCCCTGTGAGCCCGAGGAGGGGGCGGCTAGGCAGAGAGGCCCCGGTTGCTGGAAAAACATGCCGGAGAATGGAATTGCCATCATGCCCGACAGACCTATCAGATGCTTCGTGTTTCTGGGCATCAAAGTCAGCTGCCTTTAATATATCTCGGCAGCAGAATGGGGAGCTCAATTAGAAACAAAAAGCAAGTAAGCAGTTGACCCAAAGGCAGCGGTTAAGTTGAGCAGATCCTGGGAGACCAGCTGGAGAGGCTTGTTTTTCTTAGATTGAGGAACCGGGAGGAGGTGGGCAAGGAAAGGGCCGTTTGGCCCAGCAGAGCTTTGCTAAACAAGCCCCCCAAAGAGCCTGGGAGCCCTCAGATGCAGGGTGGTAGTCTGCCCTAGAGCACCTCTAGGACCGCTGGCCTTCGATAGAGGGGTGCAGACCTCAAGCCCCGCTTGTCGTCTCGGTGTCTTCAGGAACTCCATCTCTGTCCCTTGCTCCATCCCCTAATCAGCCTGGGGAAGGTGGATTTTATTTGTGGTTGAATTCAAGGGGAGGGTGATGTTCAGAGAGCTTTTTTTCAGGGGTGGGGATACCAGGCTGAGAGATTCTTACCTCCTACATGATCTTGAAGAGGTGTTTCTTGGAGACATTTGAAGCAGTCAAGAGGCAGAGCCCCCTGCTCCCAAAGTGCTTTCTCAGCCCCTGCCCCGGTAGATCTGGCCAGGACCCAGGTGCTTGAATGGGGTGAGCCACAGGCAGCAGAGATGGCAGAGTGCCAGGAACCCAAGGGCAGGCCCTAGATTTGCATATGATTTGCATACAGATTTGCATGCTGACCTAGCCAGGCCAAGAACCTGGCCCTCTCTGTGCTAGTAGCCTCTCCTCAGGCACTTTTTCCTGGCTTGGCATGGGGGTGGGGCAGGAGCAGGAAGAAGGACTGGTGTTTTGGGTAGTGCTTCTCTCCTGCCTCTGAGCT
The DNA here is from genome assembly GCF_022355385.1 of Mustela nigripes. NCBI lineage: Eukaryota > Metazoa > Chordata > Mammalia > Carnivora > Mustelidae > Mustela > Mustela nigripes. The sequence continues at coordinate 91,489,521 of NC_081557.1, forward strand.
TGAGGCCTACGGGGGCTCAGGGCTGAGCTCACCTGCTAAGGCAGCCTGGAGCTTGCTGTTGGGCTAAGATGAGTGGTGATGGGCCAAGACACCCTAAGGCAGACAAGCCTGGGTGTGGGTTGTCCCTCTTGTGCTGCAGGATGAAGAGGGTTGAAGAGTGGGGGCACTCGGGCAATGGGGATCCAGGGCCAACCCTAGATTTCTGGGGCATGTGCCCTCAGAGTGGAGGAAGCTGGGTGCTTGGGGCTGTGGTCAGTAGTGGGAGAAGCAGCAACTGATAGGAGAGGTATGATGGGACTTCCAGCTCTGGAGGGGGGTTGTGGTCTCTGAGAGATGAGGGCAGGGCTCCTGGGCTGCTTATTCTAACATTGCTAAGGCCGCTTCATTGGGAAGGCGGGCACGGTGGTCGCAGAGGGAAGTTGTGGAGTACTGCTTGGGGAGCAAACATTCAGGGCAGCTGGAATGCTTCTCCTTCCCAGGGAGCCAGCTGGGACGCCTGCAGTGGGAATGTGGCTTCCAGAATGGTTTTGTCTGCATTTCCGGGGCAGGAGCAAATCCTGCCCTGGCAGGTGCGGCTCCAAGGCCTCCCAGAGGTTTTTTTCTTTTTTTTTTTTTTTTCTTCTGCATATCTAATGATCCAGGAGGGCCCTGGCATGGGTAGAGCCTGGGGGAGGGCTGGAGGTAGAGAGGGGAGGGTCAGCAGGCAGAGCTTCAAGTCGCTCCATGCCTAGTTCTTTCAATCCGAGCTTTTTATATATTGGGGTTGTAAAGAGAAAAAAGGTGGCAACTCGCTGGTGTGGAAATTCAGAGTCAAAGCAAACCCTCCATTCATATCCCAGCTCCGCACTTACTAGATAGGTGACTTTGGGTCTCTCTGAGCCTTTCTCCAGCTATTAATTGGGGTTAAGGGCAATAGCACACATAAGGTAGCGAGAATGTAGTTGGTACTCAATAAATGATAGACCTCTTCTTTTTTCCTGCACTGCTCCCACCTCCCTCTGCCCTTACCTCTGAATAGATCATCAAGTCCTGTCCTGAGTAGTTGAATCAATCAGCTGCAGTTTTGGCCAAACCAACTGACTTAGACCTATAGCAGTAAGACTGTGGGGTGGCCGGGACAGGGGACATCGCTGCTTCCTTCTGCCACCTCACCCGGGAACCTGCAGGACCCCTTCTCAGCGAGATAGCTGTGTCCCTGGGGAACCCAACACACTCCCTTTCCCCAGCTATAGCTAAGCCACCAGTGGAAAAGAGATGAGGGCAAAGGTTGGCTCTGGACCTGGCTATGAGGGGGAGGCAGAGGCTAGTTGCACACCTGCCAAAGGAAGGCCAGGCTTGGTTGTGAATCTCTACCATAGTTGGACAGAATAAGCACTATCTTGGATTTAATGCCATGACACCTGTATAAATGGGCTATGCAGGGTGAGCCCCATCCCTTGTAGCTGGATAGATTTCTGTGTCTCTCTCTGCTAGAATGAGCCTTGCTTTTTGCAGGTAGTTTTGTGTATAGAGAACACCCCTGGTAGCCCATGACCTTGGGGGTCCCTGGAACCACTTCTCCCTTTATGACCCAGTCAGCCAGAGTGAAGCAACATAGGACCCAGAGGTCAAGTGCTGCCCATGTCAGCATGTGGTCTCTGGGTCCACGACTGCCAGAGTGGCTTGGGGGCACAACAGCCTGTGTGCCCTGCTTAACAGATGTTTGTGCTGCATTAGCCTCAGGGTACCACCCCTGCCATCCAGCTGCTACTCCCCCCATCCGTTCAGACCCACTTCCCCCGTGCCCTTGCTCTCCCTCATGCCTACAGTGACAGTTTCCAAGGTCACCACCATCTTCATTAGGAACAGGGTTATTCAAATGCTGGGGTTGCATATCCATTATGCGTGTGCGTGTATGTGTATGTGTTGGAAAGAAGGTTGTGGGCCCACATGGCAAAGCTCAGCCTGATTTCAGCAAGTTACCTAAGAGTTCCTATACCTCTATTTCATCATCTGTAAAGTGGGGGAAATAATGGCACCCTGACTGTTCCACGGGGCACCTGCTATTATGTGTGTGCAAGAAGGATAAGGGGCCTATCATTGTGCGTCGTGTGACAACGCGTTGTAAACCAAACAGGGCAACCTGTGAACACACATGTAAAAGCCACAGTAAAACCCTTCTAGCCTTATAAATCCTTTGCTGAAATGTGAGGTATAATTACTGTCACTTCATCAGACAGGAACAACCAAAGTCTCCCAGCTGTGTGTGGCTGTCTCCCTGCTCCTGGGCCCCGCATGTATAGCAATGTGGGCAACAGCAGATGAGGTCCAGACAGGCTGGCAGTTGTCCTCTTGGAGCTGACTTGGCCTGTAGTTGCCCCTGTGGCCCCAGGGGGCGGTGGCGGCGGGGGGGAGCGCCTACCTCTGCTGGCTCCCCAGGTCCAAGGATGCGGGGTTATCCCATAGTCCTCTGGACATAGTCTGCAAAGGTGATTCTCATTGCTGGGAATCCCCAGTCCCTTTTGGGAAGAGCAAGTCCTACCTGTGTGACCTCATCTGAGGTAACAGCCAGCACCAGAATCGAGACCCTGAGAACGTGGCCAAGTCAGGGTTGTGATCACTTTGCTTCTGGGATGGCCCCCCTGAGCCATGGGGTCTATGGGTCTCAGGTCTCAGGACCTGTTTTTGGGGTGTGAGGGAGAGATCTGATGACTGTCACGGGTAGAAGTCCTCCAGGTTGGAAGGCACCTTTGAGGACACAAGCTGTCCCCTCATTCTTCTGCTCTGGCGCTTCCGGGCACAGAAAACACCTTCCTCTGAAGGCAGCCTGTTCTGGCCACAAAGTTCTATCACAGAGCTCATCCTCCGAATCCACCAAGCAGTCTAGGTCTTGGGCCTTCTGCTCCTGGGCCCTGGTTCTGCCTTTTAGGCCAAGGGATACCGGTGAAGCCCTCTTCCGCTTGACAATGCTGTGACCATCTGCAGACAGATGTCTGTCACGGAGGCCACTTCTGCAGGCACCCAGCTCCCCAGCTTGCTCTCCTGCTCCCCCATTAATGTCTTGGCCTTTCCCCACGAGCGCCCCCCCCCCCATTCCTGCTTTGTTGGGCTCTACAGGCAGGGTGGCCAGAATTCTAAGAGCAGTAGAGACTGAGTGGGGACTGGCAAGCTGTGTACCTGGGGTGAATTCCTGTGCCCCTCTGGGCCTCAGGCTCCCCATCTGTAAATGAAGGAGATTGGACAAAATAATCTCTTAAGTCCCTCAAGCGTTAACAATCTAAATCAAGGACTCTCTAGGGACAACTGTGCTGTCTGAGCCGCCTCCCTAGAAAGACCTTCTGGCGGTGAGGGGCCTTCTCCTCCCAGGGCCTGTCGGCCAGGGGCTAGGAGATTAAAGAGTCTGTTCGGCTGTCAGCTGTTGGCTCATAACTCCTGGAGCCGGTGGTGAGGGGCCTTGTAGGTGGAAGGATGACTGATCTTTACTGGGTCTTACAGGTTTCTGGTTGCCAGTTATAGGAACTATGTTTATGCTGAGAATTGTTAAAAACAAAACCAAAAAATCCCTCTGGGTTTTGGGGAGGTAGAGGACTTGGGCATTTGGAGCCGTCCTGCTCATTGGGATAGGACTGCTTCCCTAGGGGGATTTGCAGACAGAGACTTTCTGGTCACCTCCAGGACTAGGGTAGGGGTTGCTGGCGTTCAACTGTGGGAGGGTGTCCCAGGGATGAGATGTTGGAAGACTGGGACAGTCCCAAGTACATAAGAAATGTCATACCCCGAACTTCTCTCCTTCACCAGAAAAACCCCCGTCATGGTGTGTGCACACCCTGGAGACAGTCTGAGTCCAGAATGTGATGTGCTCATTGAGAAATGCAGCTATGGCTAGTGTGTGAACACACCGAGATTACTTGACCTAATATCGTTTTCTTTTCTTCTCTCCTTCCTTCCTTCTTTTGTTTCTTTCAGTTTCAGAGGTAGAATTGACTGATTCCTCATATGCGTATAACACCCAGGTTCATTCCACCAACTAACCTCCTGTTTCCTTATCTGTAAAATGGGGTCTGGGCAGTAGCTACCTTAGAGGTGGTTGTAGGGGTTAAATTGACTGTAGTGCCAGGCAAGGGCTGCTCACAGTGCTTGGCACAAGATAATGTTACAGAGAAATGGTGATGGTAAGCGGTGGGGCAGATGTGCTAGGTTTGGGGGAAGCATGGGACTTGGTCTGGGCTGCTCAGTCTTGCCCTGGGGCAAGTTCCAACTCAGAGGGCCTGTAAATGCTCTGACACCCTCTGGGGAGACTCGCCCCTCTCCTCCCCAGGGTCTAGCCTCAGGATGTCTCAAAGGTGTGAACACACAGGAAGCAGGTTTTCTGATGAAGGAACCAGACCCTGTCTCCTGGGTCCTGACCCGGTTGTGCTGAGGTCCCATTGGTGGATTCCCTCTGGACCCAGTTTTTCCAACTGTGGGATACAAACAGAGTGAGGGCAAATAATCTATCTTGTGTGAAAACCTTTGTATGCAAATGCAGCGTGGTAATGAACTTGGCAAATTAACCCCAGAAACTCACCAGGCCAGATCCGCATAAAAAAAAAAAAAAAAAAAAAACCTCTGTGTGAGGCCTGGGGGCAGCAGCGTGCGGCCAGCAATATTTTGTTGCTATTGATCACACCACTATTATTTTATTAACTCCATCACCGAATTAAGTTAATTAACATGGTGCTAAGGCCCCCGTCCTCCACGCCCTTGAAAACGGGCTATTGTTGGAAAAGGTGATATGGAAGTCTGGGGTGGCCAATCTTCTTCCCTCTAGGGAGCGTTACTCTGACTTGTAGACAGAGGACCACATGCATCAGAAATAGTTTCCAGGCCCTCCGTGAACCTGTTAGGTAAGGATCTGCATTTTTAACCAGCCCTCCAGCTGATCATACATCATGACGTCCGAGAACTGTCTTTAGTAGCTGTCGCTAGTGCGGTAGGTGAGAGGTAAGTATTTGCGGTGGGATATTTGCTCCACAAATAACCACTTGCCTGTTAAGATAATATTCCTAATAATAGCAACAAATACATACGTGTTGCTAGGCACTCAGATTCCAGAAAATGTCCTTTACATGAATGCATCCAACCTAACAATCCTTGAGGTCACCCCCATTTGATGGATGGGGAAACTAAGGCACGCAGAGGTGAGGTTATCTTGCTTAAAAGTGACAGAGCCTGGATCAAACCCAGGGAGCCTGGCTCCAGAGTCTTGGCCTTGAACCACTGTGCAAAGTGCCGGGAGCCGGGAGGCCCAGGGGATAGAGTGGTGACGGGGATGGGAGCTCACAGTCCTGCCTGCTTCCCCTGCCCTTGTGGCCCTGGGACCCACTTGCTATGTGCAGGCGTGGACACCCCCTTGCCGGCTCTTGCCCATCTCTGGGGGGCGGGTTGCAGGTCCAGCCCTGACAAATGCTCCTGGTTGAAAAGTCCAGTGAATGAGATGAGTAAATATTGTAAAGGAAGAGAACAAAATGACTCACTTCTCCCAGTGGAGGCGGCGAGGTGTTAATATTTCAGTTCCCTTGGGTTGTCATTGGTGATGACTAGGCATGATGACATGGGGGTACTTCAGTGTCCACCTGGGAGGAAGCCCCAGTGGGCCAGACACCCCCAGCCCAGCCCAGGCCAGCAGGGTGTGGGCCCATGGGTGTCCAATACACAGGGTGTCAAGTTCCCTTTGCCCAGCTAATCTGGATGGCCAGACGGCGGGAGGGCCAGCGCTGGAGTTGATGTGATGGATATTTAGGTTTCTGTGGTGACCCTGGGGGCAGCCCAAATGCCTCGGGGCGATTTCTGGTTTAAAAATATTGCGCTGCTATTTCTACGCTTCTAATCTCCCAGCGATTTGGAGCCTGTTTTCTGAAACACGGCATCGGGGCGGTGTTCCACGTTAAACGGCAGAGAAGATTAAATGGGTTTAAGTCTGGGCGTCTGTCACATCACATCCAAGCCCATAACTTCCATTTTCTATTAAAAATCCATTTCCCCCTTTGACCAGAAGAAGCTTTGCTGTTGATCTGAATGTCTCTCTCTTTATTTATGAAGTGTTCCCCCCTCCTCTCTTTCTCTCTGTAAATATGCCTGCTTCTGTCTGCAGAGAGGAAAGAGCTGGGCAGGGGGGCGGTGGGGGGAGCCGCTGAGATTTGAGGGGGAGGTAGGAGTTTCCTGTGTGAGGACGTGGTTTCCAAACTGGGACTGGCTTCCAGAGAAGAAGTTGGAGGCCCTCCTGAGGCCCCAAACTTTGAACTCTCCAGCATTTAGACAGAAAACACTCAGGCTGGGGACCCGATCGACCTTGACTGAAGGATGGCTCCTCCTCCTTCGAGCTGTACAGTCTCCCCATGAGCCTCTTTTTCTTTACTGATAAAATGAGACTAACAGGACCACCTTAGACCTTTGTGTGAGGGTTACGTGAGAGAATGTTCTGGAAACATGCAAGCAAGCCCAGTGCCAGGCACGTAGCGGGGGCTCAATCAATGTGAGTCTCCTCTCTTTGGAGAACTTGTACCGTTAGCTAAGCCACCAAGCCTTCAGGGAAATAAGTATAAGGTCAAGATGAAGTTAGGCCCAGGGTTAGGCACAAGAACCTGCAGGAACCCAGTTACCAAGCCTGCAAACTGCACTGCCGTTGCCTTCTACCGCAGAGGGGCCAACATGCCAATCCAGCTGTTTCTGCCTCTTCTCCCCAAGCCCAGCCGGCACTCCCGCCTGGAAGGTTTCTGTGGGGTCCCCCAAACATGCGGTCTACTGGCTGCCACAGAGGCCTTGTTCAGGCTGGTCTCTCTGTTGGGAGTGCCCTTGTTTAGATCTTCCTTCCAGGCTCAGCTGGAGCTCCCCCATGCCCAGCCCTGTCCCCTAGCTGCAGACTAACTTGCATATCCCCTCAAGAGGGCATCTCAGAACTGGTACTTTCCATGCACATCTCCCAGGGCTCGGGGCTAACCATCCCTATTCTCCTTTAAAGGCCATCTCCTTTACCAGCTCCTGGAAGGTGGTGTCTCCCACCCATGGCTGTGGTTCTGCTGGGCATGAATAGGAAAGAATAGGACTTTTCCGGTCCCTCGGCGCCCAAAGGGACCTGGGGAAGGGAGTCTGGAAGGGTGCAGGAGTCAGCTGAGAGGAAGTAGGAGTGGAAGAGGGTCTTGAGTTCTGCAGGTTTGCAGGGTGGTGCTGTGCCCTGGTTACCTTTGCAGGAACCGTGGGCACCCTGGACCGCTTGGAGGTCGCGGGCATGCAAATAGCAGTCCTGTCCCTCTTAGTCACACATCCTCTCTGTGGGGAACCAAATTCTTCCACATTTTCTTTTCCCTGCTTTGCAGTCCTGGAGGGCAGGTAAGATGGTGCAGTCCCTGTCTTTTTGACTGAGGACATGGAGGCTTAGAAAGGCTGGTGGCTTGCCTGAGGTCACACAGCAGGTCCGGGGTGAGCTCCGGGAGAGAAAGCAGTTCACCAGACGCCTACCAGGGCTCTGTCAATTGTACCCCACTTCTGTGCTGCTCTGAGAGCTTGCTGAAGCTTTGTCCCTGCTCTGAAGGTTCAAACAGGGACCTGAGAAGGAGGGGAACCCCCTACCCCCATAAAGGCTGGAGTGAGGCCCTCGCTACTCCCCCTTTCATGGCTGGGTGATGCATGGCTGCTGCGGCGACTCATGGGTGCCCCTTGGGCCAACAACCTTCCTCTTGGCACGAGGCAGAGATTTGGGCTACTGGGTGGTCAGTGCCTCAGTTTCCCTTTTATAGATTTGTTCATGCCTATCACCTGGCAGGTGGGATGAGGCTAAATTAATGTTTATTAGAGGGCGTCTGCATTCTGGGCTGACAGGTGTCTTGTGGTGGTAAAGTATGGGCCTGCGGTAAGTGCGGGACGCTATTGTTTTACACCTGAGGGTGATGTTTCATAATGGCAATGCACTGTCAGAGCCCTAAGCAGAAATGAATGGTTTGTCTCATCCTCCCCTGCTCCCCCAGACTCAGAAGACAGCAGCTCACATCCCGAGGTGAGAGAAATATGAGGCTACTCACCTTTTGCTATCAATCTGCCGTTTCATCAGCCCTGACAGGTGGCTGGACAGTCCCGGTCCATTCATCAATTAAATCTACCCATTTGTAGTTGTTGAGAACCCCGTGTCCTTGGCTCTGGCAGGATCCAAGGCTCAGAGTGCAGGAAGGCTGCTCTCATTGCGGCTGGGGCTCCTGGTGGGAGCAGAGGGGGTCTTGGGAAAGGGGCAGGCTCGCAGGCGGGGCGCATGGTGCGGATTTCCAGCAGGGAGAGCTGGAAACTAGGACTGTGTTAGGGGTGGAGTTGAGATGAAGGGAAGGATGGGGAGAGGTACCCAGCCTGGGAAACCAGATTCTGTGGTTTGTCTTCAGTGTGGTTCACACAGTAGAGCAGCTCTGTCCCTGGGCCCTCAAGTAAGGGCACGCTGGGCTCCAGTCCCAGCTCTGGCATGGACACCGTATTTCTTTGGAGAAGATAGTTAACTTTGAGTCTTAATTTCCTTATCCGTGAGGTCAAAATAACATTAATACCATCCCCTAGGGAGCCATGAAGATTAAGTGAGATAATATCTGTAATGGGTCTAGCTCTGAGCCTGACCTACAGTTAACAGCGAAAGCTGTGGTGGTGGTTCTAATTGCTGACGGCGTTATTATTACTGAGGGCTATAGCATAAACATTTTCTTACCCTGTACTTGAATCCGATAATTCTAGAATTCCTCTCTGTCAGAAACCTTTCTCAGCTTCCCAAGTCCATTTTTCAGGCACAATGTAGAGTCCTTCTGTCCCGTGATGGATTTTGGCTCCCCTAATCCATAAAGCTGCCACGGAGAGTGTCTGATTAACTAGGTTGTCTCAGGAAGCATCCAGAACCCCAGAGTGATGTCCCTGCTCCCACAGGCTAAGCATTGTCTGAAATGTCGACTTCAACGATGGCCCCTCCCACAAGGAGTGTGTGTGTATCTATGCGTGCAGGTGTATTAATCTTGTACTTGGCCATCCAAATGTGGATGTTGGTTGTAGGTGGTGTTTGAGGAAGGTGAAATCCACCTTTTTATTATTGCAATCATCTACTTGTACAGAAGACAGACTTGGGGCTCAGATTTCCCGTGTCTGCATCCCAGAGCCCTCACTCAGCGGCTGTGTGGTCTTGGGTAAGTTGCTTTGATTTCCCAGGGCCATACCTCCCTCATGCGTAGCCTGGGATGACACAGCAGTACCTACCACACAGGATTGTTGGAATGTTGAGAGAAGCCCCATAAGTCAAGTGCTTACGACAGTGCCTGGCCTGTAGAAGATGCTTCTCAGATGCTTGTTGAAGGAATCTCGCTAAGGAGATCTCCCAGAAAGTGAGCAGGCCCGTGGAAAGGGAGCCTGGCAAATTTGGGTGCTAAGGGAAGTCTTTCTAAGCCTTCTTTGCGGACCTTTGCAATGCTGTGATTGCATGATCTTGGACAGTACCCTAGCCACTGGGGGTGAGGCATGTTTCTGAGCTTCTGTGGGTCCCCTCACCCACCAACAGTGGGGCTTTCGCCAGGGGAGGCAGTGTGAGGAGGAGGAGGGAAAGGTTAGACCACGGCCTCCCCAAGGGCCTTGCAGCCGCTAGGGGTGCGGTGTCTGGAGGGTGCGGTGCTGTCGGGAGGATGCCCCAACACCCCAGCAAGGAGCCCACGAGTGTGTTTTCCAGCACTGCTGCTAATGGCTTCATCGGAGCTCTTTATGAGATGATGTGAATTGCTCTGACCAATGAGGCTTAATCGCCTCCCTCAACGAGCTGCCCGGTATATTCCCCCTGGAGGCTCGGCTCAGAGTTAAGCCAAGAATATTAATACAGTCTGGATGCAGGCCCTCCTCCTCCTCATAAAGTTGTGGAAATTGAGGTCAAGTTGGGTCCCCTGCAACGTTCTTTAAGTAAGCAGCGGAGTGGTCTGTTTGCTCCTTGGTCTTCCGGGTGCAGGGGAGGGGCTTGCAGCTGGAGACCTCAGGGGAGGGGCTTGCAGCTGGAGACCTGGGACTGGGCCCTCTCTTCTCCGGGGCTGTCCCCACTTGTTGTTCCAAGGTGGCCCTTGTTAAGGTGGCTCCTTAGCAGGGAGGAAGGATCGGATTCCACTATTCAGGGCTGTGGGCCATCAGGCGGGAGAGATGGAGGCCACGTGCCAGCGTGAGGGCTGCAGACAGCTGTCCTCGGGGTCAGGTGGCCCTGCCCCCGTCAGGCGGCTGCGGACTGAGCAAGTTCTCCCGCGTGACGGGGCGCTGTAATGGGAACCCGTCAGACAGTCAGATGCATGAGGTCTTTGCAGCCCCATCCACCGCAACCGCCCCCCGCCCGTCACCCCCAGCATTTTATAAGCGAAGGAGCGGAGGATCAGAGAGGGAAGTGTCACCACAGTTGGTCCATTTCGGGGCCAGGTTGAGAACCTGGGTGGGCCTCTTGCTTCCTGCCCAGATCTTATCCACCCACCGGAGCGCTGGTCCTCATTCGGCCCTCGGGGGCTCGGCCTTTCCCAGAACGGCCTCCGTGGTGGGAGACCCTCTCAGCATCTCCTGTCCTTTTCTCTGCCCCAAGCAAGCATCCCCCTTCCTCTTACAGCACCGTCCCGAGACCCTTCGCCTTTTCCCTGTGTGTGATAGGAAGTGTACGAAGACCCTCCCTAAGAGGGATGGGTTCACATTTTTTTTTCAAGATTTTAAAAATTTATTTATTTGACAGACAGAGGTCACGAGTAGGCAGAGAGGCAGGCAGAAAGAGAGGAAGGGAAGCAGGCTCCCCGCTGAGCAGAGAGCCTGATGCAAGGCTCGATCCCAGGGCCCCGGGATCATGACCTGAGCCGAAGGCAGAGGCTTAACCCACTGAGCCACCCAGGCGCCCCTGGGTTCAAATGTCTGTTCTGTAGCTTATTAGCTGTGCGATCTCTGGCATGTCACCTAACTACTCTCAGCCTATAGAAGGGGATGATTAAAAAAAAGAGAGGTGATGCCAGCTCTTCTCAGGGTTGTGTGGATGGATGGAGGTCATGGTGTGAACCTGCCTGCCGTGTAGCAGGTGCTCAATAAAGGCTTATGATCCAAGCAATTTCAGCGTCTCTCCTCATGTCAACAGTGGAGGCCAATAGTGGATCATGGCTTCGGACCCTTTGACCTAGAAGAGCGATGGCCAATCTCTTCTCCGTGGGCTTGGCTTGGCTTGGCATGGAAAGGGGGATGTCTTTACCTTTTGCCACTCTCCTGCGAGACTGGAAGCTTCTGTGGGACAGGAACTGTCTCCTATCTACCATGCCAGTGGCTGGGGTGTAGTTGGCACTTAGGGGATGCTTCCTGGGTGACTGGTGTTTGAAACATGAATGGGGGTGGGCGCACGCCTCAGGGGCCTGGGAGGTTATTACCAAAACGCAGATAATCAGCCCGTCCTCTCCCCTTTCCCGCAGCTCGCCCTGAAGATGTTGGCACCAGCCTCTACTTTGTAAATGACTCCTTGCAGCAGGTGACCTTTTCCAGCTCCGTGGGGGTGGTAGTGCCCTGCCCGGCTGCGGGCTCCCCCAGTGCGGCCCTTCGATGGTACCTGGCCACGGGGGACGACATCTACGACGTGCCGCACATCCGGCATGTCCACGCCAACGGGACGCTGCAGCTCTACCCCTTCTCCCCCTCCGCCTTCAATAGCTTTATCCACGACAATGACTACTTCTGCACCGCGGAGAATGCGGCCGGCAAGATCCGGAGCCCCAACATCCGCGTCAAAGCAGGTAAGGGGCCGGCCACCTGCTCCCTGCGGGGTGGTGGTGGGGGGCTCCGTCCGGAGGGTGGTGATGGGGGACAGGCAGAGCCCCCCTCCTGGGGAGACATGGGTGCCTTGCTGAGGGGGTGGCGTTGCAGAAGTCCGCCTCTCAGGGAGAGTTTTTGAGCCTTTTGGAATCTTAGCTCCCGGTTTACTGCATGGCCTTAGTCAAAGAAAACACTTCTCCGCGTCTATACTTTCTCCTCCGGGAAGCTGAGACCGGTACCTGTCCCAGTCATTGCTCCTTGCGACGGTTAACCGAGACAGCGCTCCTTTCAGTCCCGGGTTCATTTCAGGGCTCGATTCTAGGAAAACACACCCAGTTGAGTTTCTTTCTTTTAAACACCCTTTTATTGAAACATCTAAAGAAAAGGGCGCATATCGTAAGTAGATCGCTTGGTGAATTTTCACCAGCTTTAATACCCAGATCAAGACACACAAGATCAGCACGTCAGAAGCCCCCTTCATGGTCTTTTCTGTCACCATTCCCCTGGGGGAAACCATTGTCCTGACTTCTTACAATACAGGTGTTTGCCTATTTTTGTACTTTATATAAATGGAGTCCTACAGCAGGTATTTTCTTGAATCCTCTGTACACTATTGTGTTTGTGGGATTTGCCCCTGCTGCTGTGCCTTGTTGAATGGGGTCGTTCATTGTCATGGCTGTGTGGTGTTCTATTGTTCGACTCTACCGTGTTTATTTATCCATTCCGCTGTTGATGGATCTTTGAGTAGACTCTGCCTCCTGAGAACAGGCATTTAGGTAAAATTCATGATGGAAAATTTGAGCAGTGAAGCATTTTGGTCTTCGGAAGGGCCGATAGAGGCCAGGAAGTAGGGGTATCTCAGCTATTGTCTTTAGAGAAAATAGAAAACCTCATTTTTCTGGGCTAGGTCTGGAGTTCAGGGAATGGCTTAGATCAGCTTCTCTTAATGAGGATGTCACGAAACACTGGTGTGTTGTCATCATTTCCAAGGTGTGCCTTAAATCGTAATGAAACACTGAAGTTTGGAGAACAGTTTCCTTAGTAGAGCTTTTTTGGGTGGGAGAGGACGGGTAGCATTTTAGCTAGCCCACTGTGATGGTGCCGGGCTCTGGGGTGTCATCTTTCCTGGTGAGTGTGTCGGGGGAGAAGAGTAGGCTCCGGGGAAGGCCTCCCAACCCGCCTGCCAAGCGACGGATCCTGCAAGTTCTCTGACTTCCAGGGTCCTTCTGCCTCGGGAGTGCCTCTGAGGTTCCAAGTAGCTAGGAATGGGTGTATACAGGGGTGAAATGGGGCGGACGCTCTTAATTAAAGAGCTAGTCTTCTTCCTGTTGGCTTGCTTTGAGGGGAGATGTGAGCTCTTGGAACCCAGGACCAACTCCAGGGTATCTCCTGGGGCTTCCCGTGGAACTTCTTTTCAGGACTAGTTCCTTCGCTCTGCTCCCCTCACACCACCAGGTGCTGAGCTGGGAGGCCCAAGGCCGGCATTTGGTGTAGCCCTGGCCTCCAGCGCCTGGAGGATTGGGCTAAGAGGAAGTAACATCCTATTTCCTGTTACGTGCCTGTCACTGGGTTAGGACGCAGTTTTCACAATAATCCCATAAAGTGTTTCTTAAAAGTGAGGGACTGAGACGAGGAGAGGGTACATGGCTTGGCTAAGGGCCCATGGCCCGTGGGTCAGAGGTGTCACTGGAACGGTGAGCAACCTTTCTGTGGTGCTTCCCTGGGCCAGGCCTTCGACACGCTGCTATCACCATTGTTGTGTCCTTTTACAGATGAGGAAACTGAGGCTCTGAAGGCCAACCAGCAGGGTCATGCAGCACTCAGAGGAGGAGGCAGGGGCTGCTGGCCTGTTCCTCACCTCTGGTCTCTGCTGGCTCGCTGGGACTCTCCAGGGGGTGCTCCCCCAAACCCCAGTTTTTTTTACTCTTTCACTTTGCTTTCCTCCTGTGTTTACTCCCCCTTGGCCTCCTGCCTGCTCCCCTCACATCCCTGGCTGTGCCCCGCTCACACCCATGGAAGGCCAGACCACTGCCCCGAAGAACAGGCAAAGCGGCTCTTCTCTCCTCTCCCTTTTCTCTGTCCCCCCCGCCCCCCCTCCAGCTGTATCTCTTCCCCGGCACGTCACCCAGAAGCAGGGGAAGAAGAAAGGCCTGAGGAGGCTGGGCAGGGCTGGCCAGACTAGAGACACAGCCAATTAAGCGTCTCTTTATGAAGCCAGAGGGGCTGCAGGTGCACAGCCAGAGGGCCGCGGGGCCCTGAACATCACCCTGGCAACCGTGGCCGGGAGAGCAGGAGGGCACGCTGCCCAGGTGCCTGCTGAGGGACAAGGTCGGGAGGCAGTGGGGATCTGGATGCACCAGCGCTGCTTGGCAGAGGAGGGGCGGGAGGATGGAGTGAGCCCCAGAAGAGGCCAAGCAGAGAGGACAAGGCAGAGGCAGAGGCCGAGGATGGCCCCTGGGCCCCACCTGCAAGGCCCAGCCAGCCCACCCACCGGACCCAACTTGTAGACGGGGGAGGCAGGTGACTGTGCCCCTTGAAACCAGCCCTGGGACTGAGGCAGGGGGCCTCCACTGTATGTGCTGCGTTTTGGAAGCAGGGGCAAGCCTGGGGGTCAGGCTTCAGGCAGTGTCAGGAGATCGGAGGAAACAATAAGGATACTTTGTTTCAGAGAATTTTGGAGACTGTCCATTTTTAGTCAATCACAGTTTTAAATATTCTCTTCCATTCTCCTTATAAACCACCAAGCCCTTCCAGAAAGTTCCATGTGTCAACGATATTTTCCCCAGGCCACCTTTCACATTGATGTGGCACAAAAGTCTGTGGTTGAATCATGTGTCACAGTTCCTATTTTTGGCAAATGATGGTCACCGTGCTCCAGCTGTTGGCCCCACGGGCCCAGGAATAATGTAGGAAATCAAGTGTGGTTTCCTTAGAGGAATCCTATCACATTTCCTCGTTACCTACATACCCTCTTGCTGGATGCGATCCCAATGTTGGAATTAGGTGCTACCCCAGACCCCTCCAATCCAATGGTTTATTAAATACTGAAATCACAAAGGTTCGAAGTTGGACTCACGGCCTTGCAGGGGAGACTGGACGTTTCTGAGGGAGCAGGGAGGAGGTTGCTCAGGCAGGAGTAAGATCACGGCAGGAACGTCTGGGCTAGTTAAATGGGAGGTGGGGGAGGTGGTGTTGGGGGGCGAGGCCTGGGGCTGCCGAGGGACCTGAGGTGGCTCTCTGTTCCCTTCTTGGGCCCCCACTGTGTCACAGTCTTGTGACACCCACTTTCCTCACCCCCTCATCTCTCTGCAGTTTTCAGGGAACCCTACACCGTTCGGGTGGAGGATCAAAGGTCAATGCGTGGCAACGTGGCTGTCTTCAAGTGCCTCATCCCCTCTTCAGTGCAGGAATATGTTAGCGTTGTGTCCTGGGAGAAGGACACGGTCTCCATCATCCCAGGTAAGGAGCCCTGTGGGGCCGCGGCAGGCAGGGGTGCTGCGGGGCGGAGGGAGAGATGGAGCAGAGGTGCTGAGCTGGTTGTTGAGCTGAGCTCTTGAGGTTGGTTCCGGTGACTGATTCATTCTCAGGGTTCTGTGACGCTTTGGCCCCAAAGCGTCTCTGGTCTCGTCTTGGTATGTGGTACGTCTGTGCCGGTCAGTGAAACCCAGGTGCTGGGGGCCTCTGCTGGGCGTGCCGATGTCCCATCAGATAGAGGATGGATCCTACTCCCCCTAAAGAGTGGGACCCCCATCTTTCTGGCTCCTGGGTCTTTGCTTGCTCTTGCTCTTTGCAGTGGGAGGTAAGGCTGGAAACCCCTTTAAAGTGAAGGGCTTCAAAGTGGGGGAGGGGAGCCCGGAGCTGGCGGTTGTCCGTGTTCCCGCGTGGAATGACTAGAGCTTGAGCACCGGACCAGACCTGAGTTTCATGTGTACAAGAGTCTTTTTTTTTTCTCTTGAAGTTGGTTGAAGATCCCGTTAGGATTCTAGTGGGCCTCGCCCTTGCCTGGTATTGGGGGATGAGGTTGCATGTCGTAGGCTCGCCTTGTTAGAGCCAGCCTTCTGTTACTCGTTCCCTTTCCCTACAACTGGAGGTCAGGTCTGGAAACCTTAAGAGAGGACCTTGAGTCCTCAAAATACCTCTTGGCCTCTCGCTACAAAATAGAGGGTTTTCTCCCCCCATGGCTCCGACGTGACTGCCTTCATCCCAGCATCAGGTGTGGACTCTCCTGTTTTTTCTTCATTTCTCTGTGGAGGACCTTGGTTTTCCCTTTCTGTGAAACAGGGGAACTTGGCCAGGTGCTGAGAGCCCGTGCAGCCCCGATGTCCCATCGTTGGTGAGACGGAATGATTCCAGCTGCCAGGTTTCCGGGTTAGCCGGGGGAGGCAGACATCAATGTGTCACACCTGTAAAGCCCAGGTTCTTAATCCTGCTACACCCTGAGTCCCCGGGGAGCTCTTTGAAAAACACTGGTGCTTGGGACTGACCCCAAATCAGTATCTCTGGGGGAGAACTGTGATCAGTGTTTTTAAAGCTCTTTCCACGGTTCCGACAACCTAGCTAGAAGAGTCCATACTTCGGCTTATTTATAGCCAACACCACAGGCTACTCTTCTGGAGACGTTAATTTGTGTTTTGCCCCTGGTACCTTTTCCTTCTCAGTTCCAAGCAGATGGCCAGGCCGTTATGTCTCCTGGCCTCAGAGCTCCTAGCAGGACGGGAATCCAGATCTACTTAAAGACAGCTGCTCTTCCTGCCTTTTGTAAAACCATAGGCTAATAGGAAAGGTTGGGATGGGTGTCCTGGCTGGGAAAGAGAGCCTCTGAGGACAAGGAACAAATGGGAGACAAACGAATCCCGGGGATGGGGAATGGGACTGTAGGCTGCTTAGTGGGTGCAGCTGGGCAAAGCGGTTGGTCCCCACAATGGGTGGCTGTGTGAGGCTCCACGCGGTCTGGGATGGGGGCCAGTGTTCTGCATCCAGAGGAGGCATTAGGTGCACAGCCAAAACCCAAAGTGATCATGCAGGGAGGGACAACCGGGTGGGGAGAGATCCCAGGCCTTGGCACATCTCTGGGGGAAGCCCCAGTAATGAAGACTGAAGGTCCCACTTATCCAACTGAGTCAGACTGAAGGCACTTTGAAGAACATAAATGTGGTATTTCTTACACACTTGAGTTTATGGACTCAGAGTTATACTCATTAAAATATCATTAATTATTGGTAGTAGTATTAAATAACAATGATTATTATCAGAGTGCTTACTGTATGCCAGGCAGTGGCTAAGAAACTTCCATGTTTGATCTCATTTTGTCCTTATAAAAATCCGGACGTGTATTTTTTCCCTCCACTTTAGAGAAGAGGAAACTGAGGTTCCCAGGAGTTAAGTCACTTCTTCTGGGTAATGGATCTATTAAGCAGGGGGCCAGGGCTGGAACTTGGGTCTCTTCCTCCAACCTGTGCACTCCCCCCACACAGAACTGCCTCCCTGCACCATACAAATTTGTCCAGCAGAGCGTGACTCCAAGGCTTTAAATGTGTGCTCTAGATAAGGATGGCCTTGACCTCAGGGAGGGGAAGAAGGTCAACATTGGGTTTTAGGGAAGGCTTTGTGGGGTTGAGGTGGGTGCAGTGAGGAAGCGCCTGAACCCTGGCACCAGACTGTCTGGGTTGAGACCCAGCCCACTGCTTGACCAGCTGGGCAGGTCACTGGCCCCACAGTGCCTCAGTTTCCCCAACTGTAATAAAATGGGGATAATGAATGACCTACTTTATAGGGTTCGAGAAGTTAATCTGTTCGGAAACATTCTGAACTCTGCCTTACACCTAGGACAGCTGTGGCTGTGATGATGATGATGGTGTATCCCTTTTTACTACATCACCGGCTCCGTGTCCCCCGTTAGACTGAATTTCCCAGGATGGGAGCTGGCTGGTTTTCATCCACACGTCTCTGGCTTCTGGCACACCCCTTTGCACGTGCAGGGCAGGTGCTCAGTCAGTGCTCCAGGGGAGTATGGATGGATGGTTGGAACAGTTCTGAAGGAATGTGGGAACAGCACTGATGTAAGGGTGAGCGCAGTGGGTGCAGGGAGGTACGAAGTCTAGCTCAGATGGGAGAGAAGGTGGGTTTACCTGGCTCCTGTGCCTAGGAGCTGGAGGCAGGGAGCTTCCCCAAGGCGACCCTTGTAGTTGGTGCTTCAGGGCTGTCTTTGATGTAAAGACACGGCTGGTGGCCCCAAAGGGCATAATTATCAGGGAAGCAGGCTTGATGCTAATCTGCAGGGCTCTGGTCAACTTTGGCTCTTTAGCACCCCTCTCTCCTTTAGCCTTGGAGAATTTTCCTCCCCCACCCCAACCTCCATCCATAATCATTCTAGATCCTTCTACAGCTATGGTGTTCATCCAGGGACAGACTTCCCAAAGCACATGAATCCAACTGACACGTTCCTGGAGGAATGTGAGAGAACCAGAGACTGGAGTTTTGCTTCCTCCGGGCTCTGGATGAGAGGCCAGAACGTGGGCCGCCATGCTGCCTACTTTAATTTTGGAAAATGCAAATTGTTTATTGTTTTTTTTTCCCCCATAAAAATAGGATTCTCTGCCATCCATCTCACCCTGTACCCAGTGTGCATGTTGTCTGGGAGGCTGGATAGCAGCTTCTTACAGTGGGGGAAGATTTAATGGTTACGGAAGGATCAAGGAGCCCTTTATTTCCCCCTGACGCCTTAGGGTCAGCTTCTGGAGCAAAGAGAAAGTGTTGACTTTGATCTCTGGATGTGCAGGTCTGGGTTCAGATCCTCCACAGACCACGGGGCCAACAGGGGCAGGTGCTGGTGAGCAGGGGGAGGAATGGGAGGCCTTGAGGGTTACTCAGGGCCCCAGGACACATCACCAGGGGGAGAGCAGATGCCCTGTGAGGCGGGGGCCCGAGAGGTGAGCGTGGGCCCCGGCGAATGAGGAGCCTGCCCTTCAACGCCTCTCTCTGAGGGGGTTTGGAAGGAATTAAAGGCTTGGTGCCTAAAACAGCTCCGTGAGTTGGGTATTTGTTCCCAGGCCAGCCTTCCCAGCTGTCCACACTGGGGAGGGGCAGGGGAGCCTCCCTGCTGAAACTCTAAGCAGCTTTTTGACTGTGCTTTCCCCAGGGAGAGGCTGGAGAGACTAACATGCAACGTTTCCCAAAATGGTACTTTCCCCAGAGCTACCTACTACACGAGCCCCTTTCTCCCCCTGCCTTTCCCCCTCCTCAAAGCTGGTCCTCTTCCTTCCATCGGGCTATTTAAAGATGTAGGAGCCCAGAACCTCTCACCTATGATCTGGCAGACTCCTACCCTTTACTTCTCTCCTGGGGGCCTTGGTCTTGACAAGGAGAACCGGCTCTCCAGAGTGGGTGGGGTGGGGGGGAAGAGGGCCAAGGGCCGTGCACAAACATAAATAAAAATTAAGGCCTCCGGTGAAGCCGAGATGTGGTTTAATTTCCCATCTGCATGATCACCATTACAATGCATGTTATTGGATATAAAGATAAATCCGGCCCTGTTCCTAATAGCTTTTAATTTCCATCAGACCTGATTATATCGATGCGGGCTCCTTGTGGGAGTTTCCCAGCATGCTCTTCACCAGCATCCTGACTGGCTCTCTTGGCCCCAGAGGGGAGTTTTGGACACTGCTCAGATGCGGGCCAGATGTGTCTGCTGGTGCTCTGGAAGACCAGCCTGGATCAGCTCCCTCGTCTATGAGGATGGGGCTCTGGAACGCTGGGTTGTCATCAGGCCCTGCCTGGGCTGGAAGCCCTGTGCCTTGGGGGTGGGGGTGGGCAGAAGGGTGAATCTGGTCAGAGGGGTCCTTTCTGGCTAGCGGGCAGTGCTCCTGGACCGTAGCCCACCTTCACCTGGGGAGAGAGCCTGTGAGCTCACCTCCCTGATTGTCCCCAGAGTTCCAAGTTGCTCCTGTGTTTTCACGTGATCTTGCTGTCCCCTCTGTGCCCATCCCTCCTCTCCTTATTGATATCCCACTCCTCTTTTGTCCTTTAAACTTGATCCACATGTGTCGCCTTCCAGGAGACCTTGCATAAGCCTGCTGGCAGAGCTTACCGCTTCTCTGGTTCCATTCCCAGCGCACTCCCGTCATTTCCTCTTACGTGATAGGTGGTGGTTTCTGTCTGCCTGCTGCAGGGGGTACACAGCTGTATCTTTTTCATCTCTTTATCCCCAGGGCCCTCGTAGCACCTGTCATAGCATAATAATAATAAGATTAATGATAATATCTATCATGTATTGAGACCTAAATTATCTCTAATCCTCACAATAACCCTTTAAGAGAGATAACATTTTTGTTTTGTTGGGTCTTTTCTCATTTTATAAATGAGGACATTGAAGCCCGGGGAAATTAAGCAACTTACCTAAGGTCTCGTGGCTTGTCAAGGCTGTAGCCTGGGTTTGAACCCGGCTCTTCCAGGCGCCTCTGCTTTCTGCTGCCTCCCCACAGCGGGCTTCTCATTGAGAATGGACTGTCCTCAGGTTCCCACAGGGGAGGAACTCCTGTCTCCTGCACTTGCCTGGGGACAGACACGTGTCCCCAATCCTTGCACTGACCTTTGGCTGTGTGTTCAGTGACCAGAGGCTCTGGCTTTTCTGAAGGGCCACAGATCTCCAGCTGAAAGATGTGGGAACAAAACAGCCATTCTAACAAGAAGGCTTTATTGGGCACCGGCTCTGTTTTTGGCCCAGTGGGAGACACAAAGACCGTCCTGATCAGGGAGTTTAGGATTCCGTTCATGTTGTCAGCTCTGATGGGCAGAGACGGATAATCTCAACACAGTAAACAATCACATACGGTCTTGGTTTGCTTTGGAATGCAGATTCAACGTATTAATTGCATTTTGCTCAGGCTGATACGGAGACTACCTCAGATCCCATATGTCTACACCAACTTGGACGGGAGATGGAGCAGACAGGAGCGAGCTGGGTGGTGCCTGGAAACCAGTTTGGATGCTTCTAGGCCACAAGCGGATAGAGTCAGGGACTGTTAGAGCTGGAAGGGCTCTGTTAGAGCCTTCACACTTACTGATAAACCCAGGTCAAGACCGAGGTGCTCTCAGGCTCCCCTTCTCCCCTTCTCTCCTGACATTCTTAGGGCATGCTATTTTATCTGCTCATGGGATGCTTTGCTTTTACTCTCAGACTTCGTTCTTTGTCTATCGAAAACCTACCCATCTTTCAAAGTCTGGTTCAAATACCACTTTTTCCATGATGTCTTTTTCCGGTTTCTGCTATGAATGGATTGAAAAATCACCCTGATTAACCTTCTTCGAGGGGGATCCTTTTGTGAACTCCCTCCGGACTTTCTCGGTTCCTTGCTCAAGGCACTAACTGTGTTTTGTCCTGTAATATTTGAAATCTGTGTTATCCCCATGCCGGGAAGATAGAACCAGCAAGAGCAGGCGCTGTATTTTCTGCGGGGCCCTCTCCCCTCCAGTCCCGCTGAAGATGATTAACGATGATGACGTGATGCCAGTCTCTCCCCGCATTGAGTGCTCATGTGGCAGGGAGGAAGGTATTTCAGGGTTTAAGGTGCCCGGTCCCTTGGTCTTTATTTCATGGAACTGCTCCAGAGTGACCCAGAGAGAGATGGTTTCTGTGGGTTCCCTCTGTGATGCTCTGCTGTGTGATGCAAAGTTGGGGGATCTCTGTGGTTCACCTGGGGGACTCAGTCAATTAAGCATCTGCCTTTGGCTCAGGTCACAATCCCAGGGTCCTGGGATCGAGCTTCTCCCTCTGCCCCTCTCCCTGCTCATGCTCGCTCTTGTTCTCTCTCTTTCATTTCTTTCTCTCTCTCTCAAATAAGTAAATAGAACCTTAAAATATATATATATATTTTTAAAATAATCGGGACTCTCCTTTCTTGACTCTTTAGGACCATATAGAGAAAAGGGGTTGGAATGGTTATCTGGGCTAACATGAAGAAAATGGTGCCCTCAAGACAATTTAACCAATGGGGTTTGGGCCCCTGCTGGGTGATGGACATGGGGTCAGGCCTTGCAGAAGAGTTGCACTTGCCCGTGACCTGCTTGTTCCCTTCAGCAGCTCCAGGGTAGGGACTATGGTACCATCCCGCGAAGAGGATGAACCATGATGCTTTCTGATGGCGGCCCTGTGAGGCCTCGTGAGGGGAGGGAGGCCTGCAGTCGAGTCTTGAAATCCAAGGGCCATGGGGGCAGAAAGCATGCTTCGGGTGGAGGTGGCAGCAGGGGTGAAGGCAGGCAAGGAGGCGGAGGACGGGGTGATTTGGAGGGTAGGTGAGGTGCTGAGAGCAGTCTGAAAAAGATGCCAAGCCATGGAGGTCCTGCCAGTTCTAGAAAAAGAAAAAAAAAAAAAAAAGGTATGTGTGGAGGGGGAATACGATAATAATGACTCGTACTCGTTAAACCCTTCCTCCGTTGCCAGGCTCTGTTCAAAGCGTTCTCTGTGTATAGCTCATTTGGCCTCACAGCAATCTGATGAGGGGTTATTACTCCCCCATTTCAGAGATGAACAAACTGAGCCTCGGTGAAAATAAACGAAGCACCTAAAGTTAGTTAAGTGGTAGAGCCACAGCTTACCCTGATGCGTTCAGACTCCACTGTGTGTGCTCCGAAGCATGACATTCTATCACCTTGTGGAAACTTGACACGCAAAAATGTATTTTTAAAAACCGCTGCAAATCCACAAGGAGAGGGCGACCTGATAGAAAACCAGGTAACAGATGGGAGCAGACAGTTGACAGACGAGGAGGGACGCAGTGAAAAGAAGACAGACTCTGGTCTGCTAGTCCTAATTGGTGCTCTTGAGCGAGTTATTTTCATAAGCCTCAGTTTATTCCTCTGTGAAATGGGGATAATGGATCCTGTGCTCGGAATCCTTCGGATGGAAATCAGGCCTCTGCAGAGACTTGGATTCTCAGGTGGAGAAGGAGTCGCTTAAACACATCCGGGAAATGACACCCCCCCACCCCGGTTCATGACGTTGTCCAGCCTTGGGCCACGTTGGGCACTGGGCTGCCGGCGGAACGTGAGATGCTGAGAAGGCCGTGTGGGACTAGGGCTAGATAGAGGGCCACTGAGGCAGTTTTAACTCCAACAGTCTGCGATGGTATCTGGGCAGAATGAGGGAAAGAGATGACTGAGACATGGACATTGCAGTATTCATCTCTGAATTCATTTGTGCCTTGCCCTGTATCTGATAAAAATTATGTTGCAGCAAGGAACGAAGGCCTGTGGTTTGGTACCAACACAGCGAAGATCCCTTCCACAAACTGCCGGGTCTAGTCTCAGCATGCTCAAACTCTGGCTTGGTAACAACTAGTATCTCCTAGAATCCGCCATCCAGTTTAGGAAGTGCGTTGCACGCTCTCCGTGGAGAACCCCCATCACCTTCCCCGCTTTACAGGCGAGGAAGCAGGTGCAGTGAGGCTAGGGGTCCTGCCAGCAGGTATCTGGATGTCCTCTCATTCAATTCTCCTCTTTACTCTGTGAGGCAGGCCTGCTACCCCCATTCTTAGGTATAAAGGAAATGAGATTCAGAGAGGCCAAGCAATTTGCTCCAGGTCACGCAGCATTTCCGTGGCAGAGCCTACTGCTTGAACCCAGAGCCAAGCCCTTTTCCTCTAACAGGCTTTCATGCCTCCAGCCTAAGGGCTGTCTCAGGGCTGCTAGGCAATTACTGCTTTCCATACCAAGCCAGCTGCAGAGAGGAAAAGGCAGCCGGCCCTTAATTTTGTTGTTGTTTGTTTCTTGTCTGCTTTGATGGGGAAGGGGCATCAGATTCAGACAGCCTTAATGTATTCCTTGGGGTGCAGAGAGAAAATCCTACCTTCTCAAGCCATAAACCAGCCTTTACAGGTTCGAGATGACAGGGAGAGCTTCAGAATCAGCAGAGAAATTCTCTCCCTCATCGAGGGCCCGGAAAGGAGATGATAATCATGGTGATGATCATGGTTAGTAGGAAAAGAAGTGATCACTTACTGAGCTCTTAGTTGATCTGTGCTTTTCAGGAATCATTTTCTGGAATCCCCCTAGTGTCCTGAATAGCGGCTGCCATTATGAGCTCCGTTTTGCAGGCGAGAAGCCTGATGTACAGTGAGCTCAGTCACCTGCTCGAGGCCACAGAGTAAGGAGCTGAGCCCAGAGCCGTTTTATGTCAGCTCTTGAGATGACTTGGGCCACCTCTCAAACCATACCCTATGGTCTCTGTCACCTTTTCTCTGTATGGAGCTCTCTGGTTTATAAAGCCCGTTGGCAGGCATCATCTCAGTGAATCTTTCAGTTCCATCTGAGGGGGCCGTATTCTTAACCTCGCCTCACAGACAGGGAAACCAAGGCTTGTGGGGGGATCACGAGGCCTGCCCAAGGTCACCCAGCCAGGGAGGGCAGATACAAGAACTCCAGTTGGACGCCTGCCCCTCAGAGGCCTGTGAGACCCCACCCAGACCGCATGCCCTCAGTTCCGCGGTCCCCCTTCCAGTCTCCCGGCAGGCAGGCTGCTCTGCGTTTGCACGCCAGTTGGTTGGTTCCAGAACCATCCGCCACGGCTCCGCAGTCGAGCAAAATCGTCTGTGTTCACAGGTGCCTCTGGCGGTGTGTGCATGTGTCGTGTTTTGCTTTTCCATTTAGTTCATGGCAGGTGCCGCATTTCCAGAGCGCCCACTGGGTGAATTTCCGCAGATTTAAGACAATTGCAGGCAAACGCTTTGCCCTGAGATCACGCCGTGGCAGTGGACATGGAGCAAGCGGCATTGTTTGGTTAAGTTGGCACCTCTGAAAGTTACCCTGAAATCAGAGCGGAATTCTTTATAGAAGGTTATCCTACACATAAATCATCATTAGACTACCTCATTTTTGTTTAATGCCTACCTAACTGTGCTGTAGTCTAAAAATGTGTGTTTAGTGAAGTCAAGGGTTGCAGGGAAATTATAGGGTTTTCAAAAACCCATTTGCTTTGCTGGTGTTCACATCAGAATCAATCTTGCCTTTCGTTCTCAATCTCATTGCAAACATGCAGCATTGCTCGCCGAATTCTGGCATTTAATGTAGGGTAGCATTTATTCAGAAGAAGCCAACGGTGCTTACAGAATGGGAGAGCTATGTATAGATGGCGCTTCCTGCCAAGCCTGTGATTTTGAACTCTGTTGCGTATCAGTGAGACCTCATGGCCAGGACCTGAGCCGCGTGGGGACGGGGCTGCGGTAGCGAGCAGGGGCCGGCACTAGGGAGCTGTGGAAGGAGAGTCTGTGTCCCCTGATGCCACCAGCTTTGCTGCATGCCCTCCCCTCCGCACACAGTAGGTTCTCTGCTGCGGTCTGCTGAAAGCCTGCCAGGGACGCCAAAAGGGGTAGGGGCTGACCCTGACCCTTGGACTCGGAAGGGTGTGGCTCTGCGGCTGCTAGTCCAGCCCTCGTTTGCTCTCTTCCTGGGGGAGCAAAGCAGAATGGGTGTCGGCTCGGGCCTGGGAGACCCGCTCCACTTACTCACTGTGGGACCCTTTTTGATCTCCAAGATTTACTTTCAGTGGCTGTGCAGATGAGAAGTTAGACACTTCTCCTAGGTGGAGAAAATAGATTTTCTGGGGATAGTTAGAGTGTTTCTAGATAGATGTGGCTTTGGGGTGATTTTGTTTGTTTGTTTTTTTACAACCTTTATATGTACTTGTCCGCTTTGATTTGTGTGGATCAGACACAGGAGAACCATTCCAGGATTAGTCATCTCCTCCAGGCCCCAGAGGGTCTGCATGCGGACAGAGCGAGCAGGTGGGAGCACCAAGGTAGGAGTCCATAGGAGCCGGGCTGGGGTCTCCTGACAATGGGGGTCACTTGGCCTTCAGGGCTGGATGCATAAGGCCAGGAGATTGAGGAGACGGGCCGGGGCAGGCTACTTCCCCAGAAGGCTAAGTCCAAACCCTAACATGATGTTGGCTTCTGTGGCCTAGCGGGCATCTTGCTGTGTTCCTGTGCCCGCTGAAGCCTGCCTTTCTCAGTGTGGAGCGCTGAGCTGGTGGAGCCAGGAACAGCCTTTTGCCTCCAGAACGGTAGTGTGGGGCTCAGAGGCCAGCACTAAGGCTTCTAAGTTGGAAGCACTTTCCTCTCACACCAGAGACTTCAACCCCCAGATCAGAGCCAGAACATACCTGAACAACCACATCTTTAGGAACTTGGACTCTCCTTTGTGAAGCAGATGAGAGAGTGGAAGAAAGAAGCCTGTGACGGTGAATGGCAGTGGAGGGGGCGAGGTGGGGAGTCTGGGTTTTGAGTTCAGCTACGAAGGGCACTGGAGTTGACCTCTGTGTGGTGGTCTGCGGGGCTCTCTGTCAAGGGATCCCCTCTGAGAGCATATGGCTGGGGACCTCTTCACCAGCCCTCGGAGTGGGACACAGAAAGGAAAAGGCTTGTGTCTGGAGCATTCCAGAGCCTGTTTTTACTGACACAAGTGTGGAGAGCCTGTGGTCCCTGTTCACAGCCTGCATCCGGGAAAAGGCACAGGCTCCATCGGGCGGTAGCGGACAGTGCCATGTCTTGTGTTGGCTTCATCCCCTGAATCTGTCTAAATGGCTGTATTGGCAGAAGCCACCATCAGTGGTTGCATTTTCAGTTCATTATTTAATTGAGCAAATGTTTTTTGAGCGCTTCCTGTGCACAAGATGCCGTTATATAGACAGGGATTCCCAAGGGTCTTTGCTTGAGGCTCTCAAGCGACTTGGAGAAATTCCTCTTATTACTCACGAAAGAAACTCATTTTAATCAAAATGTGTATGTGTGTATGTGTGTACAATGAGTGTGTATGATATAGTTTGTGCATATTGAATGTGTGCTTCTGTGTGCTCATATACTCACACTCAGTTTAAGTTTTTATTTAAATTCCAGTTTAACATACAGTGTGATGTTAGTGTCGGGTACACAGTGTGGTAATTCTACACCTGGCATCAACAAGGGCCCTCCGTAATCCCCGTCACCTGTTTCCCCCCTTCCCCCCAAGTCCCTCCCCTCTGGTGACCCCCAGTTTGCTCTCTATAGTTAAGAGCCTGTTGCTTTGTCCATCTCTCTCTCTGTGTGTGTCCCTTTGCTTGTTTTGTTTGTTAAATTCCGCATATGAGTGAAATCATATGGTATTTGTCTTTCTGTGCCTGACTTATTTCACTTAGCATTATCCTTTCTAGCTCCAGCCATGTGGTTACAAATGGTAGGATTTTGTTCATTCTTATGGCTGAGTATACCATGCCATAGTGTGTGTGTGTGTGTGTGTGTGTGTGTGTGTGTGTGTGTGTATCACCTCTTCTCTATCTGACCTCTCTCACTGGACACCTGGGCTGCTTCCATAAGCTGGCTTTTGCGGATAATGCTGCTCTGAACATCGGGGGCCACGTTTCCCTTTGAATGAGTGTTTTTTCACCCATTGGGTAAATGCCCAGTAGTGCGATTGCTACTAAAAGTAGCGTAGCTCTATTTTTCAGTTTCTGAGGAACCTCCATACGGTTGTCCAGAGTGGCTGCCCCAGCTTACCTTCCCACCAACAGTTCGACAAGGTTCTCCTTTCTCTGCGTCCTCGTCAACACCTGTTGTCTCTTGTGTTTCTGATGTTAGCCGTTCTGACAGGTATAAGGTGGTACCTCATGGTGGTTTTGATGCACGTTTCCCTGGTGATGAGTGGTTGGGCACCTTCTTGTGTGTTCACATTCACAGTTCTTGCCTCTGGAAAGAGGAGACTCCCTCTCCTGTGTAGACCTCCCCCTGCCCACCCTGAAGCACCCCAGAGCAGAGACCCAAGGCAGACCCTTGACCCACTGCTTCTGGGGAAGGGCATCAGCCTAGAAACATCTAGCTCAGGAGTGGGCGAGTGCATAGACCTTGGCCTTTTCTCCAGAACAGAGGACAGTCGCCTATTCCCCTGTTCGTGTTCTGGACAGGACTGAGGGTAAACTAGGTGTTCTGAGTTTTACGGAAAGCCTGGGCTCAATCGCTGTTTGATGAGGACTGTGAGGTGTGGCATAGAAAGGGTGGGCAGAGGCCTGAAAGAGAGAGCAACCCCGAGCCTGCCTCGGAGAGGCCTGCTGCCTAACAGACAGGTGAGCTTGGGAAACAGGTGACCCCGACATGAGGCAGAGTGTGATCAGGGCCCAGAAGAGACACAGCCCCTGGGGGCTCTGAGGCGGGGAGCCCTGTCTGGTGTGCCGACAGTAGGCGCCACATAAGAAGTGGCATTTCCCATGGGTCCTGGAGAATGGATTGTTTTGGCAGGCTGCGCTCCTACAAGGCAGAATGTTCTAGACCCGTTGACGCTCAACTTCAGAGTCACCTGGGAAGCTTTTAGAAAACTCTGTCCAGGCCCACCCCAGGCAATTAAGTCCAGATCCCTTGAGGGTCAGCTCCAGTCGTCCGTATTTGTGACATTCCCCTAGGTGATTCTGGGGAGCAGCTGGGTTGCAAACCCCTTGCTCTGCATCCAGGAGGCCGCAGGGGTAAAGTCCTGGGGTGCTGAGAACAAAGCTGCGTGCTCTTCGGGGAAGCAGCCTGGCTTGACTGGAGCGCAGGACATACTCAGGGCTGGGCAGTAATTGAGGCCGTACTGAGCTGAATGTAATTAAATGGTAATGGGGACCCCGGGAAGATTTTGAGCAGGGAAATGGTCTGGACTTTGGGGAGTGGGTCTTCAGTGATGAAGGGGGTGCCCAGAAACATGAAGATCGTTTGTCTCTGTCTCTTGGAGTCTAAGTCTGCCTTTGACTTTCCCAGGAATTATCACTGGGCATCCTTCAGGCAGGCAGGTGGGCCTCAGAGTGTCAGCGGCATAGGGAATAAAGACAAGCTAAACAGTCTCTTTTGATAATATTAGTGAGTTAAACTTGTATTGTGCTTTTACAGTTCATAGCACACTTTATATGTGTTATATTCAGCCTCTCGTAAGGTTTCTGTGCAGCATGGACTGGTCACCCGCATTTCATAGGCACAAACAGAGGCTCAAAGAGTTTCCGTGACTTTGCAGTGCTCCCCCGTCAGTCCCTCCTGTACTCGGGGATGCACCGCGGGCCAGAGCGTATTCAGCGTCTGGACGGTGGGCCAGACGCAGACCCAGGCACGGTGGCAGATGTGACGTCACGTCTGAAAGACAGAATATCTTTTCTGTCTCCCATGGTCTGTGGCCCATGATGAATGGGCAGAAACTTGGCTGCACCAGCAGTTACACAAGTGAATATGGTGATAACAGGAGGAGTCCCAAGGCCAGAAAGGAGGGTCTGAGCCGGAGGTGAGGCCACGCTGTGCGGAGAGCCTGCTTGCCGGGTGTGAGTTACCTAGTATAGACGACCTTGGGTAGTCCTCCCAGTATTATGATGAGGGGGTGGGGATTACTAGCTTCATTTCAAAGATGAAGAAAACGAAGCATGTAGACTTGATGTAGCTCACCTAAGGCCCCCAGAGTTGGTAGGAGAGGACCGGGGACTCCATCCCAAGACACATGGTGCTGGGGCCCCGCTCTTCACCTTTAGCCCATCCGTCTTGGTCTCCTGGGTCCCAGGTCCAGGGTCTTCCTCCGGACTGGGCTAGCAGGACTCCTCCTGCTGCATAAAACAAGACCACAAAAGTCAGGCTTCGGTCTGGGTGCCAGAGGTCCAGCTCTGAGGTCTCGATGGGGATGTCCAGATATGAGGCCTCATCCAGAGGGAGAGAGTTCAGTGTGAGACCACCCTCCAGGCTGAGAGCCCGGTGTCCAGGCATGACCTCTTTAACACCTCTCTGCCTTTTTTCTTGCCCTCTCTTGTGTGGATCACTTGTCTGACGGTCACCTGCTCCCCCAGGATGTGATGGAGACTGGGCCAGGCAGGTGGGGAGGGGCGCAGGTGTCCTGCCCCAGCTCTCTCATGATCTGATTTCGTGTCCCTTCTCTGGATGTCCATTTCCTCATCTGTAAGTGGGGGGCCTGGGAGAGATGATTTCCTAACACCCTTCCACCTTGGTTCAGTTTAACGCACTCTTTGGGCCCCCTGTGCTCCCCATCATCCTGGGCACCGGGGACACGGTGACAGGTCTGTGTCCTGCTGGGGAGATGGACGTGTCAAGAAAAGAGCTTCCAGGGGTGCCTGGGTGGCTCAGTGGGTTAAAGCCTCTGCTTTCGGCTCAGGTCATGATCCCAGGGTCCTGGGATCGAGCCCCGCATCGGGCTCTCTGCTCATCAGGGAGCCTGCTTCCTCCTCTCTCTCTGCCTGCCTCTCTGCCTACTTGTGATCTCTGTCTGTCAAATAAATAAATAAAATATTAAAAAAAAAAAAGAAAGAAAAGAGCTTCCAACATGTATGTTCCTTAAAGAACCTCTTGCGTATGGGCAAGACAGGAATTGTCATGGCAACTGTGTTTGTGATAGCAAAAAATTGGAAACCAATATGGATAAATTAAATCGCTTAGATTTCTACAATGAAATACTATACTGCAGGGGAAATGCATGAAATAGAGCTTTACAAATCAGCCTGGACATGTCACGAAAAGTATGTTGAATGGGAAAAAAAGCAAATTGCGGAAGGATGCGTAAGATATGGTACCATGTGTATAAAGTTTGAAAACATGCAAAGCAGTCCCCTGCATTGTTTCTGGATACATACATATGTAGCAAAAGTATAAAAACATGCATGAGGATGGTAAACACCATATTTAGGGTAGCGCTTACCTCTGAGGAAGGAGGCAATGGGCTCTCACTGGAGAAAGCACAAGTGTTTGCAGAATGTCTTGTTTCTTAAAATGTTCTTCTTAAAAAGATCTGAAGAAAATAGAGCCAAAATAAACATGGATGATTTTATATTATTTTTATCCTTTTCTATAAGCATGATAAATTTCATTAGAAAAGCACCTGTTTCGGGGTGCCTGGGTGGCTCAGTGGGTTAAGCCTCTGCCTTTGGCTCAGGTCATGATCTCAGGGTCCTGGGATCGAGCCCCACATCAGGCTTTCTGCTCAGCAGGGAGCCTGCTTCCTCCTCTCTCTCTGCCTGCCTCTCTGCCTACTTGTGATCTCTTTCTGTCAAATAAATAAAATCCTTTAAAAAAAATAGAAAAGCACCTGTTTCAACACAATAAATGCAAAATGTGGGGAGAAGGGCGGGGTCGCAGTTTGGATGACATTCCAGGGCTGGGCGGCCAGGAGTCCGGAGAGAGAGCAGGTTGTTGGTGAGTGTGGGGGAAGCCGATCCCAGGGGGGGTCTATTGGTGGAGCTGGGGAGGGACAAGTACATGTACCCACATCAGTGATGCCCTCCACGACCTGTTTCCTGCCCTCTCTGCCCAGGGCTGCCTTGGGGTAGTGTTGGTGCTCAAGAACTGATAGCAACAGTGGTTAAAAGTGGTGTAAATAGGGGTGCCTGGGTGGCTCAGTGGGTTAAAGCCTCTGCCTTCGGCTCAGGTCATGATCTCAGGGTCCTGGGATCGAGCCCCACATCGGGCTCTCTGCTCAGCAGGGAGCCTGCTTCCTCCTCTCTCTCTGCCCGCCTCTCTGCCTACTTGTGATCTCTCTCTGACAAATAAATTAATTAATTAATTAAAAAAAAAGTGGTGTAAATAAAAGAGGAGGAGAGACATGTCTGGCTCCGGATCCCCTTGTAATCTGTTTCCCGGTTTAATGAGAGTCTGGAGACCCAGCAGGAGGCCACTGAAAATGAAGACCACATATTCATGGGGCTTTGAGGTCCCTTGCCTGGCCATTTTCCTCAGAGCTGGGAGCCAAGGACAATGCTGGCAGCCGTCTGTCTGTCCCTCTGTTCTGAGGGGCAGTAAGTCAGTACCAGAGGCCATCTAGGAAGGGACAAATGACTTGGGGATGGGGGAGAGGCCTGGATAATTACCCGTTTGGAGAGATTTACTCCCAGTTTCAGCTCAAATGACAAGAGAAAGCTAGGAGCCCAGGTCATGGGCCCCCAGGACAGCTGAGAGGGAAAGCTGATCTCCTGGTGCCCCTGGGGAGCCCCCCCCCCCCGTGGGACCGGCAGGACAGAGGGGTCGGGTGGGGCTTGCCAGCTGCCGCCGCCGCCTCCCACACCTCTCCCAACACCTCATTTCCCCCCAATTTATCCTGAACCAGCGATTCCTCTTGTCTTCCCTTTCTCTGTTCCCCTGCCCTCGTGTATCCGCAGGTGCTCAGGGCACACCCACGAGGATAGATTGGAAGACAGTCAGGGCGGGAAGGGCCTTGAAAACCAAGAAGCCCGTTTCTGTAGCTGCCCTTTGGGGCCTTGACTGGGTTTGGGATCCAGGCCTCAAGAAAACTCCTACTGCACCGTGAGGGAAACGGTCTCTTTCTCAAATGGCTAGATTTATGTCCAGGTCCTCCAGGGTCTGGAAGTATTGCCAGAGTAACAAAGAACAGAGATCTAGCATGCATACCAGCGTGTGTGTGTGTGTGTGTGTGTGTGTGTGTGTGTGTGTGTAAGACTGAGTTTCTACCTTTTTTTTTTTTTTATTATCATGAATAGGCATGTTCCCGAAAAGGGACGTATTGTATGTATCTCCTCTCACATGCGGGAGTACTCTTTTCAGGGAAACCTTGAGGCGATCTTGGCAAGCCTGCGAAGAGCTGGGCGTGCTCACACCACTGATGCAAGTATGAGCTGATGGAACCTTTCGGGGAAATAGTTTGGCATCGTGAAGCCATCAGTGCCCGTAAACTTTGGGCCCTCTCCTTAAGAAGTAGCCAAAGATGGCGGTAAAGATTTCTGTTTACGCCGATGTTATTTCCAACAGTGAAAAAAATAATGTAAGAAGGTCCTAAATACCCAATAATAAGGGAATGAGTAAATAATTTATGGGTATGATAATATAATGAAATATTCCAGTGCATTTTTAATTACACCAGAAAAAGATCATAATACATTAAGTGGAAAATACGTTTTATCTAGGTAATAGGATTCCAACCGGTTGAAAACAATCCATGTATCCGTCTTGTAGATGAATATCTTGAAGGAAATGCTTCCAGGCTGTTAGGGACAGCCTGTTGTGGTTATCTCTGGGCAATGAGCTTAGGAATGATTCCTGCTTTCCTTCTAACGGTTTTCTAAATGTTGCAGGTCTGTGTTGAGGAGATTAAACACAAAGTGGTTTGAGAATGGGAAAGGCTATATCTGAGTGCAGGTACCTCGCGAAGTCGCAGCGACTCCTGTTTTTCTAGCAACTTCCTCTTTTACAAAGTTCCTTCTTCTGCTGGGCTGAAGGGTGCTCTCCTGCCCCTCCTCTGGCCCCCTCCCCACTCCCGGACTGACATAGAATGAGTTTTCCTTTTTGCCTTGGGGTACTCAAAGTTAGCAGAAGACAGACCTCACCCTGTCGGTAACCCCGCACCCCGGGTCCCTTTTCTCGCAGCTTGAGCACCCTATTTCTGCAGTTGTCCCTTCTGGGATTCGATCTGATGTCATCCTGGGTGTCCCCTCCAGGCATGCTTCAGTTAGTCAGCATCTTTCTCCAAACCCGGGCCGGAGAGAAGCCCCGCACCACAGATGGTATGAACAGAGGGCTCTGTGAGACTCCAGCCCTTGCGAGGCCAGAACGTGCTGTTTCTCCCGGGACAGCTGGGATCAGGTTTTTCCAGCCACCCTGTGGCCCTGGCTCCTTCCGAGCTTGCTGGCCCTCAGTAGCTCTGGGTCTCGAATTTCTCAACTTCCTCATGTCTAAAAGAAGAACAATGATACTTTCCTATAATCCAGATATCGATAGGATAGCCCCTGCCTCTTAAAAGCTATGAAATTGCCTCTCAGCGCAATTCCATATCCTAGGAAATGCCCTGTGTCTTCCCCAGGGTATCTGCATTCTCCAGGAAGCGTCCGGTCTCATGGCTTTCCACGGTTGCGGTTTCTTGGCGATGCCCAATTCTTATTCTTTGCTCCACATTTCAGGGATGCCGCTTTTTCTTTGTCTCAAATTAACCTTCCTAACAGGGGGAATTCAAAGGGTCATTCGGATCTTTCACACAATTTCAGGAAGAGTGTTGGCGTTGATTAATATTAATATATTTAATAGAAAATCTATGGTGGTGTACTTTCTTCTCCTCCTTGCCTCTGTTTTGTTTTTTTTTTTTTCCAAAATTTATTTATTTATTTGAGAGAGTATGAGAGCAGGGGTGGGTGGTGGAGAGAAAGGGAGAGAGAATCTCAAGCAGGCTCCCTGCTGAGCAAGGAGCCCGTCGTGGGGCTTGATCTCACGACCCTGAGATCATGACCTTTGCCCAAACCAAGAGTCCCACAGTCAACCGACTGAGCCACCCGCGTGCCCTGAAGCATCGTTTCCTCTCTCCTCTGATGTTTTACCAAAGAGTGGGCTTCCTTCCTCCCAGGTAAAGGGGCTGCCCTCCCAGTAGTGATGAGGACCCCAGGGGCACTGGTGGGGGCGGGTACAGTGCGGTGTCCCGGATGGGTCGGGGACAGGCTGCCGGGCTGCTCTCGTCACTCTGCAGCAAGGTGCTCCCTTGTTTGGGTGGTGTCAGTCCCCAGCACTCAGAAGCCACCCCGTCCCCCATGAGTGGGGAAACCTTATAACTTGATTTTGTGACTCGGTGAAGAGGAAAGGTCAGGATTTCCTAAGAAGGGTATAAAACCGGAACTCCTTAAAATGGCTCCCTTTGCATTTCTGTCTGTAGTCTGATTATAGTCTCAAGGAGATGTTGTCTGCTTGGAATTCCTGAGCCCATGGGAATCTTCCAGAGGGAAAAGCTCTGGTGTAGGAGAGAGCAAGCGGCAGGAGGCAGGAGGCCAGGGTCTGGGTCTTGGCTGGGGTCTACCTTGGACAAAGTTATTTAACCCCTCAGAGCTTCATCACCTATAAAATGGGGGGAGTGGTGGAAGTTATTATTTCCCTCGGATTATTTCCTGTCTGTCCCTCACCTCAACAGGAGTCAGGACCAGCATCTAGGATTTCACTGGGGATCTGCCTCCTTCCTTTAGCAAAATTCTTCCTTAAACTCTGTCTTCCATCACAGATTAGCGTTCTCCTCATCCACGTTCTCTGTCCCTGGCCTTATGGGTGGCTTCTATGTCCTTGCAAGCCCTGGACAAGTCTTTGGGGGCTCCATGGAGAGAGAGAACCAGACTCCAGCACTGCCTGGTGACTTACACTGGAAGCCATTGACGGCTTTGGAAGCATTGTTTCCTTGGACCCACAGATCTCAGAGTCTGGTGCCCTGGGGTGGGGCTTCCTGTTCACACTTCTCAGCACAGGTAGAAAGAAGATAATAATGGTTCGGCGTTTCGAGGCAAAAGGAGGACATTGCCTATGATGGGGGTGACCAGTGCCCACGGTGGTGCTGGGGGTCTTCCTGCCCCATCTTTGCACGGGGTTGGGGGGGTTCACCCAATTTGGAGTACGGAGAAACTTCGGAATGTCACAGGTAGATAGGAAGGTAGTTGTAGGTCCTTGAGGGGGTTGGTTTGAAGCTGATTTCCTGCAGGTGATGTAGCACTCTGACGACACAGAGTGGCCCAGGTACCTTCCCTGCGGCCCCTTCTCCTTTCCTCCCTCCCCCGTCTCCCCATGAAGTTTCCCGAGGGGACTTTAATTATAAAGTCACTGTGTCAAGAATAGCTAAAAGGGGTGAACCCGTTAGCTGTCACCATGAGCTTTCAAACCTTTCCTTCTTCTGCGGGTGGTGGAGAAGGATCCATCATGGCCCGGGATCCTTCCTTCCTCTCCGTATGACAGCGTACGTGCGTTGAGCCGTCTCTCCGCCCACCTACTCACCTGCCCATGCCCGCCTCTGCCCCCCAGGGTCCCAGCCCATGATATAGCCGTAGCGCAGGTGACAGTCAGGGGAAGCTTCCCATCTCAAGGAGAACTTTCGACAAGAAGGTGGGAAAGATCAAGGAGCCATGGCTGTGGAGGGGAGAGGATGACGGAGACAGTGATGGCAGTGAGGTGAATTAATTCCCCTGTGTCGGATTTAATGAAGGGCTGCCTTCTGTGCTTCAAAAAGGCACATCATGGAGTGATCGGTGCTGGTTGCACGCACAGCTCCAATTAAGAGTTTCTGCATCACACAGGGGCAGGGCGCCTTTGAATCTCCAGACTCAGGGGGCTTTTCAGCCCCCTCCCCCTTCCTGGCTTGCACAGCCTAATCCAGAAGTCAGGGATCTTTGCTCCTTTTAAAGGGAAAGAACCCAGGATCTTTGTCGGCTGGTTCTGTGCGTCCCTGGTGGTCCCGCCTTCCCCCATCTCCCTTAGGGGTCTTTGGGTCAGACCTAAGCCTCTCCCTTGCAAACGGTGCCTATTGTACCCAGGCCCCAGTGAATGAATCAATCGTGGAATCACAGAGTCTTAGTTACTGGGGTGGGACTTGCAGGTAATCAGGTCCAGAGCCCTATAATTAGTGATAGAGCTGGGACTAGAACCAGGCTCTCTAGAATAATCTTCCAGGCCTCTGCCTTTCTTCTGGCAGCAGGCAGGGCGAGCTGAGGCGGCTTCTAAGCCCCACGGAGTCATGGGTCTCAGCTGCCGCCAATTCAAGGTGATTTTCATGACTGTTGCCCAAAGCCAGCAACTTAGCCTCGTATCTCCCTTGACTGTCAACAAAAGTGTATACACGTCATCTTGGCAGTTATTGTTGTGTGGAAGCCCAGGGAGACACTCTTTTTTTTTTTTTTAATTTTTTGTTTTTATAAACATATATTTTTATCCCCAGGGGTACAGGTCTGTGATTCACCAGGTTTACACACTTCACAGCACTCACCATAGCACATACTCTCCCCAGTGTCCATGACCCCACCTCCCTTCTCTCAACGCCCCTCCCCCCAGCAACCCTCAGTTTGTTTTGTGAGATTAAGAGTCACTTATGGTTTGTCTCCCTCCCAATCCCATCTTGTTTCATTTATTCTTCTCCTACCCCCTTAACCCCCCATGTTGCTTCTCCACTTCCTCCTATCAGGGAGATCATATGATAGTTGTCTTTCTCTGATTGACTTACTTCGCTAAGCATGATACCTCTAGTTCCATCCATGTCGTCGCAAATGGCAAGATTTCATTTCTTTTGATGGCTGCATAGTATTCCATTGTGTATATATACCACATCTTCTTTATCCATTCATCTGTTGATGGACATGTAGGTTCTTTCCACAGTTTGGCTACTGTGGACATTGCTGCTATAAACATTCGGGTGCACGTGCCCCTTCGGATCACTATGTTTGTATCTTTAGGGTGAATACCCAGTAGTGCTATTGCTGGGTCATAGGGTAGTTCTATTTTCAACATTTTGAGGAACCTCCATGTTGTTTTCCAGAGTGGTTGCACCAGCTTGCATTCCCACCAACAGTGTAGGAGGGTTCCCCAGGGAGACACTCTTACTCTGGGGTCTGAATCCTAGCTCAGTCACCAACTAACCCATGCCCTTGTGCAACTCCTAGTGCTTGATTCCTCAATGTCCACCTTTTCTCCTTTGAGGATGGAGAATAATGAGTCTTACTGCACAAGCTCGTAACAGAGTAGGCTCTCACTTTATAGATGAAGAATAAGGCTCAGAGATTAAGTGACTTACTTTTCCCAAAACACGGCAGAGAACTAGAACACAGATCTCCTCACTCCCAAGCTGGTGCCGTTTTGCATCGCATTTTGCTAAAATGACGTCCCCCTTAGGCTTCTCCATCACCCTTACCATCATCACCATTCTCTCAGCTACCACGTATTGAGACGGACGACACTACATGTTTTATAAGCATCGTACCATTTAGAGCTGACAGCAACCCTGCGGGGTGGGTTTTAAATTTATTCCCATTTTACATGCGAGGAAACAGGCTTAGAGAGGTTGCATTGCCTGAGGTGGGGAGCTGTGGAGTGGCTGGGCAGGATTCCCAGCGAGGACACCACCACCCCCTGCCACCGTCCTGGGGTCCCAGCTCCCCCAGGACAGCTGTTCTTACTGGCTCACCACCCTGAGTGCTCCAGGCCTGGCTGGGGAGGGGTCTGCTCGGTCCTCCTGGGGTCCTCCTCACCACCTCAGGCCACCCCACCCCTGATGTCAGCATTTGCAGCGTTTCCCCACAGTGACGGGAATAGGCAGCTGCTTCCTCCTTGTCAGAGTGGGAAACTGGGATCCAGAGGAGGAAACCATCCTCAGCAGGGTCCCACGGAGCCTCGAGCAGACCACAGTATCCTGGTCCCCAGACCCTATCATCTCCCCCAGGCTACTCTGCTGCGTGTCCCAGTCGCGGTGGGTAACTGACAAGACACATTCTCTGGTTAATACTCAAATAGGTCTTTATTGTGCCAGTGACCTGCTTCGTGGTCCTTTTCTTCAATGTGTGCTGGCTCGGAGGGGTCTAGATGGAGCCCTCTGCTAGATCCAGCCTCCTCTCCTGTCCTCTGGGGAGCTCTCTCCTAACTCACCCTGGGGTAAAACCCTGCTGGGAGGTTCACTTAAAATTATATGTGCCCAACCCCCTTCCTCTTTCTCGGCGGGGATACTAATGAGACCCTGATGCAAGCCACTGAGTAAATACACACAAATTATGGTCCCACCCTGTAGGTTTGGGCTCACAGAGCGTTCCCCTTTTTGCTCAGCTGTGGCTTTAATAATGAGCCACTCTCAGCTTTTACAAGCATTGAGTTCAGTTCCCTGAGGCTTCAGTAAAAGGGGCCTCCCAGAATCCAAGCTCAGAGTGCCTGTCTCCCCTACCCTGGAATTGGGACTTTTGATAAAAATGAGAAGGCTCGTGTGAGGGAGGCAGTCTCTGCCTCCTGTAATATACTCTGCATCGTTGAAGTCACACACACACGCGTGCGCGTGTACACACACACGGCAGAGGTTTATGAACTGGTGGTCTTAAATAACAATTAGGTCAATAATGCCTTTTCTGCAAAACCTTTTGATAAATGACATCCATTGATAATTAACCCCTGTGAGAATCTCAGCCCAAGGAAACCCTGATGGAAAGTGGACACAGATGTAGACCCAATGCTGGTGGTCAAAACTCTCCTTTTGGAGGAAAACCTCCTTCCTTGCTTAGCGATACTTGGGAAGGGCAGGGCTATGGCCCTGGGTCAATTTCTGCAATTTCTGTTGCCTTGACCTTGAACAAGGGCATTGCCTTTTGCCCCCCTGAGCCTCCATCTTCCTCCCCAGGTGGCTTCTAGGGTTGCCGAGGAAGCTGTGAGTTGAGGACAGGTGGCTGGCTGTGGCTCGGGGCCCTACTTGGCCCTGAAAGCACCTCTGGAAGAAGGGCTCTTGCCCCCGCTCATCCATGGCTACCCAAAGAGGTGGTGACTTGTCCTCTTGCCCGTCTTCCTGCCCAAGCCCGGAGCTGGTGCCCAGGCATGTTACAGGGAGAAGTAGCTTGAGAGGGGTGAGAAACTGTCTGAAATGATTCCATCCTTCCCTGGAGACTTGGCGTGAATTTTATCTAATCACCATGGCAACAGATAAAAAAAAAAAAAAGGAAAAAAAGGTGTGAGCATATCGCCTTTGCTGTGATAATTCAGATTTATATATTCAGATCAGATTGGAGTTGGAGATTTTTTTTTTAAGGGAGCAGATGCGGCAGAAGGTGTGACTGCAAATAATGTAGCACAAATGTTTGATGATCCTGCCCTTTAAGAAGTGGGACGCAGTTTCCTGCAGTTTTTCCAGAATATAATTATTCCATCAAACCCATTGCAATGAGGACTCATTACGGGCCTGGATAATGCAGAGTCACGTCCGTGCCAACAACACGCCTGCGCACACAAACACACATAAACACGCATGCATGGGCGGCGCCGGCCCCCGCCCTCAGCCTCTGGCCTCCCCCAGATGGAAACTTTGGAAAGACCCAAAAAAAGCACGAGGCCTAGACAGGGAGCCCGAGAAGGCAGGTGGAGGCTGAAGGCCGAGGTGGAGACCGCACGGACCCCGCCCAGAGAGGGAGCATCTCCTGGCTGTTGCGAGGCGGCGGGACTGCCCTCCCACTCCCGTCCAGGTCCAGCCCTTGGGAGCCCGCTGCCGTTTCGTAGAACATAAGCCCTCAGAGGCCAGGGGCTGGGCTGGGTGGTCCTGTTGTACAGTCTCTGTCCAGCCTGGCTGACCGAGTCAGATATTTTCATAAATTACGTAATTCTTCTCATTCGCTCGAGTTATTCTCGGATCGGACCGGAACCGGTCTCCCGACTCCGCAGCCAGGCATCTTTCATCCAGAGGCTTTACTTCGCGATGAGGATGAGTACAGAGGCCAACACTCTGTTTTCTTTTATCCCTCCCTCATTTACCCCAGGGAAGATGGCATGCATGTGATAGGCCGTGAACTTGGCAGAGTAGACCCACCCAGCCGCCCCCTGGTCAATGTTTACCGGTGCGGTGTACCCTTCTCTGCCCAGCTCTTGTGGTCGCAGGTACCGCCGATGAGTAGCTGACCGTTTCACTAAGGCTCTTGGTCTCAAGCCACTGGAAGCTCCCCCAAGGTGATCACCCTCATAATTGACTATGCCGGGTAGAGATTGAAAGTGGTAGAGGGCCAGTCCCCCTACACTGGCTCTACCCTGAGCTCAGCAAAGAGACAGGGGTCTACCCGCCCAGACCAGCCCTCCCCACTCCCCTCAGTGAAGAGTAAAGGCAATGCCAGGTCTGCAGCATGGGCGGGGGAGCCATGGGGCAAGGGGGAGGGAGACAAAGCCCCCGAGGGCTTTGGGGAGTCCTGTGCATGGCATCCCCTCAGTGCTGCCCCCCCAGCTTCTTACAGAAGGATGACTCTTCCACGTTCTCTCTCCTCTAGTGCAGATGCCCCTGTACCCACATTTCCCATTGAGAAACCCAGGCCCAGAAGGGTCCCATGGTTTGTTGGGAGCAAAGGGAGAACAGCAATGCAAGCCTCTGAGCTGTCCCTCCTCAGTGCCTCTTGTCGGCCAGATCCAGTCCTGATACACGACACTGACACAGGCTCGTTGCCCTAAGTGTCCATGTCCCCTGCTCTGGGGTTCCCGCTGGCCTGGGGGGGTCTGCGTCATGAAGGACCACCGGAGCTCAGGTTTGCACAGCCTCCCGTCATCTCTTCCAACACCTCCTGGGGGTCAGGAGGTGTTGCCTCAGCTCTGTCCCTGCTGGAAGGAGGGCTCCCGGCATCCTCTGGGATGGCGTGCTGGGGCCTCCCCGCAGACCTCTACTTCCCTGCCCTTCCGTGGAGCCTCGCTGACTCTGGCCCATTAAGAAGACCCCTTCCCACCCCCGGCAGGCTGGGTTCAGCAGCACCTTGCCAAGGATCCAGGTCGCCTGCCACCTCCTCCCCAGCAGGTGCTCCAGTTCTGAAGGCTAAGGTCTGCTGGTCACTCTCCACTGCCCTATCAGCAGAAGGCTTATAAAGTCCCTTTTCCAGAGATGGCCAGGCTGTTAGACACAGAGCGCTGAAGGCACCGGGGTAAGTGCCAGCCCCTCCCCCAGGCCAGCCCCCCTTCCCTCCAAGGATATAAGCTGCTTCTTAGAGAAGTGTTCATTCCCGTGTACGGGGCCGCCCTCGGAATGGGACGAGGCAGGCAGCAGATTGTTTGCGTTTGGTGTGTAATTTATTTACCTGGGAAGGCACAGCTTTGAGGCAGCATCTGGTCTCTGGCATGTTTGCAGGCCCTTATCCTGGCTCACACCCCATCTGCCCCAGACAAGACCAGGGAACCGGGGTGCAGGGTGCTGGAGGAGGAAGCTGTAGCTCTGGGCCTTGTCCTTCCCTTAGCTGCCTCCCTGGGCACTGGCTCCTCTTGGGGAATGGGGCTGTTCACCTGCATAGAAGAGCAAGACCACAGAACCCTGGCCTCAGAGCCCAGCAGGGCCCCTACAAGGCCTGTGTCAGAGGTGAGCTCTGGGCCGCAGGGCCAGCTGGAGCCTCCTGGCCCAGGGCCTGTCTGCCAGCCCCTGCCTGCAGTACTCTAGTGGTCCTGTCCTGATCGAGGGGGGACTGAGGTGGGAGAGATGTGGCAGCCCCTTGTCTGCTGCCCTCAGTGGTTGGTCTCCCCGAACAGGGGTCAGCAGAGCATCCAAGCTCCAGGTTCCAGAGCAGAGTCTTTAGGCTGGGGTTCCAGCCCCCTTGTCTTCCAATCCACATCTCCAAGTGGACGACCGGTGAAAGAGGCCCTGGGCCTGCCCTGAGTAGCGGCTGGAACAGGGGCTCCATCCGGGCTGCTTCCTGTAGGGCGCTGGTGGGCTGTGCACAGAGAGGGGCGGGTCTTAGGAAAAAGCTGGTAGAACTGGGCTGGATGGCTGGAGGGGAGATTTGGGGAGACACGATTCCTGCCTACTTTCAGTGTCTGGGCCACTACCACAAGGGAGGGGGAGCGGGCCGGTTCCAGGAAGCTCCTGGAGGCAGAACGAGGGGCAGTAGGCAGACATTATGGGGAGGTCAGAGGCAGCTTAGTATCAGTGGGACTTTTCTAAGCATCAGGCAGTGGCTCAGATTCCTTCGTCAGGTAGTGAACTCCACATTACTGAGAATGGCCAAAGCAGGGCCAGATGCTGGTGACAGTATTAGTAGCCATTTACTGAGTCTCTACCATGTGTCGCATATTCTTGATCTGTGTTCGCTTTTTCATGACAACTCACAGTTGGGGTTTTATTGACCCTGTTTTGCCCCGGAGGCATTGAGCTCAGAGAGGTGAAGTCATTGGCCCAAAGTCCTGCAGCTTGTAGATAGCACAGCAGGTCTGGGTCCCAGGAAGCCCGTATTCCTTCTGGCATTTTGTGGGGCTCCTGGAAGGGAAGCCTACTTCAGGGGGTGAGACTCAAGACCCTTCTTCATCTGGTGGCTTATGACCCTGTGACAGCATTTCTCTCTGATCCCCTACCTCGGATCACCTTGGTTTCGTTCTGGCCTCAACGCCTAGGCTTGTCTGGATGCTCAGGGCAAGCGAGGGCAGTTTAACTAAACTCTTCCCCACGAAGTACTGCATTCTGTACACGCTGCAGCTGTGGAGTTGGGCATCTCCCCCTCCCACGTTAGCTACGGGAACTGAGGTCTGGAGACCCGGCTGGTCTGTCCAGGGTTGCAGAGCTGCGGTGTCCCTTAATGTAGATAGACTCCTACTTCTTACCGTCAGTTTGCTGTCTGGCTGCTGTGGTGGTGGGCCAGGCCCTCCTTTCCGTGAACAGCTCCCTAGGGCCGAACTGTTTTTATTCCTGCGTGTGCTTCTTTCTGAGTAGGAGGGGTTTTCATGGAGTCTTCTGGAACTCCTGCCCCGCCCTTCGTGTTGTGCTGTTGGCACATGCGTGAGGAGGGACCGGGAGAGGACAGTGCGTACACGCTGACGGACTGACCGCGGGTCCCCCGGGCCACAGGCCGACCAAGGCTGCTTGTGGGGGTTGCCTGTGAGCAGGACCAGGCCGGGATCCCATCAGGGGAGTAGTTTGAATTTGAAGGAACTCCCTTCCAGGGTTTAGGGGTTGGGATTGCTGCTTAAAAAAGAAAAGAAAACCTTCGTGGTGTCTGTCTTGTTGTGGAGGAAAGGCCCCAGGTTTATGGAAGGTCAGGTTTGAAGGTGGGGTCCCAGTGGGGAGCGGCAGTAGAGGCAGTGTGACTGTGAGCCTGGACTCTGGCTCAAGTGTGGCTTGGGTGGCCCCTGGATTGGGTTCCCTCATTCTGTTATTCGTGTCTCATGTACTGGGTGCTCTCAGGGAGCCACCATCCAGAAGCGGGATAGACCTCCAGAAACACGG
The DNA here is from genome assembly GCF_022355385.1 of Mustela nigripes. Taxonomy (NCBI): domain Eukaryota; kingdom Metazoa; phylum Chordata; class Mammalia; order Carnivora; family Mustelidae; genus Mustela; species Mustela nigripes. The sequence goes on from NC_081557.1 coordinate 91,532,922, forward strand.
GTTCCCACCCCGTGTCATTATGGGCTACATTGGAGGAATGTCCCCAGGGGCTAAGGGAGCCCTGAGAGTGGGGGGTCAGGCGGATTTAGGGGAGGTTCCATGGAAGACGTGGGAGGTCAGGTCACCAGTGTCCTGAAGCGTGAGCAGGAGTTTTCCAGGTGAGGAGTGGCTTGGGAAAGTGGGTCCTGGCCATGGGGACAGCACATGACAGAGCCTGGAGGAGGGAGAAGGCACCCTGTGGTCCCCAGTGGCCACCGGCATGCCCAAAGCAAGGAGGGGTCCTGACGAGTGTAGTCAGATGAGTACCTCAGTATCTCAGAAAGCGGCCTCTGACAGCGGTAGGGAGGCTGACTCAGCTCTGCAGAGCCCAGCCCTCTCCTGAGGGCTCTGAGCCCTACCATAGCTACCATGCACTTCCCTGGGCCTCCTGGGGCCTGGGACTGGACAAGAGCACAGAGAGGGGGCTGCAGAGCCCTTGGCCACACAGCCAGCTACAGAAAGCCCCAGGCTCAAGCCCAGGTCCCTGTCCCCTGACCTCCGGCCTGTTCCCAAATGCCCATATCTGAGGTGCCTAACACGTAAAAAATGCAGAATGTAAGAAGGATTCACTTCCACAGTCTTACTGTGGGCCAGGCGCTATGCTAAGCACTAGCCTATGTTAATTCCCTTCATCCTCAGGAGGACCTATGAGAAGGGTACCATTCTTATCCCCATATTACAGACGGAGACACTGAGGCACAGAGTAATTAAGGGGCTTGCCCTGGGAGGCACATGAGTAAGTTACACAGTTGGGGTTTGAGTCTAGGAAACCTAGCTAAGACTCTACAGGCTCAGCCAACACCGCAACTTGAGGCCCAAGACCAGCCCGTCTGAAGCTGGGGGGTGCTGGGGGCCCATTCGCAGCGTGCTGTGAGTCTGTCTGGGTACTGACGTCCTGCAGCCCGTGGCATGGGAGAGAAAGGGGTGCAGGAGTGGGGGGTCGGGGAGGGCTCCCCTGGGGCCGGTGCTGATCCCGCCTCCAGGCCAAGGATAGAGGGTGGCGGGATTTTTGCTACCTTATCCCTGTCACTGGGCCCTGCCCCGCCTTGTCCTTCAGGGGAGGAAATCTCCCTGGGGTGGAGCAGCCTCGACTCCCTTTGTACCCTGCCCTGGTTTCATTTTATTTTGTTTTGTTTGTGTTTTGCAGCCAGGTTGTGTATGCGTGTGTGTGTTTAATTGACTTTTTAATGAGGTATAACATACGTACGGAAAAGCACACAGACCTCAAGTGCACGGTTCAGTGCATTTTGACAAAATGAACACACCCTTGTAGCCACCCCTCAATCAATCTCACCAGCGCCCCAGAGCTTCCCATGTGTCCCTCCAGCTGTTCCCCCCACCCCCCAAGGTGACCACCCTCCCGGTGCCTGTCACTGTGGATTAGTGTTGCCTGGTCTTGAACTTCATGTCATGGAAGCGTGCAGCCTGCTGGCTCATGCCAGACCTCTCCTCTTCCACGAGAGGCTGGCGAGGTTTGCCGAGGAGGTGGCCATTGTCCTGGGCGATGGTCACTGCGGCTGTCAGGCCGCCCCTGCTCCTGGGCCTTTTCCACTTCCTCTTGTTCCACCGGCCCTCGGTGGGGGTCAGGGCTGGGTGCGGGGACTGTGTATCTCAGAGCTAACCTTTTTGGGGAGGAATTCCGTAAATTCCTCCACTTTCACCTATATTTGAGGACTTTCTCTTACCTCCAGTAGTTTCCTAATGGTCCCCCTGTCGAGAATCAAACCCTGGCCTGGGGACAATGTCCCCTTTTCTTGTCTCTGGCTCAGGCCGTAATGGCATGCACCTGAGGGACCGAGGGTGTGGTTGATGTGGCCTTCTCGCCCCCTAACTCTGGCTACTAGGGGGACCCATGGCTGGGGCTCGTGGGATAGAGGAGGGAACACCCAGTGGCCACAGGCCTGGTGGGATGCCCAGCAGGACTAAGGGATTGCCAGGGTTCCCTCCCACTCAGAAATCCCAGGAAGCCAGGCCTCTTGTAAAGGCTGTCTTTCTGCAAGAGAAGAAAGAGAAAGAGGCCTCTTGTCTTCACAGCCTCACCTGGCATGGCCTGGGACTTGTCCAAAGGGCAGAATCTCAGGCGCCACCCTGCACTACCCAGAAAAGAATCTGCATTTAACACATCCTATTGCTTCAGCACGTTAAGGTTTGAGAGGACCTGTCTTAGGGAGGCATGCTGTGGTGGTCAAGAGCTTGGGCTCTGGGGCCAGACTGTCTGGGTTTGGATCCCAGCTCAGCCACTCACTGTGTGACCTCAAGCAAGTTACTTAACCTCTCTGAGCATTATCTGTGAGGTTTCATTGAGATTACCCCAGTGAACAACTTTGAGTAGCACCAAGCACATGGTGAGCAAAAATGTTATCTTTTACTAGGTGTCAGGGACTAGGCGAAGTGCTCATCTAACCACAAAGCCTGACCGGAAGTAGGATTATGCCCATTTTACAGATCAAGGCATTCATTTTTCAGACGAAGAAACAGGCTGATGAGCCATCTTGCTCCAGGTGACAGAAGGAACCAGCACTCGGAAGAAGCGCTGTCTTGTGCTGCTGGGTAGAGTGGGGGGGAGGCTGGGAGCCACCTTCTCCCCACACAGGTCTGGGGATGTGATCCCTGCAGGCCACATAAGTAGGCTGCTGGTGTGTTTATGGATATTAAATTCTGCCAGTTAATTGCTCAGGATTAATTGCTGAGGATAAGCACAAGGTGTTTCTCTCCTAGCAAGCTCTAAATTAAATGAGAAAAGGGGCGGCCGAGCCTTGTTGGAGGGTCAGAAAGCAAGCCCACGGAAGATGCTGGGCTTCGGGCTGGGGCCGCCTAGAGGGTTATGCCAGAGAGCGGGGGACGAGGCGGCTCTGAGGTGTTGGAGTCCACTCAGCACCCTGCATCTCAGGGAACTAACTGGTGGGCTTGCTGGGGGGCCTGGGAGGGCAGGGGCCCCAGAGGCACACAGGGGTGGAGAGAGATGTCCAGAACTGAGCGTATCTGGTAGGCTTGGGGCAGACGCTGGTCACAGCTGGGCTCTGTGCTCGTTCATGTGTGTGTGCAGACAGGCTGTTCCACGGCCCTGTGGGGTGGCGGGCGGGGGTAGGGGGGAGGCTGACCTCGACCCAGGAGCCTGGTGTCCTGTCCAGGCATCCTGTTCCCCCTGCACCTCAGGGCCTGTCTCCTGCTCCCTCTCTTTCCTCCAGGTCTGCTCCTCGGCTGTGCTACGTAAGACTCTGCTCAAATTGCTCATTTACTTCTCTGTCTCCCCTGCAGACGGTGTGTGCCTTGGGGCAAGAAACCATGTCTTATTTCTCTCTGTATTCCCACAGCCTGCACAGGGCTTGGCCCAGAGCGGATTCTCTATACCCGCTGGACGGGTGGGTGGGGTGGGCGGATGGGCGGAAGGAGGGGAGAAGGGGGTGACCACTTCGGTAGATGCGCTTTCAGAAGGGACACTCAGGATATGGGGGTACGAGTGGGTGCGGAGGCCACAGCATCGCAGGTAACCCCGCTCCCCTCGTGTTTATCTCTGCTGTTTGCTGTGTGCCCGGGCTGGATTTGAGAGAGCCTGTTCTTGATCAGAGACAAGATTGGCCCCTCCCTCCCCTGCTGAAATTTTTCTCTGATCCAAACACATTGACTCTGCAGACGGAATTGGAGCTGAACAGATAAACCGGCCTGCGTGGCACACGTGTTTGCTGGTAAATGGCGCAGGCGGGAGCTGGCTGCGTGCACAGGGCATGGCCCTTGGAGGCTGGCTTGGCTCCCTGTGCCCAGCCGCCCCGCTTTGTCTTCCCAGCGGTCATGCTCCGCCCAGCCGCGTTGCTCCCTCCAAGCCCAGCATGTCACCAAACAGACTTGACCCTGTTCTTTCCTCAGAGCATTTGAGAGAAATCCTGTGTTAGGGACCTGGGGTGCCCCACAGCGGGGCTTGAGGTGGGGAAGCCCCAGAACCCCCCCTGTGGTCCCAAAACGGACCTCTGGCACCATGTGGATACTTAGCTGTGTCTGTGAATGAGCTCCATGTTTGTCCCGTGATCACTAGACTGGGAGTCAAGAGGGCAGGGCCTAGGAATCTGAGACTTTCCTTCGAATGCAGTGCAAGTCCTTGGGGTGAGTTCTTTCGTTGGGTTTTATAATTCCTCAGCATGTATCCTGAGGGCTTCCCAGATGTAAGCTTTTAGAAGTGAGACCAGTAGGACAGAGGGTGCTGTTGTCCAACTGCGGGCCGGGTCCCCCTCCAAGGACCCATGGTCAAGGAGCTGGTGCTGAGGAGACACGATGGCTCCTTCTGTTTCCTCCAGGGTAGCCCATTAGCAGCCTGGAAGCCCTATCAGTCCGACCACCCAGTCAGGGCCACATCCTGGGGGCTCTATTGTCCACTTCACCTTCCCTGATGCGAAGGAAGGTACACCAAAGCCAGCCTGGGCTTTGTCTGCGGTGATGTGGAGTGAACCCCAGTATCCCTCAGGGTGCAGGCGGCACTCCAGGCCTCCTGGAGATGCTGAGAGTCCAGGGGCAGGCCCCGGGACCGAGTCTGGAGGCCTGTGGCCTTGGCAGGGCGGCGAGCCGGCCTGGCTGGGGCACAGAGAGCATGCCCAGTGCGGAGGAACCCGGGGGCCCAGCTCCCCTAATTGCCATGTGTTCTTCGGAAAGTCTCGAGCATTTTTGTGCTGCCTGTTCCTTGTCTGTCAGTGGGAATAACACTGTATTCATTAAGGTGACACAATCTGTCTTAATAAAAAAAACCCAAATCTCAGCAACTTAATCTATTTCTTGCTCATGGAGACCGGTAGGTGGTGGGGGTCGGCTCCCCCTGGTCATCCAGGGATCTCGACTAACCAGGGGTTCCCTGTGTTTAGCGATCTGGTATCTCAGCATGGCATGGGACATCAGCATTCAGAGGTGGGTAGCAGAAGAGAGGGAAGGTGGGGGGTGACGCGGGAGGTTTGAGGAGGCCAGGCCTAGGGCCTGTATTCGGGTCTTCGGCACGCATCCCATCCACAGCCAGGACCTCCCACTGAGAGGGAAGGGAGTCCAGGTGGGGATGTGTGTGTGTGTGTGGCGGAGGGAGGGAGCCCCTCCTCCCTACTGGGCTGCTGCTGCCAAGAACAAGGTCATGCCATGGAAGGGGAGGCACAGGTCCCTGAGGACAGCACACCTTCTCTGCCGAACGCTTGCACCTCCAGGATTACTGTGAAAATCTGTAAATGAGAGAACAGAGAAAAGGCTCCTAGTGTGAAGGAGATGCTGGGTGACTGGCTTCCCCTTTCCCTTGCTGGGCATCTGCATCTGAACCAGGAGGCCTGCTGGGGGTGCCCACAGTTGCCCAAGTGCTTGTCCCAGGGACACCCCTGGCCTCAGGCTGGCTGAGCCATGCCCCGCGGGCAGCTCCTCCCAGTGGAACCCCAGGGGCTCCCTGTGGGCACGCTCTCGGGGACATGTCAGCACACTCGGCTGTGCGGATCGGTGGGCCTCGTTTCTTGAATGATAAGGACACACTCTCGGGAGTCAGGGAGGCCCAGGACAGGCCAACCTTGGCAAAGTCTTGCTGCTTCATGAGACCAGGCTCGCTTCTTGTCAACAGTTGTGAGATGGCTGGGATCAAGGGAAGGTGAGGTGGCAAGGTCAGGGAGCACCTGTGTCAGGGCGAGCTGTTCCCGGGATACCGGGCAGGGGTGTTCAGCATCAGTAATGAGGTCCATTGATCAGGGTTGGGGTTGCTGAATAGAGAGGACCTGGGAATGGGGTCCTACCAGACCCCAAAAGGAAGACTTTCGGTGTTAGGGCTATTCACTCATTCCCGTTTTTGCCAGGGTGTTTGCTGGTTTTAGCACTGGAAAGTTCCATGTCCTGGGAGCTGCCCTGCGTACACAGACAAGCTGGGAGAGCTGGTCACCAAGCCTTAGATGTGGGACGATAAAGGGGAAAGAGCACAACTTTGGAGCCAGGCCCCAGTCTAAAATCTGGCTCTGGTATTTACCTGCAGAACCCAGGGCAAGTTCTTTATGTTTTCCACACCTCCATTTTCCTCATCAATAAAATGGGGTTAACCATGAACATTGCCCAGAACTATTTCCACGATTAATTTTAAAAATATGTCCAAGAAGTCTGGTCCTCCCCTGTTATGGGTAATTGTTCAGCCTCTGCCTGACTCTTCCCCTCCCTCCTGAGGCAGCCTGTTCTCTCTTTGTCTCACTCTGGTTGTTAAAAACATCCCTTCTGGGAATCCTTACTCACAGGTTCCTCTAGACGGGTCCATATCACAGCCCCTAAACTCCTAAGGGCACGGTGTGTGCTCAGGCTGTCTGAGCAGACAGATCAGTGTAGAGACGGACATGTGCCATCATAGAGGGGTTGGTACTGGGACTGTGGTAAGGAGCCAGAGGCTCTAGAATTAGAACAAAATGGTTTTAAGTATGTGATGATGCTGGCTCCACCTTCTCACCCTCTTTCTGGACAATCAGTTTTGCAGCCACCAAATGAGACCCATAAGCATGGCCACCCCTAATGGCTGGCAGCACATCTCTGGGGCACCGTTTCTTCTGAATTGTGCAGTGCACAACTTGAATAACCATGCACAGAATCCAGAATATATACTGGGGGTTTTAGTGGGTAACTAAGGTTAATTTCAGCGAGCGGGCTCACGCTGTGTGCAGTTGAAGTAGGCAGCCACCACCTGCTCCCAGGCACTCCCTGTCGATACGTGAGCTTTGTGGGATTAAAGTCCTTTTATCTGTTATACCTCATTAGTCATCTCCACGTCCTAGGTCATGTTCTCAAACTTGTGTGCACATCTGAGTCAGTTGGAAGGCTTGTTAAAACATAGACGGCTGGATCCCACCCCCAGAGTTTCTGATTCAGTCGGTCTGGGATGGGGCCCTCGAGTTTGCATTTCTAGTGATTTCGCAGGTGATATTGATTCTGGACCACATTTGAGAGCCACTGCCCTGGCTTAATCTTTCATGGTAACATGTGCAGTGGGAGATAGGAGGCCAGGGTTCGGGTCCCTTTTCTGGCTCTTAGTCCATCAGCTTAGACATGTCACCTCAGCTCTCTGAACCTTTGTTCTCCTTATCAATCAGGAGTGGAAACACCTGCTGTTAGGACCTGGGGTCCCTGTTTGGAGGGTCAGACGAGACATGGGTTGGAGGGCTAGAAGCTGTCTGAAAAGTGTTCAGTGTGTTTTTAGTTGGTCTCTTCTGCCCTGGGCTGCAGGTGTTTCTGTGTTCTGGGAGACTCTTCTAGTCTTCTCCTTTTAGGATGTGACAATACACCCCATCATCTCTTAGCATAAAAAGGACCAAGATGCAGTGATGAGGGACTGCTGCAAGGTGACCCCTGCCTGGTACCTGGTAGCCATCGAGGTCAGCATTCCCTGGACTGAGAAACCGTTATACTGGGGCTGCCAGCAGGTCATGGAAGTTAGCCTAGGAGAGGCCTATGCTAAACTCCTTCCCCGGTCACAAGGAAAATCCTAGCAGAACCCAGACAGGATCCTCAGGCAACCTAAGGTTTTGGCCCCGGAAGCCTGGCAGAATGAGCAGAAGGCCGATAGTCCGTATTTTTATGCCTACATGCATGGGTGCTTTTTTTTTTTTTTTTAATAGAGATGTAAGCTGTGTACGTGCAACCAAGTGTGCGCCGAAACCCATAGTAGGTGAGAATGAAGTGTGGTTGACATTGACATCGTGTGACTCATGCTGACGTCAGCCAGAGGGGTCTGGCTGACGTCAGCATCCAAGGGAAGACTGGAGGAACAGGGAGCTAATTACTGCTAGGCTCACAAAATTCTTCGTAGGGAGGAAATGACCCAGAATGCAAAATAGGCCTCATTTTGTTTGGGAGATGGGGAGGATGTGATCCAGAAGAGTCCCAGAAAGGTAGGAATGGCTGGGGTGCTGGCAGGGGGTGGGAAGTGGGTGCGGAGTGTGTGGGTGGGGAAGCAAATGTCAGGTGCCACTTGAAACGGTCCCGTTCTAGACCAGGGCATAGAGTGTCTCTGCGTGTAGATGTGCACTCACACACAGACATTCAACCATAAGCTTCTAGTGAGTGACCTACGTGCGGCGAGTTCAGGCAGCCATCATTGTTCACCCCTACCACCTGCAATTGCTTCCTAACTATTTTGGTGCCTCCAGTTTCTTTCTTTTTTTTTTTTTTTTAAAGATTTTATTTATTTATTTGACAGAGAGAGATCACAAGTAGATGGAGAGAGAGGCAGGCAGAGAGAGAGAGAGAGAGGGAAGCAGGCTCCCTGCTGAGAAGAGAGCCCGATATGGGACTCGATCCCAGGACCCTGAGATCGTGACCTGAGCCGAAGGCAGCGGCTTAACCCACTGAGCCACCCAGGCGCCCCGGTGCCTCCAGTTTCTTGCCACCTCTATCTAAAATAGAGATCCGACCGTATCACTGCCTGACTTGAAACCTTTCATGCCTCCTCGCTGTCTCTGTAATAAATACCGGCACCGGCCAGACTTCTCCCCATCCCTGGAGACTACCACACTGTCTCTCGCCTCCCTGCCCTTTCCCTTTCCTCTGGCCCTTCCCATGGCCTGGCTCACCCTTCTCAATGTGGGAAGCCCACGTGACCCTCCATAAACCCCTCTCTGCCTGTGTCTCTCAGTGAAGCCTTCCCAGGGCCCAGCAAATGAGCCGGCACGGTTGCTGGGTTGGAGGACGTCCTTGATGCTGAGCTGGACTACCATCTGTGTAATAAAAGTCAGCGCTACCTTAAATGCCCACCTCAGGTATACCTGGTATCCCAGATTCAGGACCTTCCCCTGGAGGACCAGCCCGTCTCTTAGAGGGGTGGTTCTCTGCTCTGTCGGCCCGTAGCTGTGCTCTGCCAGTTTCATAGGGCCATAGCCTGCGATCTGCTTTGGGGATGGCTGGTCAGCGTATAATGCTTAGCACGTAGTGGGCGCTCAGTGTGTACTTCCTGACCAAGTGGCCCAACTCTATGGGGACATGAAATGCAGTGGACGCAGAATCAGTCTGCTACACTCATACTTTAACCCACTGAGCCACCCAGGTGCCCCTACACTCATACTTTAAATCCCTAAAGGCCTTTTGTATTCATTCTTTCTTTTTCAGCACTGCATTACTGGAAAGGATAAACTAGTAGAAATTGGTTTCTTCTAACTTGTAACAAATTGAGGCCCCGGAATTGAGGCCTGAAAAATTTAGAGCCACTGCCCCAAAGCCAAGAACAGAGTTTGAGCTTCCCGATTCATTAGACAGGCTTGTTGCGGCTGAACGGCATCCCCTGTAAACAGCGACACGAGAGAAGCAGTGGTGGATTTCTGCCTGGAGCTTGATATCCACGCTGAAACCAGCCCAGCGGTTTGCTGAGCTCCTACTCTGTGCCAGGTGCTTGCGTACATTGTCTCATTCACCCCCACAACAGCCCTGCGAGCTGGCTCTTATTACCCCTATTTCCCAGATCGGGAACCTGAAGCAGGAGGAGAAAGGGTTTGTCCCTGTTTATAACCGCTCGTAAGGGCGGGGCTGTGAATTCAGATCTGACTGAGCCTGTGAATCCTGGTCATTCTCCTCTGCCCTTTTACAGATGTTTTCTGCGTTCCTGCCAAAGCTACTTTCTCTTCACGTGCTCTTGAGGGCATGGGACCCATGGTTCCATGAGAAGAAATATTCCAGAGAAGCTTCTGGAAGTGTGGGGGAAGAGAGTGAGGAAGGAGGGGAAGAGCAGGGGGAACTACTGACATTGAGAGGGCAGGGCCAGGGATGGCACACTTAGAAGAATCGTCTCCACCAGACAGCTGCAGTGGGCCACAGCAGCACCTCCTAGATGACCCTCACCGTCCAAGCCCTCCTGTCGCGCCATCCCGTACCATACCTGGGTTGGTCTGTGTGGCCACTAGCAAATGACAAAAGTGATGAGGTCACTTCTGAGATGAAGTTTTAAAAGGCTGTGGCTCTTGTCCTTGGGTTACTGGCTTTGGGGAAAACCCGTCATCCCATCATACGCAGCCTTAGCGAGATGCCCACTTGGTGAGGGACGGTAGCCCCGAGTCAATAGCCAGCAGGAATCGAGGCCTGATAGACCCCCATGACAGATAAACTGGGGACGGCTGCTCTAGCTCTGGCTGACTGCACCTGAGGTCAGCAACCAGCCAGAGTCATGTGAGACCCTGAGCTAGAACCTCCCCACCTCCCATCAGCCGCTTGATTCCTGACTTTCAGAAACTGTGTGAGGTTATAAACAATGGTCATTTTAAGCTGCTCAACCCGGGAGTGATTTGTTACGCAGCAGTAGATAACTGATATAGACCCATTAAGAGCCACTGCTGGTCCGATTTCGGGGAGAGCCCTGAGGAGCCTTGCAGATGGGGGCTGGGCTCAGAGAAGCAATCGCACCACTCCTCTCGGAGCATGAATCCCTGTTGGCTCCTGGGGTGAGCTGTGGCTCTGGGATTTTTCCCTGAGCAGTTGGGCTCTGGGACCCCTGTGTCCATCTGTCTACACCTCTCCTAGAGCCCCTGGGGTTGGGGCAAGCCTGGGTGAGGGAACAGCGTGGCCGCTGTCTCCGTGGTGGTGACGGCGACAGGACACGCTGGGCACAGCTCCGCACCCAGCACAGTCTACGCTTTATTATAGCCCCTCTTGTTTTTCAAAACCTCTTTCATTTTGTATGAGGAGACAGATGTGAGGGCCCGCAGGCTCCCACAGGCTGCCGTTCTGGGAAAAGAAAAAGATATTTTGTGTTCCCCTCTCTTTCTGTGGAGGTCCAGCCTTCTTGCTGGATTTTTCATGTGCTTTTTAAAAGGATGATTGTTCCCCTCTTGGAGACACACACACACAGCCTCTCCTCTCACTAGGGCAGGTGTCTTGGATCTGCCTATCTTTGACCTGTGTGATCTTGAGGTCCATGTTGCATCTTCTCTGAGCCTTAGTTTACTCATCTATAAAATGAGGACAAAAATACGTGGCCTGTGAGATGTGGAATGAGGGGATGGAGGTGGGAGTCCTTTGAAAACCAGCCATCAGGGCTCTGCTGCTGGGGTTCGGGTAACCTGGGATCCCGTGCTTTGCATCTCTGGGCGGAGATCCCCCTGTTTGCTCTCCTTCCTCCCCGACCTCGGTGCCGCGGTGGCTGTGAGCCCCTGGAAAAGGAGACAGGGTGGGACCCTCAGAGCCCAAGTCCCCCCAGCTTCTGCCTCCCCAGAAGGGCTGTGAGGTTTGGAAATGAGGTCCCTGTGTGGACCTCATGTGTGATCCACATGTGCCCCCCATGACGTGATCTGGATCCCCACTAAATGGCCCTCAGGCTTTCTCATGGGATGGGGACCTAGAGAGGCCTAGAGAGGCAAGCGACAGCAGCTCTGCCTCCAGATTTCCAGGCCATGTTTTGTGCTGAGTGTCACATGTCTGAGTCCTTGTCTCCAAAGCTCGGGCCTGGCCTTGCCTCTTGAGCCCCTTATCCCCTCCCCAACCCCCTCCTCGCCTCTCCACCCATAGATCATGTGATCAACAAATATTATGGAGCAAAACAGTCCTGTCCCTGCCCCCACGGAGCTTACAGAGAATGAGACAGACATTCCCCAAACACCAAAGCGAGGGAAGAGGAAGGGATCCCCAGGAGAGAACGGGGTGGAGGGGTGGCACCCCAGGGAACTGCCAGTGAAGCAGGGGCTTCAGATAGGAGTGGGGGTTGTCCAAGCCGAGCTGGGGGTGATCCCAGTTTCACTTCCAACACCCTGTCCCCATTTCTCCATCCCAACTACGGGCTGCTTCCCGTGTGGCCTCTCGGGGCCCCCGTGTCACACTGCTTTCCTCTGCAGGGTGCTGTGACTATGACCTTTGGGCAACCGTCTCTGGCAGGTTTCATCTGTGGCCCTTTAGTAGCCTGTTTCAACGGCCCATCAGAGTCTGCCCCCCTCGACGCTCATGGGGACGAAGCAGGTGCTCTCCGGGAGCAAAGACCCACAGAGTCCGAGCCGTATCGCTCAGCCTGCCTCGTGCCAGGCTTTCTAAGTGAGGGCGTGCACCACCAGTCTGCTTCTCTACCTGTCATTCACGATTTGCAGAGAGCCTACTGTGTGCCGGGCCCTGCTCGAGGCCTAAATGGGGAGCACTTGTAAGCACTTTCGGGAAACGGGAGTTTCACAGCATCCAGGCAGATGAGGGTCATTTCTGGGCTTTGTAGGGCATAGAGCCACCCGCACACCCATTTTGAGCTGCCCAGGGGCCAGGCCTCAGACAGCCTCTTGCAGATCCACTGCTCCCGCTGCCTCTTGCCTCTTACCACCTCTCCCTCCTCTCACCGGTGAGCCGTGGCTGCTCCCGTGGAGGGCCACGCTGTCCCTGAACCTCTCGTTCCTCCTTCCCGCCTCCACCTCGTGGCACAGGCCCTTTCTGTCCTCCTCTCTTGCCAGTTCACCCCCCGAGGATGATATTCCTACTTAAAAATAAATCGCTGCGATCTTTAATTGCAGACTAAATAATTGCTTCATTTTATTTAAATGTGGCTCTTGGAGGCTCTGGGAACAATTAGAAGAAAACATAGGGCAGTGCCGGGTGCATGTTTTCAAGCATATAATTTTTTTTTTTATTATTATCATACCGATGTTTGCAGGATCTGGAAAAAGAAAGTATGCCCCTCCTCCTGAGTTAGTCATGCACAATTTGCATGCAATAATAACACTAATAATGATAATAATAATAATTCCTGGATTTTTCTGGATTTCACGCTTGGCTCCCAGGGAAACTGGGCAGTTACCGTGCACTTTTCAGAAGAGAGAGGTGAGAACTCTCCAGCCTGACAAGTGACCAAGACTCTGGCCCTTCCTGGGTTGGGCGCTGGATTTGATGTGGATGCAGAGCTGACGTTATGTGTGTGTGTATGTGTGTGTGCTCTGAGAAGTGCCAGGCAATGTGCACACTCAGGACCCCTGCCTGTGTCTAAAATTCCATCATTTATTCAACAGCAAAAGAGCTGGCTGGGTCATTTACGTGCTTCTTTTTTATAATGGAGGGAGCTGGGGCCAGAGGAGTGATCTTTTCCCCTCAGGGCACAAGGCTGGTTCATAACAGACCCCAAAAGAGGGCTGTGTGTGGGAACTAGGGAGGCAGAACTCTTATGACCAGGAAGACCCAGACTGGAATTCCTGTCCTGCACTTTGCTGTTCATGTGATCCTGGGCATGCTTCTTTGTCTGGAAAAATTAGCAAGAATGATCCTTGCTTGTTTTGAGGAATAAAGAATATAGGGAGAGCTCCAAGCGTGGTACCTGCACACAGTCAGTGCTCCGTGGATGATTGTCCTCTCTTCTTTCCAACACTCCTCAATCTTCAAGAGTCTGCTGACCTTACACAATTGTTCCTGGAAGGGGCAGCTGGAGGACCAAAAGGCCATTGAACATGGAGGGAACTGCTAAGAGGAAGGGGAAGGGAGCCCACTCGAGATGCCCTCTTTCTCCCCCTGTCCTTGATGCTTGTCTTTCCTCCCTCGTGTGAGTCCCAGCAGGAGCTGCCCAGGTTCAGGCTGGGAAAATGGCCTGGGTGGGCTGTCGAATCCGCCTTGCTGAGCACCTGCTGTGTGCCGGATGCTCTAGATACTGAAGCTGCCGAGAGAATAAGAGTGGTTCTGCTTGCACGGAACTTAAAGCCCGTGGTACAAGAATCACGGAATAGTGACATTTACAGTGATGTGAGATGATAGGCAGACCTGTCTTCACGGACTTGGGGAACCAGAGGAAGCATGGGGGAGGGCCAACTGCCCCGCTTCCGGGGGCTCAAGGAGGCTCCCTGGGGGGAATCCACGCCTGAATGGGGTGTTGGGAGATGCATAGAAGTTGCATGAAAGAGGTTTACAGGAAGAAGGGGCAGCCTGTGTGTGTGGGTGACCTCATTGTCCTGGAGCAGCGGGAGACAAAGCTGGTGAGGGAAGCAGGGAACTTTGTGGAGTTTCCCGTGTCCACATTGAGGACCTTGGGCCATAAGAAGACCACACCTCTCCTGACCTAGAACCACAACTCAGGTAAACCAGAGGGCTGTGGCTCTTTCTGCTGGACTTGGTTTGCTAAGGCAGCTCTAAGGGGCCCTTGCATGATTAACTACCTCCTTAGGGCAGGATGGGGCAGGCTCTCTAGTCATTTTTTAAAAATATCTTTATTGAGATATAATTCATATGGTATATGACTCACAATTTATGATTATAAAGTATACAGTTAAATGATTTTTAGTATATTCACAGATTTATGCAATCCTCACCATAATCAAGTTTAGAACATTTTCATCACCCTAAAAAGAAACCCCACATCCATGAGCTGTGACTCCCCACCGCTCCTCCTCCCGGCTCACACCCTGAACTGGGCAGCTGCCGATCTGTGCCTAGATGGATTTGCCCATTTGGGACATCGCACGTAAATGGAATCATAGAATATATGACTCTTTGGGTCTGGCTTTTCCCACTGAACGTAGTGTTTTCGAGGTTCGTCTGTGTCGTTGCGTGAATGCACATTTTATTTACTCATTCATCCATGGGTGCCCATTTGATTTGTTTCCACTTTTTGGGTGTTCGGGAAAACGCTGCTATGAACACGTGTCTGCCAGTTTTCATGGACTTATTGACCACTTGTGTATTTTCTTTTTTAAAGATTTTATTTATTTATTTGAGAGGGAGAGAGAGAACAAGTCGTGGTGGGGAGCAGAGGGAGAGAGAAAGAGAGGGGGAAGTAGATTCCCTGCTGAGCAGGAAGCATGACTTGGGGCTCGATCCCAGAACCTGGGAATCATGACCTGACCTGCCAAAGGCAGACACTTAACCGACTGAGCCACCCGGACACCCCTACTTGTGTATTTTCTTGGGAGAAATATCTATTCAGATCTTTTGCCATATTTCAATTAGTTGGTCTTTCTATTATCCAGTGACAAGAATTCTTCTTGCATTCCAGATACAAGTCACTTAGCACATATGTGATTTGCCAATATTTTCTTATATTCTGTTGTTGTCTTTTCACTTGGATGGGGTCCTTTGAGGTATAAAACATTTCAACTTTGGTGAAATCTGATTTACCTATTTTTTCTTTTGTTGCTTTTGCTTTGGGGGTCATAGATGTGAACCCATTGCCCAGTCTGAGGTCCTAAAGATCCTTTGTGAAAACATAAAGAGTTTTATGTTTTTAGCTCTTAAATTTAGATCTGTGATTCATTTTGAGTTAATTTTTATATATGGTGTGAGGTAGGGCATCCAACTTTATTTTTTTGCATGCAGAGATCTGGTTGCGCTGCTACCATTTGTTGGCACAGTCAGTGAAGCATCTGACTCTTGATTTCAGCTCAGGTCATGATCTCAGGGTCAAGAGATCAAGTCCCGTGTGGGCTCTGCTTCAGCATGGAGTCTGTTTGAAATTCCCTCTCTCCCTCTGCCCCATCCCTGCTCATGCTTGCTTGTGCAGGCCCCTGGAGTACTACTGTCTAAACAATATTAAGTTTTTTGGTCTATGAGCATGGAATGTTATTTATTTAACATGGAATTTTATTTAAGTCCTCTTTAATTTCTTTCAATAGTCTTTTATAATTCAAATCTTTAATAATGTAAGCACTTTTTTGTTAAGTTTTTCCTAAGTGTTTTAATCTCCCTGATGTTACTTTTACCGTATGGAATTCTGAATTTCATTGTCGGATTGTTCATTGCTAGTGTGTAGAAATGCAGTTGATTTTGTGTGTTGATCTCATATCCCATAACCTTACTGGTTTTATGTATTCTAATAATTTTGAGTGGATTCCTTAGGATTTTCTAGGAGGATCACGTCATCTGCAAATAGAAGTTGGTTTTACTTCTTCCCTTCTAATCTGGATGTCTTTTATCTTTTGTTTCATTGTCTCATTTAATTTCTCTGGCTAGGACCTCCAGGACAAAGTTGATTAAAGTGGTAAGAGTCGACATCCTTCTCTTGTTCCTGATCTTAGGGAAAAGCCACCACTCTTTGGCAACTTAAATGCTGTCAGTTTTAGGTTTTTGTTGATGAACTTTATCAGATTGTGAAAGTTTCCTTCTATTCCTAGTTTGTTGAGTGTTTTATGCATGAAGGTGTTAAATTTTGTCAGATGCTTTTTCTGTGTCTATGGAGATGAGTGTGTGGTTTTTGTCCCTTGTTTTATTGATGTGGCATATTTTATTAATCGATTTTCCAATATTAAACCACCCTTGCATTCCTGGGATAAATCCCACATGGTTCTAACAGAATCTTTTCTTCTGTGTTTCTGGATTTATTTGGCTGGCATGAAGTAACTCCTCTGATGTCAGGATTCCCTGGGGCAGCGAATCACTGCTCCCTCTCCCCAGACCATGCTACCAGATCATCTGAAAGGATCCTGCTTATTTCCCTTGGCTCCATCTTTCCAACATGAGCCCATGGACCGTTTGCTGATGACAGTGGGAATGATAATCCCTTGAACCCACTGTCTTTAGGGTGTGGTTCGGATGTCATCTTGGGTAGGAAGTCTTCCCCGTGGCTCCCCTCCACCCCCCAGCCAGTGCCCTCCCCATCTGAGCTCCCACTATCTTCATTCTTCCCATGTAACATGCAGCAGCACTTGCCATTTTTTCCTGTGGTTCGCTAGTTAACTGTCTCCCCTGCTCGAGTGCTTGCTCTTCAAGGACTGGGTCATTATCCTACTGGCCTGACAGATTCTCAGTAAGTGTCTGTTAAATGATTTGTGTCTATCTGCCCAAGAAACTTTCTAGGAAGACAAGCGATTGGAAGCTCTTAGAGATGATTCAGTATCTTGGTACAGTATAAATGATTTTTAAACATTTAAGGCAGCAAAATCCTTATAAAAAATGGAATCTTAGAACCCTAATATTTAAAACCTGTAAAAGAGGCAGTTAGTTGCTCAAGTTGGAGCAGAAGGCCTGAGCCCCCGCCCACTGGGCCTTGTCCTGGCCTCCCTTTCTGGCTCTCTGGCAGATCTTTAGAGAAGTCCTCAAAACCTTTGTGACTTCATAGGACAGAGTTTGCAAATAAGGGTGGAGTGGGAGGAGCTCTGGACTCTGTGTTGGTGACCTTGGGCATGCAGCCTCACCTCCCTAGGGCTGGTATCTCTACTCTCAAGAAGAAGAGTCACACCTGATCAGAACTGGCCCAGTGGGGCATGAATGGCAGCACTCCTGCCTCTAGGACACCCCAGCTGATATTGGAACTTTCTTGCAGAATCCAGAATCTTCCATGCAGAGCCTCAGGGAGCCTCAGTAGATCATGATGGAGGAACATGTGTACCACACCAGGATGAACAGATCCTCAAGGAGGCCTGTCCCAGACCCAACATTCTGGGGCGCATGTCATGTTGACAGAGTCCCTTACTCAGAAAAGGCAATTCAGCTAGCAGCTATTGCTGGCTTCAGGATTTATCTTGGCTCTGGAATGCTTCTTAGGATCCTGAATCATGTGTTCAATGACCAGCCTTGCTCTCTGCTGACCATGAGGGTGGGGACCAGGCCACTCCTTGATGGTGTGGGGCAAGAGGCGTCCCAGTGCTGTGGGAAGACAGGCAGAGGGTCGCTAGCCCAAGACATACTCTCATGGAGTCCCTCAGAGTTGTAGAGAGGCCTAGAAACAAGAGATGGTGAATAACAATATTAGCAATGATCCTGACATTAGCATAGTCCACAAAACCCTCTCCTATACATAATCTATTTCTGACTTTGAGTTTCCCGACAGCCATGCAAGGTGGGCAGAGCAAGGTTTTGCCCCTCCACTTTTGTTTCAGAAAGTTGAGTGACTTAGCCAAGGTCGCACAGTGGGTTAGGACTGAACTAGAAATTTCTTTTCTGGCTTCTCGGCTCTTAACCATTGCTCTTTTTACGCTGCCTGTCCCTACTTCACCCAGACTCCACACCTGGACTCAGGAGAAGATTATGCCCCAGCACTGGGAGGCCTGACAGGCTTTAGACAGTGACTGGCCAACAAGGGCCTTCACCCCAGGGCGAGCAGAAAGAGCTCAGGCCACAGGGGTGCAGCGAGGGCCAAGGATGACCCAGAAGTCAGCAACATTGAGGGCAAACCAAAGGTGCCAGCAGTGGGGAGGCCAGCAAAGGAGGGGACCACCATTTTTGGAGACAGCTGAGCCCAGAGCAAACCCTAATCTCTGGCCCCCATCTGTCTTAAGACCTCCAGGAAGCACCAGACCCCCAGGCCCTCACCTGAGCCGGGAATATGAGGGCTCCCTTCTGAGAGATGAGATCTCTGTGATTCTGACCCCACTTTGCCGGAAGCACTCTAACTTTTGTTGAATGCCTTTGTGTTGTCCAGAGATGACTTCCTTCCAAATTAGCGTCTTCACAGAGTCTGAGATAAAACACAAGCGGTGAAAGGGACCAGCCAGATCCTACATGAGGGGAGGAGGCCAGGTGCTGCTGGTCAGATCAGGTGCTGCTTCTGACATGGACTATGTCCAGACATGTATGAAAGGAACCTTGATCCCTGCTGGTGTTCAACTGGCTGTGGTCCCTCACCTCACCCGGCTCTGATATTCTACAGTTAGAGGTTCATTCCTTTGACTTGAGTTTGTTTCAGGTTGAAAGGCAAATACACCAGAAAGAATGTGTTAAGTTCTGCAGTTATACTCAATCCATACTTTCTGAGGAGATGGTTTTGCTTGGGGGAAGTGGAGAAGTAGAGGTGCTTAGGGAGGTAAGGAGGGAAGAAAAAGAAAGAGCGAGCTAGGGTCATTGTCCTCTCTGGGCAGTGACCCCCTGTTTTTCCAAGGCTTGTCTATAATCTGTGGAACCTCCTAGTCCCATGGTGTTTCAAACGGTTAACATGGTCTTGGTGGTTGTGGGGGAAGATCTAGAATTTTCATCATCCACCGCAATAACTGTGAATCTAATTTAAATCCTAGCTCTTCTACTTACTAGCTCTGTGACCTTGGGTAAATTATTTAACCTTTCTGTGCCTTCCTACTTAATTTATAATATTGCGGGTAAGCCTAGTACCTACTTAAGAGTGTTTTGTTAGAATTAAGTGAGTCAGCGAATGTAAAAGGTATGAAACTCTCTGGCACATAGGGCACACTCAAAGAATGTCAACTATCATCACTACTAGGAGCCAACATTTTTTGAATGCTGTGTGCCTGATATCCAGTTAAATGCCACCTGGGGTACAATATGCCACACTATTGCTTTGGCTGCTATCCCAAGGTCTCCCATTCCTATAGGTTGCTTGTGCTGGTCCAGCTTCCTTACAAGGCCAGAAGGCCCCGTACCTTGTGTCTCGATACCACCGTCATTCCCTAAAGCCATCTTCCTGCTGCTGGTTGGGCACGTCACCAGCCCCATTGCCCATTTAAAGATTTTATTTGTTTATTTGACAGGCAGAGATTACAAGTAGACAGAGAGGCAGGCAGAGAGAGAGGAGGAAGCAGGTTCCCTGCTGAGCAGAGAGCCCGATGCGGGGCTCGATCCCAGGACCCTGAGATCATGACCTGAGCCGAAGGCAGAGGCTTTAACCCACTGAGCCACCCAGGCGCCCCTGTCATCAAACCTTCTGTAGTGCCATCCTAGCTCACTCAACAGATGGCATATACCTTCAGACTTTGCAGAGACACGGCAGGAACTCTCGGCCCCCTCCCTTCTGGAAGGCCCTTGCGTTCCCCTGATATGTGGCTTTACCTTCACAGGGTCTGTAGGCCTTGGGAAGGGGCAGCCTTTCTAGAACACAGAGAAAACATCCTAATGTACCTTTTGCTTGGGCAGTGAGCTTCCCGGGGCCTTCTATTCATGTAAACAAACATAAAAATATAACATGAAATAAAAGTAAATCACCCAAGTGATTTTTTTTTCCAATAGCCATAACAACAACAACAACAAATGGCACCAAGGTGAGGGCCCTCTTCTCCCTTCCCCCACACCGAAGAATCTGGCCTAATGCTTTAAATGCCACATCCTGAAGCATTCTAGTCACACAGAACCTCACATAATCTTTGCACCACTGGCTATTATCACTCTTCTGAGGAAAAGGAAACTGAGGCCCAAAGGAGCCAAGCCGTTCACCCAGACTTTTGGCCACAGCCTCGGTGCTCGGGATCCCCACACGGTTGTGCCCGTCACGGGGGGTGGGGGCGGCTGTCGGCGGCCGGCCCCTCTGCAGATGGCGTATCCAGAGACGGTGGCCTGCCTGGCCTGAGGATGTCAGGCAGGGGTAGGTTCTCTCTTTCCCTTCATCAGGGGGGTGGAGAGGAGCAGGACAGGGATGGTGTGGGGCTGGTGGGACAGGACCAGCTGGGCAGCTGCAAGGCACAGGTGGGACAGGTGAGAGGGACAGCGAGTGACGCCTGGACTCAAGACAGCCTTGGGGCTCTGGTGCCCTCTTGCTGAGGCCTGCGGCCTTCTCCTACCTCTCCCTTCCCTCCTGCTTAAAGCCTATCCCTGGCCTGTTCCCTCTGCAGAGGCTCCCGGAACCTCCCGGACCTCCCCTCCTGGTCTGGAGTGGCCGCTGGGCTCCGGGAGGGTCTGGCCTCTGCGGGCGGGCCTCTCCGCCACGAGGCAGAGGGAGGCCAGTGCTTTCTGGCTCCACAGCCGTTGATCGCAACAGATGATATGTTTTCACTCTGGTATGTTCAACAGTGCGGATCGGACAGGGAGCGGAAACGGGAAAGATAAGTGGGAAATAAATCACCCAACTTGATTTAGTCATAATAGCAAGGAGAGGGTGATTGCGGAGCCGCGATCAGAGCCGCCGTCAGCGCGCTGGGGGCCAGAGAGACAGGCCTGCCCGCGCTCTGCACCAGCTTTCCGAAGGCCCAGCAGAGGGAGGTGCGGCCGGGTCAGAGAGGGCTGGGGGGGTGCGGTGGGGTGCACTCAGCTGCCGGGAGCCCAAGGGCACAGAGGCCTGCTCTGCCTGGGAAGCCTCTGGCCTCCGAAGGGGCAGACAAAGGGATCGCAGCAGGCAGCAGGCCCGGATCCAGCCTGCCTCCAGTCCAGGGAGAGTGTGCCCAGCTCTACTGGAGAAGGCACTCTGCCTGTTGAATTTCCGAGTGGGAGTCAGTTGGGGCTGGTGGGAGGGAAGCGTAGTGCGCTCTGATTCCTCCTATTTTTAATGCTCTCCAGAAAACATCTCAGCCATCCCTTTCTCTAGACAGGACTGGGCCCAGCGCTGCTGGCTGGCCTTGGACGGTGTCCACAGAAAGAGCAGACATCACAGGGTCTCTCTACCCGCTACCCCAGGTTTCGCCCCTTGGCATGGTCTATCCTGGAGACTCCCCTGCATTCTAAGCCCTTTCCCCTCTGCGGGGTGGGGCCAGATTCAGGGGTGACAGGCTCCTCCCCTCTCCCCAGCAGGGCTCTCATGTGCAGGTCTTGGAAAAACACCGAGTGTCTGTCGTGGTGCACGGCAGAAAAGGGCAGTGGTTCTCAGAGGCCCGGGCATCAGGAAGACGGCAGCTTAGGTGACGCAGGAATATCTATTCCAATTCACGAAGGGCTATCTGCTCTGGCAAGTTATAAAATACCATTTCCACCGAGGCTGTAGAATTACTTACAGGAGCCACAATGAAACCAGACAACCTTTCAATCAAGCTGCCTGTTGTTCCCGCTTCAAGGCCAGAGAAATAAATACTGAGCAAATAAAGTTAGTCGGCATCTGAGCATTTTAATGAATAAAGAGTAGCAGGAGGGCCCAGGGTGGGGAGCTGCCGCACATCCCGGTGGGCAGGCTGGAGGTGGCCCGTGTGACAGCTCCGGGCTGCGGGCTGCCCTCCTCCCCCACCCTTCCCCTTCCTCAGAACCGGTGGGGGGCTTCCTCCTCTTTCTTCCTGCTCTGGCCCAGACTCCCTCCCCAGACCCCCACCTGGCAGACCCAGGGGCCTGGGCACTGTGTCTCCAGCCCCCAAGCGATTCACATTCTCACCAGACCTTCCAGAAGGAGCTCTCGGGGCCAGCTCACGGCGCCCCATAAGACACGGGTCAGGACAGCTGAAGCCCAGATGAAGTCAGACGGAAGGCAAGAAAATGACGTTGAAGCCTTAGGAAGGGGCTTTTCAAGTTGTTTTTGTGGCAAGAACAGGGCGGCGCAGGCTTGCTGTCAGGCACAGCTGGTGTAGTCCTCCTGGGAGTCGGGGGCAGGCGGCAGGGCCACCCTCTGAGAGGTCGGTGGTGGGACTGGGGAAAGGGAACATGGGAGGGACTGCTGAAGGGCCGAGCTGGTGAGTGCCGGGCGCTGGATCCCAGTGGGCCTCCCCAAACCGTGAGGAACTGCAGACAGGGCTGTCAGTGTAGAGCCCATCAGGGGTTCAGCTTGCAAGGGTGAGGACGCTGGAATGGTTCCAACAGCCCACCCTGCGCTCAGCGCCAGCCCCCACGCCAGCTTCTAGAACAGATGTGGAACGGATGACTGTAGATACAGGGAAGTGAGGGGTGATCACCAAAAAACAGGGTGGCTTCCCGACAGACAGACCTCTCGTTCTTTTGTGAAGCGCTGGTAGGTCAAAGCGTGTTCACAGGATGAGGGTTTCAGCGTGGTGTTAGTCATCACCGTTCAGGGCATCCTTGGGGCCCAGCTGCAGATTTGTACCCTGGATGGTATTAATGAGGAGTATTTCCAGCAGGTCAAAAGCTGGGGGGATGAATGCCTGATGGATTGGGATCAGTTGGAGGGAAAATTTCTGAGGACATGGGGATCCCTGTTCTTTCAATGACTAATGTGGAAGACATACTGATAAGATTTGTGAGTGACCTAAAGCTACAAAGGGATAATAAATACCTTGTATGATTGTGGTAAGGAAAATAAAATCTGGGGTGCCTGGGTGGCTCAGTTGTTAAGCATCTGTCTTCGGCTCAGGTCATGATCCCAGGGTCCTGGGATCGAGTCCCACATCGGGCTCCCTGCTCAGCAGTGACCCTGCTTCTCCCTTTCCCACTCTCCCTGCTTGTGTTCCTTCTCTTGCTGTGTTTCTCTCTGTCAAGTAAATTTAAAAAATCTTTTAAATAATAAAAAAAGAAAAGCTAACATGGTATAGCGGGTTATGTTCTAAACACATTGCCTGTGTTAACATTTAACTTTTTCAGCATCCCGAGGAGGTAGGTAATATCATTCTGCCCATTTTACATATACAGAAACTGAGAATAAACAGGTTAAGGTAACCAGCTCTAGAACCAGGATTTAGTCCTGGCGCATCTTGCCCCAGAGCCTATGCTCTTAACTCCTTTGCTGTGAAAAAAATTAAAATGATAGTGATTTCAGTGGATTAGAGTTACGGGCAGAACATAAGATGACATCTAATAGGAATACGGGGCGGGGTGCGCGTGGGTGGCTCAGGCTATTATGCGTCTGCCTTCAGCTCAGGTCATGATCCCAGGGTCCTGGGATCAAGTCCCGTATGGGGCTCCCTGCTCAGAGGGGAAGCCTGCTTCTCCCTCTGTCTGCTGCTCCCCTGCTCATTCTCTCTCTCTCTCTCTTTCTATCAAATAAATAAATAAAATCTTTATATATATAAAAAAAAAAGAATACAAGGGAACTACTGTTTCTAGAATCAAAAGGACATTGAGACAGGCTGGGGTGCAAGACTTGTCAGCAGCGTACCTGAAAAACTCTTAGGGGCTAGGTTGGCTACATGTTGGGCTGAATCAGGGTTATGGGGGCAAGGAGCAAGGCTCCTCAGATTGCTCCGGGATAGTAACAGGCCAATAGATTGGTAGCCAGGGACTGCAGGCGCCACGTTTTCAAAAGGACGCTGACCAGATGAGGCAGGTCCCTGCTGAAGGACGGGGTCAGGAGTGTGGACTCAGGAACCTCTGACTGTAATAACTAACTAACTGCCTAATATGTCAACCATTGAGGGATGGTTGAAATAACTGGAGAACAGGGTGTGGGGGTGGGGCGGTGCTTGTTTCCCTCGGCACCCGCAGGGCTGGTATGTCCACAGGGGCTGGGCTCGCTCTGCGTCCAAAGGGAGGACCCAGGACCCACACGGGCAGACATCACAGGGAGGCACATTTTGGCTTGGTGCAAAGACTCAGGTTCTAGGTCTTTGGGCTCTCTGTCATTGGACCTGTGCCTGAAGCATTAGTGGGGGGAAATAGTGCATCACTTGCTCAGCACAGGGCTTGACGCATTATAGTTGCTGTTACGGGGATTCACTGTAGCAGGTCAACCCAGAAGCTACCACATGTCATTTCACCTGGGGCTCAATGTCCTCATCTGTAAAATGGGGATTATAAGGCCTGCCTTGGGCAACAGTTGAGCCTTGCCTAATTGAGGGGGTTAATCTAATACATAATATACACTGTAGGTGCCAGTAAATGTTTCCTCAGAGGGTAGGGCTGTGCGGGGTTTAGCTCATCCTCAGGAGTCGCAGATTATAGTGACCGTGACCTCTGTCCTGGATTTCTTGAGTGTGCGTCAATTTGCAGGCACTCAGAGATTTGAAGGCATTTTTTAAAAAAGATTTCATTTATTTGACAGACATCACAAGTAGGCAGAGAGACAGGCAGAGAGAGAGGGGGAAGCAGGCTCCCTGCTGAGCAGAGAGCCCAATGTGGGGCTCGATCCCAGGACCCTGAGATCATGACCTGAGCCAAAGGCAGAAGTTTTAACCCACTGAGTCACCCAGGCGCCCCTGAAGGCATTTTTAGCCTTTAATCCTCTCAGCAGCCCCTGGAGGTAAGTGAGGGACCTGGAATTAGGATAGTGGGAGAGCCCAGGTGGAAGCCAGGTGTGGCTGATTCCAGTCCCTGCTAGAACATCACTCTGCGACCTCTCTCCCGGACTCAGCGGACGGTTTGGGAAGTGAGGAGGAGGAGACAGAGTGGGGTTCGAAGGCACAGGGAATCTGGTCCAGTATTTTCGTCTTCGTTCAGAGTTGCGGTGGAGCCCTGGCTCACCTCTTGCTGCGGCAGCGGCTCCCTGGCCTCCCCCACCCCCTCCCAGCAGCAGGCTTCCCTCTTTCAGCCTGTCTGACTCCATCTCGGCACTTTGTCCTGCTAATTCCCAGGCTGGAGGGCGTGTGCACTCTTTATGCCGTTCAGCCCTAATTAGAAGTTCCTGACAGCTTGTTTGGGGCCCTGTCAGGCTCTCTGACTCGCCTTGCACCAATAAGTAAAAAGGAAAATTGCTGTCTGCTCTGTACCTGGCTGCCTGGGTGTCATTATGAGCGGCGTGTGCGGGTGGCGGCTGCTCTCTGGCTGCTCCTATTCTGGGCCTACCCATGCTGACTTGGCACCAGTGGGGACCAGTGGGAGCTTGGTCCCTCCAGGGCCTACCAAGGGCTCCAGTACCTGGGGTTGGCAGGGACTCATGGACAGGGGCCGGGTGGAGGCTGGGGGTGGGAGCTGGGATGGCAGACCCCTGGGACTTTCCTATCCAGATTTCAAGTCTTTTCTGCCTTGGAAACCCCACGTATGCTCAGGGCCAGGAGGCCACAGGCACGTGGGCTCTTTTTCTGGCAATCTGCTACAGGGACAGGAGGGCATGGTGGAAGGTGAAGTTGGATCTGGCATTTTTCCAGTGACAAGGGAGTGATACAGCAGAGGCCTAAACCCCTGGGCCTTCTGCCTGTGGGAGGCTCTAAAGACTGTCTTAAGAATTAAGCAGTTAAGACACCAGAATGGTGAACTAGACCGCCTGGGTTCGAATCTCTCCTCTGACAATAAGCCACAAAGCCTTGGGCAAGTCATTTCAGCCTCTGGACTTGGTTTCATCACCTGTAAAGTGGGCCCTAATAGCAGAGTGGTAAGGATAAAGAAAGCCTTCAGAAGGGTACCTGATTTCTAGTAAGTACTCCGCACATGTCCACTAGTATTATCATCCTTGTTCCTGAGACAAAATCAAGAGGCAGATGCTCAACCAGCTGAGCCACCCAGGTGCCCCAATTTCAAGATTCTTAACTGGGACAGTACAGTTAAGTGGTATGAAGTCCTGCTACAGGGCATATCGACATTATGGACATGGGCAATTATTTCTAAAAATGAGAGTCCCAACAGTGTCTGTCTCCTAGGGTTATCGTGAAGATCAAATAAGATTATTTGTGCAAAACACATATAGCACCCTGCCTCGTAGAGGGGTCAGCAAACTGTAGCCAGGGGCCAAATCATGCGCACCACCTGGTTTTGTAAAGAAACTTGTTTGAACACATGCACCTTTTTAAAATTGTCCGTGCTGCTTTGGGATTACAACGGCAGAGTCGAGTCTAGCCTACAAAACTGAAAATATTTATTATCTGGCCGTTTACAGAAAAAGTTTGCTGGGGCGCCTGGGTGGCTCAGTCATTAACCGTCTGACTTCAGCTCAGGTTGTGATCCCTGAGGGGTGCTGGGATGGAGCCCCACATCGGGCTCCCTGCTCATCGGGAAGCCTGCTTCTCCCTCTCCCGCCGCTCTCCCTGCTTATGTTCCCTCTCGCTGTCTCTCTCTGTCAAATAAAAAAAATTAAAAAGAAAAAAAAAGAAAAAGTTTGCTGCCCGCTGGCCTAGAACATAGAAAATGCTCATTAAATGCTAGCTGTCATTATTAACAAGTAATTGTAATTATAATCCCCACGCTGCTTCCTGGAAGAGTTTTGACCCCAAGCTGGCAGGACCAGGTAGCTTCTAAGACTTTCTAACCAGTGAGGGATGTTTTAAAGGTCTGCTATGAGGGAGGGGAATGTTTTGAATGCTTATCTGGTTTGCATGTATTTTCAGGAAGGAAAACTGGGAGCAGTATTTAATAGGCTGCCCACCCTCATGCTGAGCCCCTGTTTTCTGCCTTAAGGGGTATCAGTGATGTGGGAGCCATTCAGTGGATCAAACCCATTAATGAATTCGATCACTGAGGGGGCTTTCATCCTTCTCTCTTCCCCTCCAAGAAGCCCCTGCTGAATTGTCCCGCTGTGTCCGGTTATTGCATAGCGGGCGTGTCGCTCGGCTGGGAACGGAGTCTGTGGGTCCCTCCACACGTTTTATGTCCTCCCAAGATGGGGCCCTGGTGAAGGGCCTGGGAACCTTTATGGAGTCCTGGGGGGCCCCCGAGAACCCCTGGCCACTGACAGCCACCACTTCCCCCCCAGACAGCCCTGCGATCTGTAGGCCTTGTGGCTCAGGCAAGGGGAGGGCCCGTGGGGGTGAGGGTGGCCGGGGAGAGGCCTGGGCCAGCGCCTGCCGTGCCCCACTGACCTCGCATGCAGCCGGGCTGTTATCATGCCATTTTTATGCTGTGTTCCGGACGCCGCTCGGCCTGCGAGGGACGTGCAGCAGTTAAAATATTAATGTCTGGCATGTGGCAAACATTTAAAATATGCTGAGACATGGGAGCCGTTGAGTCGGGCCTTGTTGACATGTTGCCTCACCTGGGTATTGTTTGCTGTGTAAATGCCAAGGATTCCTCCCCAGAGGGGGACCTGGCTCTTCTGTCCCTGTGCCTTATTTCCTCCTGTGACAGGGAGGTGAAGTGGGGGCGGGAGTGAGGGTGTGTGTTCCCCGTCCTCCTAGGGGTGCCTTGCTGGGTGGTCCTTTGAGAACAAGACAAATGTTTTCAAGGCATCATTGGTAAGAGCCACTCAGCCTCCCCTGAGTTCAGCCCCAGGCCAGGCACTGCGTGGAGTTGAGGGGGGATACTGTGGTGTGAGCCACCATCGCCTAACCCTCAGACAACACAGTCTGAACCGCAGAGGTCCACTGTATGCAGATTAAAAAAAAAATAAGTACAGCCTAGTGCTGTAAATGGAATTTCTCTTTCGTATCATTTTCTTAATAATATTTTCTTTCTGGGTGGGAGGGATGGGGGTGGCTGGGTGATGGACACTGGGGAGGGCATGTGCTGTGAATGCTGTAAGACTGAGGAATCACAGACCTGTACCCCTGGGGCAAATAATACATTTTATGTTAATTTAAAAAAAAAGAAAAATATATTTTCTTTCCTCCAGCTCAAGTTATTATAAGAATACAGTGTAGAATGCAGACAAATATACCAAATACGTGGTCCTCTCCTGTTTATGGTATTGGTAAGGCTCCTGGTCAATAGTAAGTTTGGGGGAGGGGGAGTCAACAATTCTATGTGGCTTTTTGATTGCACATGGTTTGGCACCCCTAAACCCCCCTGCCCCGGCATTGTTCAGGGGTCAACTGTAGTTCACAACGGGGTTGATGCTGTGTTCCGTGGTCCAGCGTAGAACAGGGAAGGCTAATCCCCAGGATAGGCCCTCACCCCCCTCCCACGCCCACAGCAGCCATTGCTGGTGGATCAGGATAGTCTTTGCTGAGCTCCCAAGCAGCCTCACACTCCTTATCAACACAGGAAGCCACCTCTAGTCACTTGGAACCAGGCTGAGATGAAACCCATTTGTTGTCCTTCGTGGAGGAAATGAGTGATGTCAGAGAAGTTCTAATGGATGCAGAGGGGCCTCAGAGGGGGATGGAACCCTTCCAGTTGGGGACAGGTAAAGGAGGCTTCCTGGAGGAGGTGACCTTTGAGGGGTGGGTGGGATGGAACATGTCGATGGGGAAAATGAATGGTGCAGGTGGAGGACATAGTATGGGCAAAGGCCCGGAGGCACGAGCAATGTCCTTGGCTCTTCTCACTCTACCAGGTGGCAGGAACCAGCCTGATCAACCGTCCCAGTGACGGGGGCTCAAAGCTGCCTCTCATCTCTGGCTTCCCTGGGCAGGGGGGGTGTTCCTTAGCTGATAAAAACCTCCCGAGATCCTTTCTTCCTTCTAGAAGAGTCTCCATCCCAAACTAAGCAGAAAACAAGGGCCACACGCGTAGTCTCAGACACGCCAGTCACCTAGCTGAGGTTGGGCAGGCTTTTTCTGTAAAGGACCAGAGAGGAAAATTTTTTTTTTTTTTTTTTTTTTTTTTGGTGGGCTGTAAGGTTTCTTGCTACTACACTACTCTGCCAGGTAGGGCAAAAGACTGCAGACCATATGTGAACTAGCAGGTGTGTTTGTGTTCCCAAATACCTTTATCTATAGACACTAGAATCTGAATTTCATGGGATATTTATGTGTCATGGAATCTTCTTCTGATTTTTTTCCTCCAAGTATATTAACCAGTACAAGCCATTCTTAGCTCTCAGGTTGCACAAAACAGACAGCGGGTCAGACTTGAACTTTTGATCTAGTTGGATCAAGTCTCACACTTGGTTGGCATTATTCCCCCCCCCCCAAGATTTTATTTATTTTTGAGAGAGAAACTGCATTGAGTACAAGCAGGGGGAGAGTCGGGGTTTGGGGGGCAGGCAGAAGGAGAAGCAGATTCCCCACGGAGTGTGGAACCCAATGCAGAACTTGATTCCAGGACCCCAGGATCATGACCTGAGCCGAAGGCAGACGCTTAACCCACTGAGCCACCCATGTGCCCTTGGTTAGTACTTCTGACTTCCCGCTCTCCACTCTTGCTCAGTGCACTCACCTGTTCCCGTAGGGTAGGCTCGAGCCACAGCTCATGGCTCTAATGGGACCTCAGTTTGTCTCAGAATAGCAAGGTGTGGGTAGAGTTGGTCAGGTTAAGCTCTTAAAAGCCAAAAGCCAAAGCTCTTGTGTCAGGACAGCTCTCCACGCTGCATCGGCTCTTTCCTGAGCCCTCAGAGGTCAGGGAGGAGCACAGATGAGGAGATGGAGCCCACAGAGAGGCGGCGATTGGCTCACATTGCTCACCTGGTGAACAGCCCAGCTGGGACCAGGACCCCTGGCGTCCCGGCCTGGAGTCTTCCCGCCCCACCTGAGATCAAAGCATCTCTAGGTTAAGCATCTTCTTGCCTCCCCGCTCCAGACCGTCAGGGAGCGACCCTGGCCTCCGCTGCCATTATCGGTCATGCCCGCTTGCTGCTGCGCCTTCCTGAGAAGAGAAGGACACAGCCAATAGGCACAGGCGCTGGGTAGTAAAGAGAGAAGTAAACCATGATAAATTGTGGCTAATGCTGCTGGGTGACTGAGATAAAGCCTTGATTGTTTGGGCAGCATAAATCAACACCCTGAGCTGGATGGGAAATAAAGCAATAATTTAAATCTATTTTCAGGGTCTTGTGGGCCGAGTGACCGACCAGGAATTGATATCCAGGGATGGAGTAATGGATGGGGGAGGGTAATATATGGTTAAACCACACTGAGTGAATATCTTTGGACTCCTCCGGGCTTGTCGCAAGCCCCGTGGGTGGGATCCAGGCAGAACCATAACTCCTGCTCTATACAGAGATCCCAGTAATCCACCTGCCTGCCGGTCTGCCCAGCCGCACCCCTCCCCGCCCCCCGCTAGCCACCTCTGCCCCTCCCTTGAGTACCTCGGCCACTGCCGCGTCACGTTTCATGCAGGGACTGTTCTTTTGGGCCCTTGGTGGGCACAGAGGAGTCAAAGATGCACAAGATGAAATTAGTGTCCCTCGATGGTAAGTTCCATGAGACCGAGAACTATGGCTCTCTCGTTCGCCACCACGTTACCCATGCTGAGGACACTGCCAGGCCTGGAGCAGGTGCTCTGTCTGTTTTCCGGTGAATAAGGAAATGGCCAAGCCCAAAACACAAGCCACAAAGAAGCATTAATTGCTGCACTGACAATGGACCGTGCCTGGGCATGTGGGCAGTGGAGAGGAGGCGAGGGTGCCCTCGTCTCTAGGACATCTCGGGATGGCTGAGGGGAACTGAAGAAGAGGGAAAACCTCAGTTGGGTCTTGGGGTAGGAATGGAGTTGGTCAAGGGAACAAGGAGAGGAGGAGGGCATTTCAGGAGGCAGGAGCAGCTCGAGCAAAACCTGGAGAAGGTAGGATGGTTGCTTCAGAGACCAAAGTGTGTTGGGAACGTGAGGAACCATAATGCCAAGCCAGAGGATTGTGATTTCATAATTGTTTAATTCATATTTAATTCATATTTTAATTCATATTTTTCCGTATTGCTTTCTTTTCCTCCTGGCGTGGCTTCTTTTGGTTTGTGATACACTACATGGGTGGGAAGATGGGCACTATTGCATGCAAGGAAGAGCAGACAGAAGGACACCTGCACCGGCCAGGAGCCCAGGGGGCTTGTTCCAGCTTCCTTGGGTGAATCCCTTTGAACTTTTCTTGTTCTCCCGCTCCTCCTGTGGGAAATGGCAAGGTGGGGGAAGCATGCCGTTGGATGCCCTTCTGGGCTCTTGCCGATGCTTTAAGTCATTTCTGGACATACACTCCCTGCGGAGGCTAAGGGGCTCTTTCAGCTCTCACCCAAGTGCTAGGCACTCAGTAGATTTTAGTACTTAGGGGTGGGTTATGTCAGGACTGAGTTCCCTATCCTTCACAAAAGGGGAATAAAGGCAGCTCTCCAAGAAATCCTGGAGTTGTAGATGGTTTCTTGTCTTTATTCAAACTGTATTAACAATAAGGCCCAAAGAAACACAGGTAACAGAGCATGGACCACGGGCCTTGTGACGGTCTGAGTTACCTCCATGAACCACACACACACACCCCAGGGG
Source organism: Mustela nigripes (assembly GCF_022355385.1). Lineage (NCBI taxonomy): Eukaryota > Metazoa > Chordata > Mammalia > Carnivora > Mustelidae > Mustela > Mustela nigripes. The sequence continues at coordinate 91,564,323 of NC_081557.1, forward strand.
AGATGGTCTGCGAACATTTCCCTTTCACAGGTGCAGAGGTGAGGACCCAGAAAGACGGACTGACTTGCCCAGTGGCATATAGTTAGTGAATGGCAAAGCCGGGATTTGGCTCAGACAGGCCGCAGCAGCTAACCATGATGGTGTGACCATGGGGCTCACCTGCACTGTGTTGCTCCGTGAAGGTGGGCGGCAGGAGGGATGGTGGTTCCAGGGTGACTCTTTCCTCGGCAACGGAGTCCGGGGCAATTCCACTTCTGCCACCCACATGGTCCACAGGGCCACCTGGCCACAGGCCGTTGATCCTACAGGAAGTCGAGATGGATAGGCTCTGCAGAATCTGTCAGGACCTGACAAGGGGACACATCTGAGCCGGTGACGGAGGTCGTAAATTTTTATGTTCATTATGTTTGTTTTGTTTGGTGTAATTAATGGATCTATTAAGCTTAATCAAGCTCTGACCTCTTTTGTAACCATTATAAATCAGCTCCAATAGCTCTGGGAGTGGGGTTGGTGTCCTACGGCAGGCCTCCCTGGGAGAGAGGGGTCCTTCCATAAAGTGAGGTCTCAGAAATGGGGAACGGAGGGAGGAGACCCAGTGGGTCCCACAAAACCGAGATTGAAAGTTATCGACAAGGGCCTTGGGAATGGAGGGAGCCGTGGGGAAACTGAGGCAGGGAGCCTTGTCATGGGAGCCCCATTCCAGTGACATGGAATCGCTTATGTTTCCAAGAGCTCTGCGTGGTTGAGGGTGGGGGTTTGCTGCAGAAAGGGGGTTGGGAGGGAGGAAATAAGAGAATCCCACGTACCTTATACCTCTTTGCCCCAAAATTGGCTTTCCTTGAGGAACAACACACCACTCAACCCCAAGAAAGAAGGCTGGTATGGAGGAGGGGTAGGGGTGGTTGGGTGGGGGGAGAAAACAGGAGGCCCTAGGGGAGGGATTAGAGGTGTCAAGCTACCAGCCCAGAGCACGGAGCCAGGCTGAGGACTGTCATGTCTTTTGCATCTCTGCTTTCTCTGGTTTGGTGAGCAGAGTGATTGAGTGTGATTGAGCAGGAACGCAGACGCTCGTTCTCAGCTATTAGGATGAATGGATCCCTGGGATGCCAGCAAGGATGCTGTCGCCTGCGTGTGCTTTAATACTAATAAAAAAAAAAAAGGAAACTAACAAAATACCATTCCCCATCATTAAAATGCAGAAGCAGATAAAGAGCAGCTCCTGTGTAATTACCAAAAATTTTTATTTCCATAAGAAGCCAGCGCTTCATAAATGTTCCAACCTGAGCCTTTCTCTCCAGGGAAACTGGATTTCTATGAATATAGAAATTCGGTAATTGCCCCTGAAACCGTGCTTTTCTGTGTTAATGAGGAGCAGGAGCTTGCTTTTGCTTAGAGCCCTAAACAGAACAGTTTCCTTCCCCATCACAGGGCCAGCGAGGAGCACCCTGCCTGCCCCCCACCCCCAGCCCCACACATTAGACCCATTAGGGCTTCAGGGTTTGGATTTCAGGGGGAGTGATGTCTTCTCTGGGAAGAAGGGAGTGGAAGAGGGTCCGCCGGTCAGGACGCTGGTTCTGCATCTCTCCAGCTGCATTTGTATTCCTCCTTACCACACACATGCATTTTTCATTTCGGGGCAACGTGCTTTAAAAAAAAAAATACATGCACTATTAGATTAAAAAATGTACAGCATTATATAGCTTATAATGCCATGGTAGATTTTAAACCTCTAAAAGCATATGCATTAAAGCAATTTTCTAAACTAATATAGCAAGAGGTCCACAAAAGCACGGCAGCATTTGATAATAGTTGCCATCTTCAGTTGAGGATAATGATGTTAACAAATGTAATGGGAGTAATGAGTGGAGATTCAAAAAGCTGCTTTTGTTTAATTTTTTTGTAATGCAAATTCAGTTTGGGAATGAAAGAGGGGGAAATGAGGGGGGGGAAAAACCCTCTTATTTGAAATGAATCTTAATCCTGGCTGATGATAGGCCAGTTATAAGCAGAAGTGGCTTCATTGTGGAATTAAATAATCCAGAGATGCAATTATTAAGGTGATGGGATGAAATTGGAAAAAAAGAAAAAAAGAGAGAGAAAAAAAAGAAAGAAAGAGAAAAGAAGAGAAGCTGCAGAATCAGATCTTCTTTCTTGAGGCTGGAATTGCAGATGTTTGAGTAATGAAGTCAGAGTCTGCCAGGGGTGTCGTCCCTAGGGTTGTTCGTGTCAGGGATTGGGCGCGGGTGGGGTGGGGTGGGCTGGAGGAAAAGGATGGTGAGGGAAAGAAATGCTTGGATCCTCATCCAGGCCAGGGACCTGCCCTATGGGACCCTGAGTTATTTTATTGAGCCCCACAACTGGTTCCACTCAGGGACTTCCCCAAGCTATTCCACCCCTCAGTTTGCCTCTTCTGCAAAATGGGAACAGCAGTGCTTTCTCACAGTCAGTGAATTTTTGAGGGCGGTAGGGTTTGCATCTTAACTCCTCAAAAGAAAAGAGGGTGGTGCAAAGCAGAGCAGCTGTCTTCTCCCAGCCTCATTTTTCTTGGCCTTTACTGGGCTTAGCCTGTCCCACGAAGCAGAAATCATAGCCACGACTTTGAAGCACAAAGGGAAACGGCTGTTCAAGCACACCGTCCTGGAGAGCTCTGCTGGGTCACTCAGGAGTGCACTCAATTTTCTTGGTTTTCTCTGGAGAAGGCAGGAGCAGCAAAGCTTGAACCACTGGATTGGCTTCTCCAGCAGTGGGCCAGTGTTGGGGGGGGCAGGGTGTAGATGGAGAACAGCCCTCGCCGAGTGCAGCTGTGCGACCCTGAAGGGACCCGACTCCAGCTGTATTGATTACAGGTACCATGTGGCTTCGGGCTCCATATGCTCCTCCTCTGGTGTCCTTCCCATTTCCCTGATTGGGGGGGTCAGTGTGCAGAAGGCACTGTAGTTCACCTGACACCCAAAGGGCCATCCAGAAGCTATGGTCAGCGGACAGTACCCACGACTGACACCCCTGACTCTGTGCTTTTCTAGGTGCTTTACAGAGGACTTTTCATTTAATACTAACAGCAACCTACCAGGTGGACACTGTGGTCATCTCCATTTCACAGACAGGGAAACTGAGTCACAGACGGGTTAAGTCACACAGCCATGCAGAGCTGGGGTCGAATCAGGAGTCTGTTTCCCCAATTCTAGTCCTGAAGCGGCGTGCTGGATATAGTGTGGGATGCTAAAATTGGGGAGGCGGCTCTTTGCCCAGAATGTATGTCAGATCCCACTGTCCACAGGCAGGAAGCCATGACTGGAGGATAGCCCAGCCCAAGGAAGCCTGCCTGCTGGCTAAAGATAGGTTTTGGGGGGGAAATTAGTCTTAGGAAGAGTATCATAAAATGATTGGGTTTTGAGAGGTGCAGAGAAGTGGGGAATATGACTTACAGTCACTCGCTTCCCCAGTTTACAGCTTTAATTAATCTGAAATTGCAACATAGATTTTTATGATTAGCAGAGACAACTCAGTGAGCACAGAAGGAACCTTTAACCGTGATCCCAAGATGAATCTAGGACATGAAATATCCATGCAATAAACAAGGCCGTGTTAGAGGAAGCAAAGTAAAATACAAATCCCCGGCCATCAGAATAATCATCTGTCCACAGGACAAGGCCTTCCAGGACCTGTTCCTTGCAGAGGGGAAAGCCATTCCGGCACCAAGGGCAGGACTGCACTGAGGCTGGGAGGAGTCCCGTGATTCCTTCTTTGCGGGTGTAACTGAGGAGCCCAGCCTGGGGCCGGGATGCTGAGCTGGGTCTATGCTCCTTGCTCCTATGGACTGGGTCTGTCCCATTGTCAGTGTCACCTTTAGGGATTGGATCCTCCTCCCTGGAATCTCATCTTCCTCACAACCGCGGCAAAGGCTGATGGATCAGGACATTTGTCTGGTGTCCAGAAGATGCTGACCAACTGGCTTCTGTCTTGTGAAACCTGACCCTGAGGCCAATGAACCCAGGAGGAGGCTGGGGAGGGGAAGGGGAAAGCTGTGGTCTTGTACCCATCTGCCTCCCCACACAATTGATTGGAATAGCCACTTACAAACCCCCGGTGGCTCCTTTTATGGACTGAATATTTGTTTACCCTCCCCACCGCCCTGACACCAAATTCCTATGTTGAAGTCCTAACCTCCCATGAGATTGTATTTGAAGACAGCACCACACCCCATAGGATTGGTGTCCTTCTATGAAGAGGCACCAGGAAGTATGCTCTCTCCCTCTCTATGGCGTGAGCCCACAGCAAGGAGGCAGCAAACATCTCCAACCCAAGGAGAGCATCTTCACCAGAGACTGAGCCTGCTGGTGCCTTGATCTTGGATTTCCAGTCTCCAGAACTATGAGAGAAGAAACTTCTGAGACTTAAGTCACTGAGCTTGTGATGTTTTGTTACCTCAGCCCAAGCTGACTGAGACGGCTGCCATCTTGTTTCACAAGGCTAATGGCTGACTGGCCCACCGCTTGACACCAGCCAGTATCTGACGTCCTGTAGCAGTGTAGCAACTTTGACATAAGTCCGGTACCTCATTTCAGCTTATTCCAAAATGAAAAGTCCACAAGGTGGAATCAGTATCCCCATCTTACAGATGAGGAAATAGCGCCTCAGAGAGCTTACGTTCTTGCCTTAGTCAAAAAAGCAAGTGGGTACAATTGAAGTTTTTCCAACTCGGACAGGCTGTGATTCTCAGACTGGACTCTGCCTTGAATGAAATCAGGATAGTTTATGGGGTGGCATTTAATGGGAGGGAGCCTGCACCTCAACCCACCGCCGACCTTCAGCAGGGGTCAGGTTGTCTTGGGCCTTGAGGGGACGGTATAAGTTTCACTTGTATGCACAGCTCTGACCTCTATTTCCTGCCCATGTCTCCAGAGCACCTGAGAACTCTCACTCTCAGGACAGTGTGTGTCCCTTCTGGAATGCCTGAGGTGCAAAGGAATATGTATCAGTTCCTCAGAAGCAAAATACTAGCCACCGACCCTTCCTGAGGGCTCACGATGTGCCACGCACTGTCTACTAGTTCACATGACTCACACAGCGGTCCTTGGAGTTAGTTGTTTCCTGTCATCCCCACGTTGTGGAAAAGGAAAGTAAGACTTTGAGAGGTTAAGAAACTTGCGCAAAGTTAAAACAGAATTTAATTGGTTTGGGAAGAGCAGGAGGGCCTTGAGTAACTAAGGTAGTTGCAGATTTGATATCTAGCCCACTTCGTAGTAGGACTGTCCAGAGAGTTTGGACAGATAGTGAGTCTCTCGTCACTACAGATGGTCCGGCAGAAGGCAGACACTCCCCCGAAGGGGATGGGGAGAATGTGACAGAGCCGTAGCTTTGGGTACTAGGGTTACACAAAGCAGGTCTGAAGTTCCTCCCTGCCCAAGTCTCCTTGACTGCCTATAATTAGTCCGGGAAAACTGAGTCACACTGTCCTGCTGGTGGGAATGGAATGTGTCGGACACAGACTGGGAGTAGACATCGGAGACATGGTTTGTCCTTTGCAACGGACAGTTCTCAAATTCACCATTGTCCCAATCCAGTCTGTCTTTATCTCTTGGCTGAGTCTACACTGGGGGGTCTAGTCTCTGCTTCAGCCCCTCAGGAATGGAGAGGGGTACTCTCACCCTCGTCCCCCAAGACTGGAAAGGTAGCCTCATGATAACGCTCTAGAATCATCTGATCTACCCGCCTCCAAGCAGCTCCGATGTCTACCTCCACCAGCATTTTGGCAAGCCTGCGAGTGGGCTCAGCTTGCTGGCTCAGGAAGACATTTGGAAGACTGACTTGGGAGGCAGACTTTGTAGGTAACGTAAAACCCCCTCAGTCACAGAGACACCTGACTTCAGAGCTGGGACACAGGCCTCAGGATACTGCTTTAGCAGGCCGTCGATCTATTGCCTTTATTCTGCAGGGGAGAGAACAGAGGTCTAAAGCCATGCTCTCAACCTGTGGCTCGCGAACCGAAGATGCTGTGCGATGTGATTCCTCTAGGTCAGTAGTTCCATGAAGACTCTGAGAATCTGTGCTTGAACATAAGGGGTCCAGGTGGCATTTATAATTGAGCAAATTTAGGAAAACCAAATTTAGGGACTTGCTCAAGATATTAGTGGCAGATGCGGGGCCAGACCATAGGCCTCCCGCTCAGGCTACATGTGTGTGCACAGAGGAGGGTTTGCTTGGACCCACGAGTGTTTGCCTAGATGCGTCTGCCTCCCTCCTGGCTTGTAGTTTACCAGCAGTCAGCCTGGTTCAGGACACGTGGGCTGAGGGGATTCACCATACGGAGGGCCTTCCATTCACACCACTGCCTTCTAGCCCTTAATCCTGCTGGATTATCTAAACTAAACACTGAGTTCTGATTGCGGTCCTCCCTGGGAGCAGGCCAGCGTGGAGTCATGCGGAAATTAGAGGTTATCCAAACTCTCATCTCTACCTGCCTGTAGGCTTCGGGTTCTCCCACTATAACCTGGAGAGACTAAAACCCATCCACCCACCCACCGACCAACCATTTGCAAACCTAGGCAAGACTTCCCAGGAGCAGAGACAGCTCTTGCAAGTTGGAGAAGGGGAGCCTGGGGGAGAGGACAACCATAAACTCGTGTCTACCACTGTGTATGGGAATCAGGGCCCACTTGCCATGATCTATTTCCACATGTGACTTGATCACAGAGGCCAAGGTTTTGGTGCCCAAAGCTAGCACTTGCGTTCATTGAGGGCCCTTTATTCCCACTGGTCTCCCCAAATAAAGCTCACTGGGGTGAGGGACCCTCACCTTTTCAACTGTATCAGAGAGGACTGTGTTAGACCAAGGAGCTGTGCATCCCCGCTGTAGGCTCTCTGCCTGCTCAAGTTTACTGTGAACAGTGGTCAGAAATGAGCCCCCCTTAGAATTCTTTCGTGCCAGGCAGGGGAGTAGGCACATCGCGGTGCAAGATACGTACCTTGTGTATCCCCACTGGACAACCTCAGGGAGGTTCAGCCCTGGCTTAAGGTCACACTTCCCATCTCCACCTGCTTCCCATCTCCCCCACCATTGAACATGCAGGAATTTAGAATTCCGAACGTCACTACCAAAGAGACGAAACATTCTGAGACACTGGGAAGTGGGTGGAAGTAATAAGAAGATGTTCCGCTGCTTGGGCTTACGTAGTCACAGTTCTGCTTAGAGGCAAACGGATGGACAAGGTATGTGGGTGAGTGATTTGGACCCTCTCAGGCTCTCTTTCTGAACACCCTTTCCCACTCCTAGCTGGAGATAATTCTGGACCACTCCCCTGGTGGTTTTGAGCCTCAAAGTCCTGTGTTTATCACAGAGAGTATCTATAATACCGAACATATGTTAATCGTGGTAGATGGTGGGGGTGAGAAGAAGTGGAGTTTTTAGCAGGGGAAGACAATCTTTCTCCTTCACGACTCTGGCGGGTGGAAGTGTCTTGTCTCTAACAAAAGAAAAAAAAAATGTAATATGATCTTAAAGGGAAAACAAGTTAATTGGCTCTGAATTAGGATTGCCCAAGACAGAGGTTAACTCCCAGGTTGGATTTCCATGCCACCTAACCCTCACCTGGCTTCCACAGCCATCCCGGTGTTCTCTGAGAATACAAATTCATTTTAATAACCGCCGAAGCAAAATAAAATTAGAAAGGTGGTTTTGCTGGGAGGGAAATCATCTATTGCCAGTCAAAGGCAAACGCATACTATTTTTAGGTTGTGCATTGTAGGGGGTTATCTTCACTCCCCCCCCAACCCCCAGACTTGCCTCCCCTGGCGTGGGTAGGGGGAGCTGCCAACCCCCACACACACCCATCGGGGCGCACAGGCATACCTCGACAGTCTCTACTTAGCTCACTGCCTTCACCGCCCACCCAGTGCGCACAGGAGAAAGGGAAATGCGTTTCCACCGTTCCCCTGAATGAAGAGGTCTCTGTTAGTCACCACCCGCCCGGCTGGGCCCCCCGGTGGATAGTACCGTACCCGCTACGAGGTACCAAAATAAATGGCTTTGGAGGCGCCGTGCAGGGAGCTATGCTGAGACTCGCATACAATTAAAACAGTTACTCAGACTTACATTGTTCCTGGTATGTGGGTGTGTATGACATCTACCTTTTCCCTTTGGCTGGAGCGAAACTAGGGAACGTATGTTCTGGTTGCTGGGGCTCCCAGCCCAGACGCCGGTGGTGGGGTCGGTGGTTGGGGGGACGGGGGACGACCAAGTGTAAGGAGGAGGCTCAGCCCCTGGCCCTCCCCGTCAGTGTGCCTGGTGTGGCCCGTGGTGTCTGGGCCAGGGAGCTGGGTGTATGCGTTTTAGCCATGAGATTCTGCCAGACTTCGATTTTGCCATCTGTCTACACAAATTCTTTAAGAATGTGTATGGGAGTGGGTAAGGGCAGAGGTGAGACAGAGGGGGCAGGGAAGGATGAGAGGGACAGAGGCACCCGGATACTCTGGCCCGCCTTGTTGGGTTGTAGGAAGGAAAAGGGCAGAGGTGAGAGCACTTGGAACTTTTCGAAGAAGAAGTCTGGGCGTGATCATGAAGGTTCGAGCTTTCTTCCTTTCTTTCTGGACTAAATGTCACTATCTTGACCTTCCCCGCTTTGCTGCAGGTCAGCCTGTCTGTCTTCCTCTCTATTCTTCCTTTTCTCACACTTCTTTCTCCCTCTGCTTGTCTTTCCTCCTTTCTTCACAGTGAACTTTGTCGACCGCATGATCCTGGACAAGTTATTTAATCTCCGAAACCTCGGTCTTCCCATCTGTAAAATGGGCACAGTCCTGCTGGGGAGAACTGACCTAGGTGATGACCCGGTGACAGGTCAGCCCAGGCCCAGCACACAGTGGGAACTGTAGAAAGGTAGGGGTCTGACCAGGGTGGGGTGGTGATAGTTAGCACGAGTAAGATCATCACTGTCAATGTCACTTCCAACTTTTATCGGACTGCCTCTAGGTATGAGGTTCTGGGCTAGGCTCTGGACCGAGGAGACGGAAGTCCAGTAGAAGTCCCTGTGCTCAGGGCACCCATCCCATGTCTTCGGGGATGACACGATCATACCCACTTCTACTCAACTCTCTTTAGGTGTGAGATTTTGCATGGCATAAGGCTACATGCTTGAAAGAGAATCCCAATTTCCAGCTGTTGGACAAGGTCAGGAGTGGAGCAGAAGGCTAGATTTAGTGTTTCTTTTTTTTTTTTTTCCTTAAAGATTTTATTTATTTATTAGAGAGCATGAGCTGGGGGAGGGGCAAAGGGAGAAGCAGGCTCCCCACTGAGCAGGGAGCCCAACCCGGGGCTCGATTCCAGGAACCTGAGATCATGACCTGAGCCGAAGGCAGACACTTAACCAACTGAGCCACCCAGGCGCCCCTGAAATTTGGTGTTTCGATGACAGGCAAGCACATGGGCCTAGAATTCATTTGACACTTGGGAACCAGGGTTTTCTGGGACCAGAAAACTAGCAGGTGCAGAAACAGTTGGTTTTAGTGTCAATATTTGTCACATGTGGTAAGTAAACGTTCCCAGGTTGGGATCCGGTGTCTGGAAAGGGGCCGGGGCATGGAGCAGGCAGCTCTCTGAGTGGCAGACAAAAGGATTCCAGATGGGACCAGGGACTGTCTCTCCAGTTCCCCCTTAGAGCATTAGGTGGGTGGTAAAGACAGCTGGATAATCTCAAGATGGAATAGCCGTGGGGTAATTGAGAGGCGGAGGCCTGAGCTCCAAGCCATATTCCTTCAAAATCATTGGCTTGCATAATGGAGTTGCCAAGCAGACCTGAAATGCTCCATGGGCTTCTGTCTCCTCTCCCCATAGTTTCCACATTCTCCAATGGCTGCTGCCCCTTTATGTGCACCCTTATAGGATGAGCCACTACTGCGGTCACATTTTCAGAGAAATTGCAAGTGTGCTCCACTAATTTTAAGCAATCTCCAAATTCAAACTTACAAAGTACATAAATTTGGAGGTGGTTATTTGCACTCCAGAAAGTCCTTTTTTTTTTTTTTTTTAACAAGTCTTAACCACAGGAATCATTTAACTATCAGCTTCCACTAGATCATCTTGGGGTTGAGTGATACCTGGCAGAGGCTTTGGGGGAAGATATGGAAAGTTAGAGGATTAGAACCACCATCAGTATCTTAACGGTTGGAAACAAGGGTGAGGCACCTCTGACATTATAACAAAGCTCACTGGAAAATACTGTTTGATTCACAAACACTGGGTGATTACACAATTTTTATAAAGCTGTTTTCGGTTTTCATGCGTCCATCCATGCAACAAATGCATATTGACTACCCACTACGTGCCAGGAAATGTGAGGTGAATAAAGATGTAGTTCTTGTTATCAAGGAAACTTCAAGGAAAAAGACATCGACTTTGAAGGTATGGAAGGGAAATTGCCATGAGAAGGGTCAGCAGCAGACACAGCAGACCCATAGAGGAGTATCCGAATCAAACTGGGGGAGGAGCAGTCAGGGAAGACTTCTTGGAGGAGGCAAAGCTTAAGCTAATGGAGAATGCATGTTTGCCTTTGGAAGAGTAGGAGAAAGGCCTATCCCAGCAGAGGGAACATCCCACAGGAAGAGGATTGTATGTTCTAGGGGACTCCAGAGGGCTGCACATGGGGTGTGTGTATGTGCGCGCGCGCACGCATGCGTGCACTGTGGGCATAAGGTTAAGAAAGGGTGGAGGCAAGTCAAGGTCACTGAGGTTTTTCTGTGCCTCACCATGGGTCTGAATTTTCCTGAAAGCAATACGGGCCATTGAGCTATTTCAAGTGAGGGGACTGAGACAATCCTATTTGCATGTTAGAAGGATCATTCTAGCGTCAGCTGCGAGCCCAGATGAGAAGTGGGAGGGGCCTGACCGAGGTGTGGGAAGAGGGACTGGAGTAGTGGGCTCCAGTACCGAACCGGACAAGGTGTAACTGGAGGATGGGTATGGGAGGGAGGGGGAGCCCTCTAAAGGGACAACAGCGAGGCCATGATCACAGCTGTTGTGCGTGTCGGGTGCGGTCTGTGGCCCACAGCGCACCTGTTGTTTGCCTTTGTACGGCTGGCCTGGGCTGAGTGGCCTGGGAGTTATGAGGCTGAGTGTTGAGAGTGACGTCCCAGGACAGGCAGGCCACAGGGCCCGAGGGTAGGAGGGTGAGCACTGAGCTGGGAACAGGAGGCACAGGACGGGCAGAGGGGCTGTGCTGGAATGGCAGCGGCACGGTGTTAGAAGGTACCGAAACGACCGCCGGACAGGTGGGAGCGGGGCTAGAGAAGCCGGCCTCCTCGCACCCCGGGCCCCCCCGCGGCTGGGGCTGAGGGGAGATCTTTTCCACAACCTTCCGGCTCTTCCTCCCCTGAAGGCGGCCTTGTCTCCCCTCCCCCGTGATCAGATGTATGTCATCCAGAGTTCAGTGACAAATATTGAACTGTCTTTCAGGAGTGTTAATTGGGATTTTTAATTGACCATAAGCGGTTATCCAAGCCCGCTTGTCTCCAGTGCTGGTTTATTCTCCAGGGGACAGAGGCGCCCAGAGTGGTGTCATCACTCACGAAGCGTGTGTCCCCCCGGACCCCCAGCGGCTTCTCTCGCTTTAGTTTTGCTTCATTTCAAAAATAAGAGAAAAGAAGCAAACTCTGTTCTGTCTTCCAAGGCGGGGACCCAAAGCCGCTTGTTCAAGGGCTCGCAGCGAGCAGGTCTGTCCCTACTTGGGATTGGGTGGAGTGCGGTATGGTTAGGACATCGAAGAAGGGGCTACAAGGCTTCTGGCTGGGTGGAGGGGAGCCTCGGGCCTGCCCCCCAGCACCCCACAGGGCACTGCTCACACGGGGATAAGCTGCGTGTATAGATTCGTGTCTGTCCAGCCGCTGTTCCTGCCGGGGAGCCTGTGCTCCTCGCGTCTTCCCGCTGATTCGAGCTCCTCAGGTGCAGCCTAGGAACCTGGTTGGTCGTGACTGAGGTATTAGTTATCAATAGCACAAAGCAGGTCAGTCAATAGCTAGCTGGTCTCACACATTTATTTTCAGCCTAATTCTGGCCTTGGGTTCTGAGCTGCTGCTTCTCTGGGCTTGGGCAGGACCTGGCCGGGATGCCCTAGGGGTCCCAAGGTGGGTAGGGAGCAAGGGCCACACACTGCTCCAGATCAAAGGGTTTTATTGGAGTGAGCCCTGAGGTAGCAGCCGACTTCCTCAACCCCTGTAAGCATCTTTGACACCATCTCTGCCCAGCCCACTTGATAGTGTCATGGGGAAAACGAAGTAGGTATTTACGCTTAAAAAACTGGGGGAAATTTTTGAGGACTATTATGATGAATACAACCATTCATACTTTAAATATCTTCCGAACGGATGGCTGGCACTATTCAAGGCCCTGTGGTTTCAGAGTTGAATATGGCTAGGTCTTTGAATGACTGCCACCTAATCCGTGAGCTCCCAGAAGGAGAAAGATGTCACACAGGTGTGAGGTCTCATTACTAAGGGTCCCCCTACCAACCCAAAATATGAACACACAGGTCAGTGTATGCCTTTGTGCCATCCTTTTTGATGTGAACTCTCTAATGTCCATGAACTTAGGCTGCCCCTCCTTTGGTTACCATTCAGCTTCTAGAAGTGACGGGAAGGCCAACTAGGGAGGGAGGGAAATGGGCTTTAATAGGAGGCTGGATGGGGCCATGGGGGAGGGCGGGCAGGGGTGTTGGGGTGTCTTCTGTGTCAGTTTGGGTCAGAGGTCAGGTGGGATTAGATGTACAGCTGACTTACTCAGAGAAAGTTCTGTGGCGTACAGAGAGGAGAGGAGAGAGGGCAGAGGCGGGTGAGGACGCTGCTGCGGTGTGATAAACAGCAGGGAGAGGAGAGAAGGAAGAAAGGCGGCCTGGCCAGAAGGGTCTCAGAGGGCAGTGCAGCTCCGAGAGGAGTCCGTGTTGGAGGTGCCCTGGCTCTTGCGTCAGCACCATCTCCGTGGCTGGCTGGGAGCTGTCCGGAGAGCCTGGTCCTGGCTCAGAGCTTGGTAGAGGCCCAGGGTGCCGTGGCTGGAGGCTGGTGACCAACCACGCAGCACATTCCCGAGGCTGACACGTCCTGCTGTCTCCCATCACTGTCCTCTGGCCTCCAACAATTCTCTTTTTGCTGCAACTCCCACCCCAGAATGTGTAAAGTCACACATCCCTTTCCATTCATCTGAACCTAAAATCTCTTTCCCTAAGCCCCTCCTCACCATCCTCCTCCCATTGAAGAGCCTGTGTTCCCAGCCTCTTTCCTGTACCATGACCCCTTCACGCTCTGTCCACTGAGGCAAGGGCTTTCCACACAGGCCCGTTCCCCTGCCACCTTGGCCAGTCCCTGGTTTGCTCACACACTCCGTCTGGTCCCCTCTCCTTCCCTTCATGGCTTTTCCCTTCATCAGGGTCTGCCTTCGCCCCATCAGGACCTGCCTGTCCAGTGGCCCTTTCCTTGACAGATGACCAGATAGCAACACAGGTTAAGGAATCCAAGGTAGAGTGTTAATGAGTCCTAGTGAATTACCTCTTCCAGTGGCACTTACTTGTTGACAGAAGTTTTCAGTGCCTTAGCCCAAAAGCGTATAGTGTTGTGCCTTACTATTCCATGCTGGCCAAATCTCATGGGATGAGGAGGGCAAAGGGATTCCTTTTGCTCCCTCAGAGCCCTGCCAACAAACCGTCCTGTGGAGGTGCAGAGGGTACAGGGTCAGGTTTTTTTGTTTTGTTTTGTTTTAAATCAAAGGAGAAGTGAAAGTGACCCCCCAAGCACGGGACAAGATGCTGAGTATTATTAATCATTAAGGAAATGCCAATGGAAACCACAGCGGAAACACCTCACATCCATTAGGATGAATGCTGTAGGAAGAAAGGGAAAGGAAAGGAAGAAAAGAAAAGGAAATAACGTGTGCTGGTGAGGATGTGGAGAAATGGGAGCCCTTGTGCACTGTTGGCAGGAATGTGAAATGGTGCAGCTGCTGTGAAAAGAGTACGGTGGTTCCTCAAAAAGTTAAAAATACCATTTCTTTCTGGTGTAACGATTCCGCTTCTGGGTTTCTGCCCCTCCAAAGTTGAGAGCAGGAGCCCGGAGAGGGATTTGTACACCCACATTCATAGCAGCATTCGACATGAGAGTCAAAAGGTGAAAGCGACCCAAGCGAGCTACCACAGTGGGGGGACGGACGTACAGAATGTGTCTAGACATAACGACGGACTATTATTCAGCCCTAGAAGGGCAGGACATTCTGACACGTGCTACAATAGGGAGGAAACTCAGACATATTATACTAAGGGAAATGCCACGAAAAAGACAAATACTATACAATTCCACTTAAGTAAGTACTCGGAGTCATCATCTTCGTAAAGACAGAAAGTTCCATGTGCTGATTGTCTGGGGCCACGGGGAGGGGGAAATGGGGAATCGGTGTTTAACGGATGTGGAGTTTCAGTTTGCAAAGATGGAAAGTTTCTGGGGCTGGGTGGCGGTGATGGTTACCTAACAGTGTGAATATACTTATTAACGCTGAACTAGGCACATAAAACAATCAAGATCGTCAATTTTCTGTGTATTTTACCACAATTAAAAAAAAAAAATCAGGGTAGGGGAAGTGTGGTTTTACCATGAGAGAAAAAGGACACAGTAGGTGGACCTCAGGTTTGCCTGCGAATCTCTCCTTCCCGCCTTCCAGCCAGCAGATGCCACAAGGCAGGACCAAAGTTGCAAACACAGGTTGGACACCAGGAAGGACGGCCAAAGGGGATCCCTGCAGACCAGGAGATCGATGAGGGCAGGTAGCCGGGTGCAGGGGACTGAGCACAGGAACGGGAGTCGGCCAAGCCCGGGCTTGATCTCGGTGCTGCCAACTCAGTGCTGTGTGGCTTAGGACAAATGAGCTAATGTCTCTGAGCCTTTGGTTCCTTCTTGATAAAATGGGGTCACAATCCTAGCAACACCAGATCTGCCGTGAAGCTAAACACTGTGTGTGGTGTGCATGAGGAGTTTCCTGGCAGATAGCAGGGCCTTGTTAAATGTGAGCTCCCATATTAGACCCTGAAGTTTATGTGGAGGAGGTAGCGATTTTCAGGCTGTTTAATGCCAGCGGTTGCCTCGGATGACAAGGGAGGTTGTACTATTAATGGGCAAGCATGTGAGCTGTCCTTTTCCCGTATGTTGAGCAAGAATTTAACATGCTGAGAGCGAGCTGAATAGCGAGTATGAGCTTGTTGTGTAACAATGAGAGATCAGCATTTCCAGCCCCCACATGAGGCCAGATAACTTTGAAAAGAAGTCACTGAGTCAGTGGGCATCTCTCTGCTCTGTGCTGTGCGCTGCAGTACCGGCTTGGGGGGTCAGGAGCCTGGATAGCAGGAGGTGGGGCCGGCCCCCGAGCTGCCCCTGGCTAGGCAGTGAGGAGAGTGGGAGGTGGAGAAGCCCCCAGCCCACCCTGGGGGGCAGCCTCTGCTGGGAAGACGGTACCATGTCAGCAGGTGACCAGAACTGGGATGAGCAGAACTCCCTACCTTCTAGTTCTCCGTAGAGAGTGAGCCTCTGATAACACATAGCGCCTGTCTGGTCTCCAGCCAGAGCTGTGACACCACAGCTCCTGTGGTTCAGTCCTGGCCTTTCCCTCTCTCCAGAGCCCAAGCTGGCTGAGCCTCTCTCAGCAGAAACATGCCACCACTGAGAGGAGAAATCCCACTAGGCACACACAAGCTCAGTCTCCCGTCTGTGGGCTCTAGACTCGCCTGCTGTCGGTCTGGAAAATGTGGCCGTCATACCCTGGGCCAGGTTTCTTGCTTTCATCTCCCGTCCTTCTTCCAGAACTTTCCTTTATCGTGAGAGATCCCTTGTCCTTAGACTTGGTCCAAACTGCTCGTGTGGCCCTTTCCACATTGCACTGTAGTGAGTGGTTCAGGGGTATGTGTCCCGGGCCACACAGGGCCGGTGCCTTGCTTTCCTTCACTGTGAAAGGACATGACGTGAGCACTGTATAAGTGTTCTGACATACACACAGCACAGGAGCTGGAGGCTTAAAGGTAGAAATGTATCTGAATTTGCAAAAAAAAGTGGGAAAAGACAGACCAGACATGATAGGGGAGGGAGTTGCACTGCATTTCTGTGGTCATGGGGAACTAGCACCTGTTCAGTTGAAACAAGTCATGGCACAAAACTCGTCTCCTGTTGCCAGGAGGACACCAGACTGGTAGGAGAGGAGAACATCATAGCCGTGGGATTTCTTGACGTGAATGAGGCTTTCGACGAAGTGTCTCCCTGTGTCCCTGTGGGCAGGGCTGAGCTGCATGGTTTGCAGGATGGTGGCCGACCCGTCCAGGTACTGAGCGAGGAAAAAACCTGGGCCATCTGGTCTAGCCTCCTCCCAGACAGGGGAAGGGACCAAGGCTCCAAAGCTCAGTTTTCTGTAGAAATACATCTTACCAGCCGCACAATGGGGCCCGCCGTCTACTTCCCCAGTTCCGGAGCCTCTGCTGACACAAGGCTTTTCCTAGAGCCCATGGTGTGTAGCCCATGGAGCAATCGTGCCGGAAAGAAAGTTTTTTGTTTGTTTGTTTTAAAGATTTTATTTATTTATTTATTTGACAGAGAGACAGAGATCGCAAGTAGGCAGAGAGGCAGGCAGAGAGAGAGAGAGAGGAGGAAGCAGGCTCCCTGCAGAGCAGAGAGCCCAATGTGGGGCTTGATCCCAGGACCCTGGGACCATGACCTGAGCTGAAGGCAGAGGCTTTAACTCACTGAGCCACCCAGGTGCCCGGAAAGAAAGTTTTGAACCTGACTGCCGTCCACCTGACAGGTGAGGTCACATGATGGGCTACAGGGCTAGAGCCTTGATCTGCCTACTCAGGAATGTATCAGGCTTTGGAGTAAAGCCCAGCAGGCATGTTTTTCAACTATGGGAGGGACCCAGACGCAGAGGGATGGCTGCAGAGGGACCCCAGAATCAGGATCCGGAATACCTTGCATCTGGCAACAACTGGCCAAGGGCACGGGGAAGAAACTAACAAGAATAAATGAGAAGTCCTGCACGGAGCCTTCCAAAAGATCAATTCCGTAAGTGCAGGCTGGGGAAACTTGTTGTAGGTTCTGGTGGCAAAGGCTTTTGTCCCTGAGTTGATAGCAGGAGGATCTTAGGGTGTCTTGGCTGCTAAAATAGCCCCTACGAGATGCTGATCTCAGTGCTATGTGACTAAGGACAAAAGAACTAACCTCTCTGAGCTTTTGGTTCCTTCTTGATAAAATAAGGTCACGGTCCTAGCAATAACAGAGCTACCGTGATGCTAAACACTGTGTGGTGTGCATGAGGAGTTTCCTGGCAAATAGAAGGGTGGGCTCTGAATTGCTAAAAGGGAGATTCCAAGGCCGAAGACATGCTGCTTCTCCCATATTCTGTGTAGCTCAGACCACGTCAGAGCCCTGATTCTGAGCACCACGCTTTGGTGGTGGTGGTGGTGGTGGTGGTGGGAGAGGTGTCTTTGACAAACTGAACCTGTCAGAGGCAGACACTCAGGACGGCGAGGAGTCTAGTTTCATCACATGAGAAACGCTTGAAACAATGGGAGCTGTGAGTCTGGGGAAAAGACTGCAGATTGTTGTTACCAGGTTCCGTGAGCTCCTGAGGGCAGAACCGGGGAGCTGCGGATCAGCAGGTTTGGGTCCTGTGCAGGGAAAACATTTCTCTGGGGGTCTCCCCAGCCAGCAACACATGCATGCAGACCATGAGCTCGAGGTCGCGACCATGTGCTCGTCGGGCCTGGAGGATGCCGTCAGGGAAGCAGGTGGAGCCATTCTTGGTGAAAAGGCTGATTTCGGAGGTCATGAGTGTCCCTTCCAGTTACTAGTGACTATGATCCTGTGATCCTACAAAACTGGGCGTCTGGGTGGTGCAGTTGATGAGGCATCTGACTCTTGGTTTCAGCTCAGCTCATGGTCTCAGGGTCCTGGGATCGAGCCCCATGTCAGGCTTCACACTCAGAGTGGAGTCTACTTGAGATTCTCTCTCCCTCTCTTTCAAGTAAATAAATAATAGCTTTCTAAAAAAACTTGTCTTGAAAAAAAAAAAAAAAAAACTCCCTTTTCTCAACCCAATACCATTCATTTTTGTTTAAAATTCCTCAATCCCAACGAACCTTTAGTCATTGAGCACCTGGACAGAAGCCTATCCTACGTGTCTTTTTAAAGCTGAATAAAATTAGTTTCTTAGATGACTGAGAAATGAGGAAAGGAAATATGGATATTGTAACCTTAGAATATAATTCACGTTCTGGGCGTGCCATACCATGTATACCTATAATTTTATCCTTATGATGATCCTTTTTTTAAAAAACATTTTATCGAGGTGTGATGACATAGAGACAGCTGTGTGTGTTTAATGTATCCAACTTGATGACTTTGGAGAGCAGCAGACACACGTGAACCATCACCACAGTCTCCAGCATCTGGGTGCTTGGCTCTGCACCTGCCCTCCCATAAGAGCCTTCTGTTTAGCAGGAGGGAAATACAAAAAACAAGGCCCACACCCTTCTGTATCTCAGGATCCCACCAGGTGGGACGGTGGGGGCAAAGGGTGTGACAGGCACCAGGTGAGAGTCCCCTCTCCTCTGGGCCACTGTAAGCAAGAGTCAGACCCAAGGAGATGGCGAGAAGCAGGCTGGAAATGGGAAACTGGCTCAACCAAGGTTGGAGGAGAACCGAGGTGCTTGGCCCCAGTACGTGATCACAGAGAACCTTGCCTTAGGGAAGGGAAACCTGCACCTGTCCCTCTGCAAGGCAGCTTAAATGCTTCACACTCCCTTAGGCCCAAAATGGACGTATTCATTTTTAATAGAGCCCATTTGAGGTAGTTGTGTTTTCAAAGGCTGACGGACTCCTAAGTACTTTTCATTCTCACAGGTTACAAAAAAAATCCTTTCATCGCAGAAATGCCGAACTGGGGCTGGGTGGAGGCTGGGGAGCCCGGGCCGGGCAGCCCCAGGAGGAGGAGGTGGAGGAGGGGAGAGGACAGCCCCCGCCCCCGCCCCCGCCCCCCCTCCCCGGCCCGCCCCGCCCCCACTCGCTCTCCTGAACACAGAGTGTCGATGTAGTCATGGCTTTTAAACAACATTACACACACTTGTCGTCCAAGATAAAATGTTATTAAGATTAAATGCCGAGCAGGGAACGGGATCCGACTTCCCACTGTCATATTTCAGCTACGGTGAGTGATTGCCTTTCCATAGTCCCAGCTCCTAAGCAGGGAAACGGCATTATTATCATTAATAAGCCCATAATGGGGAAGAGAAATTATAAACATTTCTGCAACAAGCGGCCCTCCAATGTTAATATTTTATGAGCACACAGAGAAGCCGGCAACTGAATGTAAATGGCAGAATTATACGTAACTGTAATGTAAACACGCATAATTGGGTTGAGTCGGTGGGAGGAAGGGGAGGCTGGTGGGGATGGGCGGACGGACCGTGGCACCCGGGATGCTGGGTGGATCCCCAGAGGCAGAAAGTCAGAAGCCTGGGTGCCCCTGTGGCCAGTCTGTGTGTCTGCAGGAAGGCCCATCTCTCTGGGAGCCCCGTGGGCTGGGGGACAGTGTCAGCTTCCACGTCCCACACGTGAGACTTGGGCCGTGGGTCCCTTCAGACCTCACGTGCTCCGGGAATGGACCGTTATTACTAAATGCTGTTCCTGCAGCTTTCTAGTCTGTTCCCGTGTGTGCTCCCTCCTTGCTGTGGCAGGTGCGGCTACGGGCCAGAGAACCTGGCGTCAATTCCTGCGTAATCGCCAAGTACACCATACATGCGTTGCAGGAACCCTAGGGAAATTTCTTGGAGTAGTTGTTTTGGTTTGGGTTTTCAGCCATGGAAACCTTGGTTCAAATGGACTGTTTCAGGGGAGCCCACTGAAAAAGAGCCGCTCTGTTGGAAGCAGGGCGTGTACCTAGCACCCCGCTCACTGGCCAGGCCCCTGCCTCTCCCTTGGGTCCCCAAGACCCAACTGTAGAGCACAGCATGAGAACTACTGAAAGGCACCTCCTCTCTGTTTCCAGACAATGAGGCTGAGATCCAGATAGATGTGGCTTGCCTGCCCCAAGTGCTAGAACAAGGTCCCTTGCCTGCCAGGGAGATGCGCAACGTGGTCGGAGAGAGGAGCTGGGTTCTTCCTTCGTCTCTGCTGCTAACTGGCTGGGGGCCTTGGGCAAAGCTCATTGCCTCTCTGAACCTCACTTTCCTGTTTGTGAAATGAATAGACACAGCAAGATGATCGCTGGTCTCCCTTCCAGCTCTGAAAGTGAAGGGATGCGCCATCTTCAAGGAAATCCCATTGTCCAGGGACCAGGGCAGTAGATGCAAAAGTCTGAGAGGGGGGAACCTGGACACTGGCTTTACTTACTTCCCCGGTTGCCTGGGCTCTGACCCTGGGCTTTAACTTCCCAGGCGGGGGCCCTCTGCAGGGCCCCCCGCTTGTTCCAGACTGCTGGGTTTGCCCACAGGAGGCTCAGCCCAGGGCTTGACCTGGCCATGATGGCAGGGCCCCAGGGCCTAACCCTACCAGGTGCCCAGTAGAATCTGTAGAACAAAGCAATGGTTGGGTCAATGAACTGTTTCTTAGTTAGTTGGTGAACTGGAGCAGTTTCTCCCTTTAGCTTTACTTGATTATTTGTTTTTGTTTTTTTTTTTTTAAATCATCCGGCTTTTCAAATCCTCCTACTGTGTGCTGGTGCCTCGCTAGTAGCTGTATGAAAAGACCAAAACCCCTCTGGTTGGAAGCCCATCTCTCTGCCTACCCCCACTCCCGCCGCCTTGATGTTCCCTTTCCCTCTGCTCCTATTCATTATTGCTGTCTGTAGTTACGTTATTATTGGCCTTGGCAAAGAGTTCCAGGGGTGTCGTTTGTCTGAGCAACATTATGCTGAATTAAGTTCCAGGGTAATTTCCGATGCAAATACCTGTCCTCCAGGAGAACGTTTATTAAGCCTGCTGGTCTCAGCTCGACAGAGGTGGCAGCATTTGAATCCAAGTCTCTAGCACACAGGGAAACACCAGGGGCTTGTGGGGCCCCCTTGGGCTCCTCCCCAGGAGACCCCAGAAGGGCCTAGGACATGACTCCCAGGCAAGAGGGAGCCTGGAGCAATCATCTTGTCCACACCGCCCCCCATATCCCATCTGAGCATCCCAGAGACCTGAGGATGTCTGCCTGCACCTCCTCCCTCTCCTCCGTGAACATATCTTAGAAGCAGCTGGTAGGAGTTTTTCCTTCAGAGCAAACCCAGTCGTTCCTGCTCTGCGTGCCGCTCTGTTTTAGATCCACGCTTTTCACCTTTCAGCATGCCTCCTACTTACCCAAGGATCTCCCTGAAAACCAGATTCTGGGGCAGGGCCTGAAATTCTGCATTTCTAGCCAGGGCCTGGGCAATGCTGTTCCACACACCACCCCCGAAGTAAGGAAGGTTTAGAAAACAGATGGGTAAAAATTACACGGTGAAGGTGAATCAGACCTCAAAACAAAAAATAAGGAGCCCTCCCTCCCTCTCTGAGCTGGCTTCTGGGGTGCCTTCAACATTTCTGTCTTTGCGGAAACTACTCTTTGTCTGCAAATTCCTTCGCCCCTGGGAGTCTTGGTTTCCTCATCGGTGAAACAGGAGGGCAGCTCGCTCTGGAGACAGGAGGGGAGACGCGGCACTGGCACCCACCAGCTGGAAGGAACACCCTGGGAAGGGAGGAGGGCGGGGCCGCATCACTTCTGGCGCTGCCTGGTGGGGAAGCGATCTGTGAGACTCTGGAGTCTGATCCTTCTGTAGTACCCGGTGTCCTCAGGGCTACCTGGCGGTCAGCTGGGTAGTTTGCCAGCAGGAGGGAAGCCAGTCCTTAGCCCAGTTAGGCTGACCTTGGGGTAAAAGGAAAAGGATAACTATTTGCATGACTCGGTATTATTCGGCACTTAACGGTTTCAAAGAAAAGTTGCCGGTGATTAGAGACTACGTTCATTTCGGGCTTTTATTCCCTTGGAAGTATCATCCTGCAACTTCTCTTTTCAGCCCTTTAAGAAAGGTAAGGTGGCCGTTCATCATTGTGGGCAGCAGATACAAGGGACAGAGGGGATCAGGGATTCGCCCAAGGTCACACAGGCTGTCCTTGGTGGACCCCAGCCCAGAAGCCTCTCACTTGCCTCCTGGTCCTGGGTTCTTCTTGCTGCCCTGAAAGGTGGGGGCTGCAGGGGTGCGAGGGGAGGAGATACGGGTGCTGCAGGGGTGTGAGAAGAGGATGGCTTTTTGCCCTCTTGGCTGATGTTCCTGAGGAGGCAGGAAGGAAGCAGCTCCTCTCCCGACTCTTCCCAGCTGCTGTCCTGCTGAGACTCAGGGCCCTTGTCAGGAAGCAGCAGCAGCCTGGCCTGGCCCGGCCCCGCGCACAGCGCACACTTCCCACACTCCCTCCGCCTGGAGGGGAGAATGGTTCGTGAACCCACCCCCGTGCCACCCTGGGTGGTTCATGGGCACAACCGTGTTCCTGCCTCTCGTGCCTCTTGGGGCTGGACCTCAGTCACAGACTCCGAGTCCTCTAAGTCGTCGCCTTCCCGGACACCAGTCTGTTTCCCTGTTGCTGCTGCTGCGTGTCCTGTTCCTCCCTCACTTCTCCCAGCGCCGGTGTTTTTCCCAGAGGGGCCCCGAAGGAGCTTCTCCCTCCTCCAACAGCTGTCAAGAGCAGGGGAGTAGGCCAGCCTCGTTCCGGGCCCGCAGGAAGGGCTGCCCGCACTGCATCTCAGGGTGCCTGTTGCCCCTGCCTGTGACTGGGACTGGCCAGGAGGACACTGGTGCTTGGATCCAAGGTCTCAGCCACCCAGCCTTCTTTGTTCTGAGCTCCCGGGGGGCTCTTGTGTGGGAATGCAGGACACCTGCTGTCTGTGAAGCTGCCCATAATGGTTTTAATTTGTCAGAGGCTTGATTTCTTCCCTTACAGCCTAGAGAGATTACTCTTATAAGCTTTGATTTCCTCACTTTTTCAAAGGACATGGTCATGTGAGCCTCCCCAGGTCCGGGGGAGCACGGCGTACTGTGAGCCGCTGGGTGCGCAGTCTGTGCTCCGTCTGTGGTGACAGAGTGCCCTGCAGAACTGGGGACTGGGAGACAGGTGGGCTCCCAAATCCAGAACGCCCATGGACTTGTCCCTCCTCCTTCAGTTCCCTTGACTGTGAGCTCCTCTGCTTTCCTCCTTCCCCTCTGGCCTCATCTCCTTGGCTTTCTTTCTCTCTCCCCCATACATCCTTCCCCACCTGTGGCCCTTGCCTTCTCACTGGTCCCTATCTCCTACCCCGGCTATATGCCTGCCCCTTCCCCAAGACTCTGGATCCCCTTTAACCCAAGTGCCCTCGGGAAGGGCTACTCGAAGTCCTTATGGTCATGTACACCTGACAACGACGGTGTTGGCCCCTGTCGGAGGTTAAGAGGACTTGATCGCGAGTCTCAGAGACACTCATTGGGGGCGCTCTGCGGAGCAGGACAAGGACCCGGGGTGGGGAGGCTGGTGGAAAGACAGCAGGGCTCTAGGCCAGCAGTGAGGATGCTGGGTTCTGTTCTGCCAGTGGCGGGGTCAGGCCTCATTAGCACCGGGCCAAACCCAACCCCTCGCTGTCATGTGCTCTACAAGCTACTCACACCGGGTACTCATGGAGGGTGGGACAAGCACTTTACAACACCCCAGCCAATGTGCAGGGCAGCTCAATATTGGGGATACATTCATTACTGAACTCTAAGCCAGGAGGTACCCAGCCGAGCCCAGCACCCCCTCCCCTTGCCCTCCTCCATACTGCTGTCCACAGTCAGGCTCAGTTCTGTCTGCCTCTGTTTTTGGCCCAGAGCTGTTACCCCCATGCTGGGGAGGGAGCCAGGGACCTCAGCTCCCCCCTCTCCAGCCGTGCCCCATTAGGGTGTTGCCTCTGGGCTAAATCCAGGAATGTGCCCTGACAGGGAGGACAGGTGCAGAAGCAGACAGAGGATGGGCCTGTGACAAATTTCCCCCCTCCCTCAAGGAAGGAGGGGTCAGAGCACATGTTCAGGGCCCAGGATTCCTCCAGGTTTCTAAAAGCAAGTTTGAAATGAGGTGGTTACAAGGGGTTCATGCCCACTGCCTGTGGGGTGGTGGTCGGGCTGCCACGAGCAGTCATCGTCAGCCTCAAGGGGCCCAGACTGTACAACTTTCCAGACTTTCCAGGCCACACCATATTCTCCTTGTGCCCTCAAGAGCCAGGTAGGGCCGGTGTGCCCATCTGAGACATGGGGCTGCTGCCCAGAGCCACCTAGAAGTTTAAGAGTCCTTTTCATCCCTTTTTGAGGAGCTCAGAGCTCCCAGCAGCTCAGGAGGAGAAAGCCAAGCTTTGGGCCTTTCCAGAGCATCCCTAGGTGCGATTTGCAAGCTCCACGCCCTCCACCAGCAACCCTTGCATCCTACCACAGGCCTGTGGGCACCCTGGAGGCGATGGGGCCTCAAAACACTTGGGGTCATGTGTGCCCCATCACTCTGCCTGGGTCCTCTTTGCGTGCCCTGCCCGTGACCTTGTTGTCCTCCGGCATGCTGACCTGACCAGACAAGGTAAGGAAAGGGAGTGGGGATCACGGGAAGGTCGGGGGAGAGGAAGAGTGCCTGCCCGGAAACCAGGAGCCCCGGCCGTTCATTTTCTGTGTGACCTTGAATCAGTCACATGATCTCTCGAGCTTCCCTTTCCTCCTCTGCAAAAGAAAAGTCCTGACTAGGTGATCTCTGAGAGTCCTTCCTGAGGAGGACTGAGGAAATCCTGAGCCCTGCAAGTCCCCCCCACAATTCTATTGCCCACGATGGGATCCAATGCCAGTATGTGGTGACGGGTCCGAAGGAAGCCACCGAGGGATCCCTAGCTATCCCCCTTTTGATGGGCGACCTCCTTTTTACCACGTTGTCCCATGACGGGCTCAGAATGCCCCTTGCACTGGCCCTGACCTCCACGGGGGCTTACCTTGGCTTCTTCACAAGGGAACATCAGAGCCTTTTCCCTGAGTCGCAATTAGGTATGCAAATTAACCCCCCCCCCCCTTTTGGCTAAAGGTCTGAAGTGGGACAAGCCGCAGCAATTTAGGAAGAAGGGGCTAGACTCTGCTCAGGCGCACACGCAGATCCCCTTCAGTGTTACACAGTTGACGGAAAGTGCTAAACTCTCCGGAGATACCTTTGAAACGACCCAGACGCATCTCATCAGCACAGAAAAACTAGCACAAAGAACGGACCCTCTCCTTCCAAACTCTTTTTTTTTTTTTTTCCCAAGTGAAACTCCATCCCCTCTCCCCCCACCCCCTTCTCCTTACCTCCGAGTCTCTGTATCTAATTAAATGGTTTTGATACGCTAGCGTCTTCATCCCACACACCCCCTTTCTTCCCCCCACCTTTCTCTTTTTGGTTCATGGAATGTGTGAACAGTTTGTTCCCAGCTAAAAACAAGGGCTGATGGGTTTCCTACCTTTCCGTGTGGGAGGGAGCGGTAGGTTCAGAACGCCGCCGGGGCCAGCGGTGGGGAGGTGGCTGTTGGGAGGTGAGGCAGGGAGGAAGAGGGAAGCTGGAGAGATCAGTGCAGAACTTCGTGTGTGATCTGCTCCTTTTTTATTCTCCCTCGGTGCCAGCCCTACTGTGGTCTTTTTGATCGATACGTGGTTAGAGGGACTTGGGGAGGCTCTACCCCTTTGAGAGTGAATCAGTACATCCGAGGGTTAGGAGAAAGAGATTGATGCTGGGGATGGCTTTAATAGGAGGGAAAAGCCTCCCCTGGGTTTATTTCTTGGTGCCCACTCTCAGGGAGGGAAGGCAGGGTACAGAGGGGAAGATGATTTTGGCAGAAGCCATCAGCACATAATCTGGGTACCTTTGGATCCCTCTTTCCCTGTCCTTCCTTAAATCCAGGATTGGGACTTAGCTGGGGGTAATGGGCGGGAGACAGCCAGCTGTGTGATTAAATTCTGTTAGCTCACGTTTATTTGATGCCTGCACATGAGCCAGGACTTTGGCTCACGAGATACACACAGCCCACTATTTCCCCCATTTTCTACGCAGGCCACCTGAGACTTGGAGATGTGGAGTAACTTGCCCAGAGCCACACAGCTCAGAAGCGGTGGGTCCAGGCTACGAAGCCCAGCGGTTGGGCTCTGGAATCCGCGCGCTTAACTCTTGTGCTCCACAGGCAGAGACCCAGAGGCAGAGGCCTCCTTCAGCTGTCGGCTGTGTGGCCCCAGGCAGGACGCTTCCGTCTCTGAACTCCCACTTTCTCACTGGATTATTAGCAGACTCAAAGCAGGAAATGCACACCAGGATGCTTTGCAAACTTTGAAATGATGTTGATCCACTCCTGGAGAACTGAGCTCAGACTTTTCATCTCTTCACTCCAAAGGGATCAGCATGCTTGATGGAGGCTTTACACACAGTAGGTCCTCATTCTTAGCCATTTCTGCTGGGAAGCATGCAGTCTGGTGTACCGCCAACCTTTAGGGATGCTCCAGGCTGGATGTCCTGGGGACCAGCCATGCTTTGGCCTCGTGTAATTTTCCTGATTGTTCCAATGTGGGCCCTTTCTTGTTCCATCCCTCACCCCCCAACTCATTGTTATTTCATGGCACTGTGGGTGTCTTTGTAAGCTGCATCTGTGTTCTACTGAAGCAGGGTAAGATACAAACTAGTCACATCAACAGTGGCTGTTGGACATGTACTTCTTGAGAGAAGGAATGAAGGGATACCTACAGGGGATGAAGAAGGGGAGCAGTGAGTAGACCAACCAGGAAAGGGCCGTACCCTCTCCAGAGCAGCAGGAGGATATTGCGGTTTGGTGGGAAGTGGGGCAGATCTGGGTCTGACTTCTGTTTCAGCCAGTTAATAACAACGGGGGCTGGGACAAGTCACATTCTCTTTGGCCTTCAGTTTCCTCATCTGTAGGATGGGGGGAGGAGACAGTTGGTGGAAGGTTGGGGAGATTGAGGAGGGGACGGTCTTAGCCTCACTGGGAACCGCTCTGCTGGGGACGGGAGGCCACTGCAGGGGAACCCAATGTCTCCGAAAGCTCCCTGTGGTGCTGAGTGGGGACGGTGCAGAGACCGGAGACGGGGCGGCCAGTTAGGAGCTTAAATAATCATATTAATTTGGAGTGATATTAATAGAAGCAGCTCCTGTGAGCTGGAGGATTTTTATGTGGGTGTTAGCGATTCTTCCCAGTGCCTTAGGAGGGACCCCCCAAGGACGTGGTGAAGAAGAAGTCCAAGGATTAATTTATTAAATTAATTTAAGAAGCTGTATCCACGACTGATGTCCTGATGTGGGGTTTCTGTTGTGTGTGTAAGTGGAGAAGGGGGCAGGTGCTGGGCGAGGTGAGCAAGCCCGGAGTCGGGTGGCAGTGGAGGAGAAATCAGCTGCCTCCATCCGCCATCACAGCTCTGCAAATTAAACATGGAAATTCAATAAAGGCCGGGCACGTCGAGGGACTTTGATTTTTCCAACTTGAACTCCTGCCTGTCTTGGAATGGCCTGCAAAAGGGGAGGGTTGCTTTGGCATTTCCGGGTATGGCGGGACTTTGCTGTCCTGGGGTCCAGCCAAGGGGGGCAGTGTTCGAGCTGGGGACAGCCCATGTGTCCAAAGCAGTGTTTCCCAGACTTCAGGGCACTTGCTGAAAATGCAGCTTCTGATTGCTCGGGCCCTGCAGGGGTCTGAGGGGCTGCATTTCTACTGAGCTTCCAGGAGCCGCTGAGGCTGCTGGTCCAGGGACCATGATGGATGCATGGCAGCGGCCCAAAGCCTGGCTGATCCTAGGGCCATCCATTTGCAGAGGGATTTATTTGCAGGGTGCTGGCAAAGTCTGGAGGGCATGGGATGGCTAGAGAAGGGTGAGTCTGAATCTACCTGGCTTTTGATCCCTGATCACCCCTGTAGGGTGAGAATCTGGGGTCAGAGGAGGATAGGAGAGAGGCGAGGTCCTTCCACAAAGCTCAGGTTGGGGTAGCCCTCTCCCACCCTACACACATTTTGAATAACTCGCCACACTAAGGGTTTCCTCCTCCTTACCCCTGTGCTCCCAGAGTTGGCCAGTCCTTGAGAGGCTGCGGTGCTGAGTGGGGATGGTGGAGAGACCAGAGCCCGGGCGGCCTGGGACCAGATCTTAGGGTCAGATGGTTTCATGTCTGTGTTCACGGAGGCTGGGGTGCTGCAAGCAATCCTGCCCCATGCTATTTTGGCGGGGAGGGGCCCCAGAGGACCTGCTTGCAGGGACAGGGCTGCCTGAGGTGTCAGATACCACCCTCCCCACTCACTGGCCATGCCTTGGTTGATCTTCCCCAGCAAAATGCGAGGATGCATGGAGGACTGCCCTGCTGCTCCCACTGTTCTGCCGACAGCACCTCAGAGCAGTTAGCAGTTAACCAGAAAGTCCCTGCCAGCCCTGGACCTCTGTTTCTGTGCTTTCTGCATCTGTGGGAAGGGCCCTAGAGCTCCCTGGTCACCTCCCTGCACTTTCTGCTTATTGGCCTGCTAGGACATGAGGGGCTGCAAGACAGATGGGGCTCCTTCTGCAGGGCCTTTCAGGGCTGGGAGGACTCTGGGCCCACCAGGCTTGGGGGTCAGAAGGCCTGTTTCTGCTTCTTGCTGTGCAGTCTGGGACATGTCCCTTGGGTTTTCCGGGCCTTGAGGTCGCATCTGCATAATAGAAAAAACAATCCTTGCCTCATTTTAGTTCAGGAAGATGAAGGAAGAAAGCTGGATGGTAGAGCCCCAGCGCCCACCGGTTGGGTTCCTGCCTTTGGCTTTAAGAGGGCATCGCCTTCACCTGCCTATAAGCCACCGGGAGAGGGCAAACCAGTCCCCCAGGGTGCTGAGAGTGCAGATCGTGGGAGCCCAGACACCACGAGCTTGTGGCGGAGGACCTGTCCACACCCAGGGGATTATGAGACATAACTTGTGGGCCTGGCCGTTCCCTGCATGTCTCTCTCTTGGAGAGGAGGGCCTTGTTCCCAGCTTCAGATTCCTATATAACCATTGCTAAGGGGCTGGTCTTCATGGTGGGCATATGCGATCCATTCTCAGAGGAAAAGGCTGCTGAACTTAGTTCCCCCCTTTGAAGAATGAGCTGAACCAAATCTGCCTGGGGAGTTTGTAGGCCTCCCGCTGTTGTTCCGGAATCCAGGAGAACTTGGGCAGTCTTTCGGTGGATTACATTAGAACAGGCTTTGGCTCAGACAGCAAGGAAGGTACAGGGGTTAGCCATGGTGTCCTAAAGCTCCCCCATCCTCCCCTATCTCCAGAGAGCCAGGAGCTGTCCTAGAAAGGGAGGAGAGGCTGAGGGCAGACGGAATCTGGGCAGGTTATGCTGCTGGAGAGGGCCACAACCAGAGTCAAGGGGACGTGGCTGCTCACCAAGCAGGAGAGAAAGCTCCCCCCCCACCCCCCCACCCCCCAGCCACCAGTAGCCCCATTTCAGAATAGCCATTGGGCAGAGTTACCTTGTGTCTCAAGGCCTTCTCAAGTGTCCCTCCTTCTGGAAGTTCTCCCTGATCCTCAAGGTAAGGTGAGGGGGGGGTGGCTGCCCCACCCTTCCCGCTGCCCCCCTGCTGATGCTTCTTCTGTCGCTCTGAGCCCCTGCCGCCTTGCTCTCTGGGGACAGCCGCTGTTGGAGGCCAGGACCTGGTTTGTGATTCCTGCCACACTTGGGGATCTAACTCCCCCCATTGCTCTCCCTCTGCTCCTGCTTACCAATGATAGCCAGGCCCAAAGTGTGCCTCTGCGGTGGCCAGCCCAAAGGGGTCCTTCCATGCAGCAGGGGGTTGTGTGGCCCCTGAGCCTCGGAGCCCCTCTGGCTGTGTGCCCTCCTTTGGCCACAGAAGCACTTGGCTTGAGTCCTTGCTCTCTGAGACTCACTCTGCTCCTCCATAAAATGGGAGAAGTGTCCCCCACCTCTGAGTGTTATGAGGATTAAATGAGACAATAAGTTTAAATACTTAATACCGTGCTTGGTATGATGAAGTGCTCAGTGAAGGTTTGCTAAAAGGCCTTCTCAGAAATGCATAAATCAGCGGTAATTTCTCTACTTTATCAACGAGGCTGGACTCATAGAGTGCAGTCCGGAAATAGCTTGGTTTCCCCCTGCCTCTGTCCCTTCCAACCTCCTCGCTGGGGGTTTCCTTCTTGGTTCCTCCCTGATACCTCAAGCAAACTTGTGGCATTTCTGCTGTCTGACTTTCTAGGATTAAAAACTCTACTTACTTGCCCACTCAAAACCTTCTCATGGCCCCTATGTCTTTGCTCATCTCCTACCACGCCCCGCACTCCAGCCCCAAGCTCAGTGGCCCCTTGCCTGCCTCAGGCGTGCCTCATGGGCTGACTTTCCACATGCCGTTCCCCTTCCAGAATGCCCTTCCAACAGGTAGCCCTGTGGCTCACCCCCCCCCCCCCCCCCCACCACCACCACTGTCAGGACAGTCTGAATGACCAGGATTTGTCAGAAATGCCTTCCCTGATTGCTATATAAAATAACAACCCGTCCCCATGCACCCTGGCCTTGCTGGGCACTTACACACGCCCTAGTACTTCATACCATCTGACATACAGTATTTACTTGTTCATTTATTGTTTGCCCTCCCTTCCCTGGGTCATAAACCCCAAGAAGACAGAGATTTTGTCCGTTTTCTTATTGTTATATCCTCAGGGCCTAAAGTTGGTCCTGCCCATAGTAGATGCTCAATTAACGTTTGTTCTTGAATCTCCATCAAAGCTTCCATCTCTCCTCTGTCAAGCCTTCTCTTCTCCTCTTCCCCCTGGCATGGGCCTCACCTCGGCTGGGTGACCAGCCAGGAGAATGGAGGGGTGATCTATTTTTGCACAGGGATGAAGGGAAATGGCTGGGAAGTCATTTACTTTGCTGCTGCCGCCGTGGCTTGCCCTGGATCAGCAACCCCCTCCTTGCCCCTGGTTTGGTGAGGTCTTTGGAAGAAGTCTCTGGCACCATGAACAGTGTACCATTCCCTGGAATCAGGCAGTGACTTTTCACTTGGTGTCTCCTGAGACCCCGTTCACCCTCACTCAAGAACATAGCACACAGTCTCGTTCTGTGGCCTTGGCAGGCCGGCCTTGGGAACAGTTTCCTTTAAGATGGCTCTAGCAGAGGGCAGTATAGCCTGGTGGGTCAGAGCAGGGCTCTGATGCTCTGTAGCTCTGACCTCAGGAAAGTCCCCTCACCTCTCTGGGCCTTAGTCACCTTGTCCATAAAATGGGGTTAATAGTAGTATCCTGCTAGAGGGATGTTTAAATGAGCTGACATGTGTCAGGTCCTTAAAAAGGAGCCTGGCCCATAGGAAGTGCTCGGTAAAAGGTAGCCGTGGTTAGTGTCCCTTCTGCCCTCCATGACGTCGACTCTTCCCTTGGTAAGCAGAGGGCCCTGCCCCTCTCCCCCTCCATTCAACCTTCTGGAGCCCTTTCTACTGCCTCTGCCCACAGGCCAGACTCATTCCCAGCCCCTGCCATAGCCCCAGAACACATGTCTCACTCACCTGAGGATTTTCTTGAACCTTCTCAAGTGGCCACAGTGTCCCTGGGTTCACTGAGCCCCTCCCCTGGACCTTGGGGAGACACAGATTTCAGACACACCCAGAGACCCCACAGAGAGTTCACTCTCTTAGTGAGACCTTCACACTGTGGCCTCTTCAAACATCTGTGCTGCTTTGGCCCAGGCTGGAGCTGGTAGCAGGCTTGGGGCCTCAGGGCCAGTGCCCCTCACCCCTTAGCCAGCCCCACGCGGAGAGTCTGGTGCCCCCTCTGAGGGCGGGGAGCTCCTTGTCCCTGTGACTCTCACCCTTTGGGCTTCACAAGAAATTCCGAGACCATGGGGGAAAATCTTGTTTTGTACCCAGTCATAATAAATATAGGGTGTTCAAAATTCCTAGGGCATTTAATGATCTGGTTCAAACCTTCATGTAGCTACACTGAAACCAAGACCCAGAAAGATGATTGACCCACAAGCCCACCGCTAGTCAGGGGTGTCCCCACCAGTACTTTGTATGCTGCTTCTTGGGGAGAAATTGCAGTCCTGTCACTAGACACAACCCTGCCTTTACTTAGCTGAGTCTCCAGGGCCCGACCATGCCCTCGGGAATGCATCCAGAGCAGGAGATTAACTGGAGGCTGGGCAGGGCTCACAGACTCCCTTAGGCCTGTTTCCCAGTGACCTGCCCCATGGGGACCCAGCTAGGGCCCTCCCTGCCATCTGGCCCCATGAGGTGAGGCTCCGACCCATACTGCTTGCTTGGGAAGATATCCACTGAGTGGCCCCCTGTCCTTCCAAACAGCCCCAGACCCTCCCAGGCGGTCTATGGTGGAGGCTGATTCTATAGGGGAGGAAAGGAGAAGGTCAGGTCTTGGGGACATGCCCTGTCTGTGCAGTTGTGGCGACGGAAACCTCAGACCTTTCTGGGAAAGAAGGTCATAGGCTGCAAGGGGAAGGTCTTCGGCCTGTTCTCATGGTGGGGGACACAGGACTGGAAAGAGAGACCAAGGTGCCTCCCCGTTGTTTAGAGGGGCTTACATTCAAAATGCGGGGTTAGGAGGTTAACAGAAGGATTTTCCTCTCACCGTAGTCCAAGCTCTCCCCTTTTGTAAGGAGGAGAGATCTAGAACTTGTCAGAACCATGTCCGCGGTCTCTTGTCCCGAGGAGGGTCTGCTCCCTCCCTGCTTGTGTTGATGAAAACTATACTATCTCCCTCCTGCCTCCTTTATGATTGCTTTGTGGTGGGGGGGGGGGGTGTTAATCAAAACTGTCAATGATTTTTTTCTGCCAGTTTGTGACATGATTTCCAGTCCTTTAACTGTCTGTCGGCTCTATTTTATTGTTTCCTTCACAATGAACTTTTTAATGAGAAAATCTGGTGGCTTTGGAACCTGACAGCAGTCTCCCAACTTGAAAACCCTGTTTCCCTGCTCCCTCCTGCATGCCCCCACCTGGCCCTCCGCTCATAAACGCCGGTCCCCAGAGTGGACATCACTCAGGATGGAGACCGTAGCATAACCTGAAGACTGAACAGTTCAATGCAGTTTGCATTTTACCAGGAGGAGATACTGATAAGGTACAGCGTGAAGTGGCCAGCTGAGAGTCTGCGGGCTAGTTTCGGGCTGGGCTGCTGGTGGAAGAGGGTTGAGAGCAGACGTGCAGAGGGCCATCGCTGACCTTTACACCTGACCAGAGGCGCTGTCCGTGGTCTGACCTCTGCCCAGAGCCGGGGGACTGGGACTCACAGCCAGGCCTAACCTTATAGTGACCATATTGTGGACACGTTTCTAGCCACAGACTGGGACCCAGGCCCAGAGGACAAGAAGATCCCTGCCTGGCTGAGGGGGGTTTTAGTCATGGTGTTTGGAGCCATGGGGGAGAGAAAGAGAGAGAGAGAGAGAGAGAGAGAATGTGTGTGTGTAGAGCAGCACAGGAAGGAGATAGACTGTCCATCTGCATCTGTTATTATAAAAGGCAACTTGCGCTGTTCTAGGTCCTTCACATATATCGACTCTTCAAATCGGTGTGACAACCTCGTGAGGGAGTGGCTGCTATTATCCTTATTTAATAAATGGAAACCCAAGGCACAGAACAGGCAATAACTTACCCAAGGTCACACAGCAAGGCAACAGCGCAGGCAGGATTTGAGCCCAGGCAGCCGACTCTGGCATCTGTCATCTTAGTGGCTCCCCTGGCTGCCTGAGGAGATTCTGGTCCTGCCACAAATCTGTACACACCTCATCCCTAAAGGGCAAGAGGCCAGAGCAGATTGACCCCTTTTTATATATGCAGAAATGCAGGCTCAGGGAGGTCATCCAATCTGCCCGGAGTCACATGGGAGGCAGTGGTGGAAAGACTTGGAACACCATGCAGGGGAGATGGAAAGCACTGTTTCTCTGAGGCCCTCGTGAGGGTCCTCTTTCTCTCGGACCACTCACCCAGCGCTCTGTGAGTGTGATGGTCTGTCATCCTACGGAAGAAGCGGGGGAGCTGGCTAGGGACCTCGTGGAGGAACGGGGGTCCTGAATCTGTAGTGGGATATCTGGGGTGAGATGACATGCGGGGACATTACCCACATGAAGTGCTCAGCACAGATCTCCCTACCAGGACACAACGTCATGCCATCTGAGGGACCCAGTGCATAGAGAGGAACGAGACAGGCCCATCTGGTCCATCAGAAATGCCTCTACACCTAGAACCCCCTTACTTTGCCATAGAATGAGGCTACTGATTCAGCCTCACCCCTGCACCAAGAACCCCAAATTCTCCAGGAGTGGCGGCACCCCAGTGCCCACCTGCGGGCCCCCAGTCCCTGGAGAAAGGTGCCCCAGCTCTGTGCCAGGCACGCTGGTGGGGGTGAGGCAGGAAGGGGATGGGGCTGACTGATGTCCTCATGAGAATAGAATAAGGTACACAGAAAACGTGGACAAGTATTGACAAAGGAAATTGCTCTGGAGGCAAGCCCTGCTCTCACTTCTCCTGCACAGACGCTTCTGTTTAGGGCTGGCAAGTTTTGGTGGGGCGGGGGTGCGTGGGGTGTGTGGGGCGGCTTGCAGGAAACCCACCCCACGGGTGAGACCGAAGGAAAGGTGGGACTTTGTAGGAAGAAAGTGGAGGATGTGCTTCTAATTGAATCCATTTGCTGGCCCCGTCTTCCCAGGGCAGGGCTAACCTGCACGTGTGGACGGAAATAAGGAGATAAATAAATGGACACGCCAAGTTCCAGGGCAGCCTAAAAGGTTGGGGAATGAATCGATGTTCTCCCCAGGCAGCTGTTCGGAATGAAGTGTAATAGTTAATAAAGGCTGATTGTGCACACACAGCTGGGGCCAGCAAACAGAGCAAGCCCAGGCCCGGGAGGCTCATCCTTTTCCTGAACTACCCCCTCCCCACCCCCACCCCCCCAGTCGTGATCACAGGCTGATTAAATCAGACTTCTCGGCAGCGGATCCAATTAGGGGGTGCGGGAGGCTTGGATGTTACCAATGACTGCACAGAGCATGTCAAGTAATCCTTAATTTCTCTGATTTGCTTTCCTGGGCACGGGGTGCAGGGTGGGGGTAGAGTGAGAACAGGGGACAGACTCCAGAGGGAAGTGGAGCATCCGGCCGCTGGCCTCGGCCTAGCAGTGAGAGCTTGGGATCCGCCCTGGTGGGAAGCGCTCTCTTAGGCATCTTGGGAAGAGAGGGAGACAAGGAGGCGGGGTTCTTGCCCCAGGGGAGCTGACCGCTGCTGGCTGTAGTCCGTACAGGGAGGGCTCAGGAAGGTGCTTAACATAAACAGAAACACCAGCACAGATCTTACAAAAGCAGAGGATAATCAGAAATCATTGATATTTGGCTTTGGAATGTATTGATTTTCATCCCAGAAGATTTACCTATCTAATTCCGCTCAGCTTAAGCAAGTAATAAAAACGTGTTTGCCTTCCTTGATCACATTTAGACCGGCAGCAAGGGGCAAGGGGATTCGAGTCCCACTGGCCAGCTGGAGGAAGGTACTTGGACTTTTTCACTCATCTACAGGGAGCCTCAGAAACGGGTGATGTAACTGTCCCAGGAGAGGGACAAGCCCCACAGAACACAACTGGTCAAGAGAGACTAGACATGGGCAGGCAGTCTGGGGTGGCTTCCTGGAGGAGTTGCCACCTAATTTGGGGAACAAGTATGAAAACTTACAGCCCACCCAAGTGCTTTCTTTCCCCCTTTTCCAGTTCCCACCTCCACACATAGGGAAGCACAAGCAGCATTTGTCTCTGTACCTGGTCTCAGAGGCAACCCACCCCGCATGGACGATTGCCCTAGACTATCACATCTCAGGTCTTTAAATCCGTTCAGCAGATACATCAGGCTTATAGTGATGCTCAAATTAAGGACCGCAGGAGAAGCATCGGACAGAGCTGAGAATGGTAAAGATACAGACTGTAGAAGGAACAGAGCAGAACATGTGTGTCTCTACAATGCTTATGTCTACTCCTGGACACCCGTGGGCTTGTCCCCGAGCTGCTGCACTTACCGTTCCAGAAGCCGTTCCACGTGCGGGTGCTCAGGGTGGGCTTCCCGTATGATGGCCAAGCCTCCTCCTCTGAGCGGTCTTCCTGCCGACGTGGCCAGAGGGCTGTGATGTAGAAGGTGTTTCCATGAATCTCTGCGTTAATGGACAAGGCCTGTGTGGGGGGGTTGGGGGGAGTGAGGAAGACCCTAGTGAGTTCCCTAAGGGAAAGGCTGCTGGCAAAGCATCCGTGATGTTGCTACTTTGCGCCCAAATTGTACAACAGAGACTGCCTGCCCTTTCACTTTAAGGGCGCTGGACCAGGAGGCAAGAGGCCTGGAGGTAGTCCTTGCTTTGACATGAACTTGCTGTTTCCTCAGGCCAGTCCCTAAACCTCTGGGAGCCCTGCTTTCCCTCTCATTAAATGAGGGAGCCAAACTGGGTGGCCCTGAGCTTCTTTTGACTCTAAAGACTGTGATGCTGTCAGATGCCACTCTCCCTCTCTTCCTCTCCCTCTTGCCTCTCTCCCCCTCCTCTCTCTCTAACTCCAACACTGTGGCCACAGGGTTTCTATTTTTATTTCCTTTCATGTTCCAGGATCTGAGCTTTGCTTTTGACTGACTGTAGGTATAATAGAATTTGTACTTTCCCCCAAATTTAATTACTAGCAGTAAATGATCAATCAATCCATTGATTAACTACTTATTGATTCCCCCTGACATGGCTCTGAGACAGTTAGGCTGCATTTGGAACACAATCCTTTGGTAATTGGCTTATCCTGCTGGGTGTACAGCCTCTGTTAAAAGGCATTTGGGTCTTGGTAAATGGCCTTTTATCTAAGTATTTATTTCTCAGATCTCAGAACTGCTGTTGGGAGACATTTTATGTATGCGCTGGGGTTAGCAGGTAAGCCCTGAGATGTAAATATAGATTCTGCTTGGCCCCCTGACATCCAAAGCAAGAGATGTAGCCCTTTAACTGAGGGTCCCAGGGTAAGTCCTTAACTGAGGGTCCCTGGATGAGTCCTTTCACCTCAGTGTGCCTCTGGTGGCTGCTCTATAAAAGGAGGCCTTAGGGCTCCAGGATCTCTAAGGGCTCAAACTCCTTAACTCTGATTTTCACTCTCTGTTTCACAAACAGTCCAGCTTAGAGACATGGGAGATTTGCATATCAAACACAGCTACAGGTACAGGTTGCCCAGGCTGCATCCCTCTCCTGGGAAGATGTGGACTGGCTTGGTGCTTTGAAGTTTAGCGTTAAGTGCATTCCTTATGCTGGGGACCAGCCACAGGGAACTGGCCTCACAGTTTCCAAATGTACACCTCTTTCAAGGTGCAGGCTGCTCTCAGCTGTCCATGTGGATGTGAGCATGGAAAAAGGCATTCTGGTCCCACTTCCTCTGCCACCCAGGCCCTCTGGGATCCTTCCCTTCTGTCTAGTTATTGCGTGCCCAGGAACGCAAATTCATTTCACCGTCAACAACAGCCAAGCCACACCAGGGGATGGGTCTGTTCCTTCCCTCCCTGTGCATCTGCCCAAACCCTTCATGGATTTTAACGTCAAGAAGAAAGGACCTTTGCAGTATCTCTTGGTTTCCAAGTTTAAGTTGTGGAAGTTAACTGGAACACACTGGAAATAGGAACAAGATGGGGCTCAGGCAGAGAGGTGTGAAGTTTGTTCTGTCCTGAGAGTTGGCAGATGCCCTAAGGAGGGGTCGCCGCTTCTCACTGGATGACCACGGTGACCTCTGACTGCAGGCTCCGTGGAGTCCTCTCTCTGGTCCCCTCCAAACTGTGGCCAGAGCCACCTTGCGCAGTAAGAATCTGAGCCTGTCACTCCCCTTTTAAAACCTTTGTTCAAAAGGTCTCTGGGCTCCAAGGTCAAGTCCAAACTACTTGCCAAGACATACAAAGCCTGTCCTGATCCACCCAAACTTGCCGCTTGCCTCCTGCCTGCCTCCCTCCCTTCCTGCTGTGCACTTAGTAGGTAATTGGTACTTCCTGGCATGAATAAGTCGGTGAATGGTGGGTTTGGTCTTGAGTAATAGGAAGGAGTAGCACACAGAGCGTATGAAAATTAGAGGGAGTGAAAGGTGTCAGAACTGCTGTCTTAATTTCTCCCCCATCCTCCATCAAAGGCAGACAAAGGTCCATGAAGACTTAGAGCCTGAAGGGCTCCCTCCTTTCAAGAGAGTCTAGGATCATAGTGTTGGCTGGGTCACCAGCCACAGCCTCATGCTTCCGTTGTTCACTCCAGAAGCCACCCTGGGATCCCGAGGACCTGGTGGTCTGACCCTTGACACTCTCTGACCCCATTTCATGCCACAGTCCCCTTGCTCTTTGAGCTAGAGCCAAAGGACCTCAATTTCTCAGACAAACCAGGGTCTTTCGAGACCACCTTCACCCCAGGGCCTTTATGCTATTCTGCCTGGAAAGCCCTTCCCCCACACCTTGCACATTTGGTTCCATCTCATTCTTCTGGTCCCAGTATAAATGTGTGTTTCCCAACCCTGTTTAAAGTAGCCACTGTCCATTGTCATCCGTCTCTCTCCCTTCCTGGTTTCTGCCCTAAAACTCTCACCTTTGTTGTCTTTTTTTTTTTTTTTTTTTCCCTAATGTCTCTGTTTAGGCCACAAGCTCCCTTAGCCCAGCATGTCCATCTGTCTGTCAGTCTTAGGCACTGGGATTTCTCCAGGGCCTAAAACAGTGCTTGGCATGAAGAATGTGCTTTAAATAATTGTTGAATGAATGAGCCCACATAGGAGGCCTGGACCAGGAGGAGCCACGTCAGCCCAGGCCTCCTCGGTCTCTCCCCATCACTCAGCTCGGGCAGATGGGGACCTGAAAGGTCTCCTGAGGGCAGGATGCCACAGTCAGCCACGTGAGACAGAGCTTCCTCAGAGCCAGCCTGAGGGCCCGGCCCCGGCCATCTGCCCAGGCTGGTGCCCGCCCAGGCCAGCGCTGCCAGCCCATTGAAGCTGCCCTTCAGAGAAGGTTTTGTCTTTGGGGGCCCCCCCCCCCCCCCCCCCGCACTTCCCAGCGGGGAGCCCTTTGGCTTTCTTCTTTTATGGGGAATTTTTATTGCCGGATTGACTGTAATTGTCAGATTTGCATGTTGTGCACCTGCAGCTAGGGGCCCTGGGGGCACCTAGGCCTTTGGAAATCAATAGGAATAAACAAACAAATATATTCATAGGAGGGAGACCTGGAGAGGAGGGGCTGCTTGAGAGGAAGGGAGAAAACAAAGTGCCAGCCTTACCCGTCTGGAGCAGAGGCCCCTTCCCCTCCCCCGCCGCCACCCCCATCATGCCGACGCCAAGCTCTGTGCCGAAGTGCCCGCCTCCTATCACCACAGTGAAACGGAAACTGTAATTTCAGTGCTAGCCTGAATGGGTTCATTTCTTTTTATTAACTCCAGCATTGGGGTTTGAGGCGAGTTGGCTATTGTTTGAGCCACGCTGTTCTATCCACGCCCCATGCCTTGAAGCTGCAGGAACAGCCGGCAGGAGATGGCACGGAGCTGGCGGCAGGAGTGGCTGCCGTGAGACCAGGTCTCGTTGCGGTCCGATGGAAACCAGGAGCAGAGCAGTGGAGGGAGGGCAGGGAGGGTCCAACTCTCTCTGCCTAGAGCCCAGTCTGTGCAGGGATGGGCCCCGGCATCTTCTTGGGTGCACCTGCTAGGGTCCTCCAGTCAGGCAGGGACCTGGCTGACCTCCTAGGTAGCCCCTGGGCTCTAGATCATGAGGCAGAAGATGCCCAGCCACACACTGGACTCGACTGTTTAAAGGGAGCT
The DNA here is from genome assembly GCF_022355385.1 of Mustela nigripes. Classification (NCBI taxonomy): domain Eukaryota; kingdom Metazoa; phylum Chordata; class Mammalia; order Carnivora; family Mustelidae; genus Mustela; species Mustela nigripes. Next base: position 91,604,132 of record NC_081557.1, read on the forward strand.
GTCACACATCTACATGTGTGAGCTGGTCCTGAGAGTTTGCCCCAGGCTCGTGAGCATTCCAGCAGCTGGAGGGCAGGCGGCAGGGGCAGGATGAGCGGGTCCCAGGGGATCTGTAGACCGGAAAGCAGTCAGCAGAGAGGTATGAAGCATGAGGGCAGGAATCATGCAGCCTTAACTAACCTCTTTGGGTCTCCGTTTCCTCATCTGGATTTTCCACTCCCATGAGGACAGCTGTCTGTCCTATTTGTACTGTCTTTCTGCTGCCCTGTCTTACAGATAGTAGAAGCAGTAAAATATTTTCAAAGGAACGACTAAATGACAAATGAAAGAAAGAACGTCGAGATAATAATGTATACCCCCAGGGTTGTTGTCGGGATAAACGAGACAATATGTATAAAACCCTTGGCGTGGACGGGAAGATGATGAGCTTATGCTCACAGTGGCCACCTTATTCGCTGCTCCGGGGTCAGACACCCACACCAGTAACAGATCTTCCGGCACTAGATCTCATCGCCCTTCTTCTCTGGAAAGCGATTAAAAAAAAACAAATAGGACTTTCATGTGTTTAGATCCTGGATGGGAAGAAGTGCTGGGGAACAAATCAGTGGGAAGCCGCATCTCCTCCCGCAAACAAGAGGGACAACGGCAAAGGCGGAAAAGTGCGCCAAGTGGGGGGCGGAAGCGCCCAGCTCAAGGGACAGTCGCGCAGGCGTCGGTCTGTGCGGCTCTGGAGGTGCCCAGCAGACCCGTGGCCAGGAGCGGACGCGGAGGCTGCTGGCTCAGCTAAAGCAAAGCCGGGATGAATGGGGATACAGAGCTCTGCTGTCATGCGTCCGTGGGCCTGTTCTTTCCAAGAGAGCTGGAGGCCTTCGAGAATGTCAGGTCTCCCTTACTGCACCATGTTTTCTCATTAGCATGTACAGCGGGCCACTGGGAAAGAGTTCTGTGAAGCCTGGGAGTATTCATGACGCTTGCCAAAGGAAAAGGGGCTGAGCCACCTTTATGGAATATCCATTAAGGGCCAGGCATTGTGCTGGGCACTTCATTTTTATCACTGAGATGAAATTCACTTAAAGTGCTAGACACTTGTCACACATGACCTTCTTGCTCTAAAATAGCCATGGAAGGTGGTTGTAGGGATCCCCTGTTCTGCAGAAAGGGAAGGTAAGCCTCTGATCGTGTGACTTGCTCCAAGTCACACAGCAGGGATGTGTCACAAGGGACATCAGAACAGATTTCTCTGAATCCAAAGTCCCTTCACACAATTAGCAAGTGTACTTACTTATGTAAACTGGAATAAATGAACATATCAGCTCATCAAGCCTGTCACCCGTCAAGTGCAACCTTGAGTATCACTGTTGTAGATCTGGCCCCCAGAGGACCCTGGCCTCTGGTTCTCTGCAAGCCTGGCTTCATGTAGGCCCCTCAGCTATGTGCCTAGAGAACCCTGCTTTCCTGTCCGCCGCCTGGCTCGCTTCCCTCTGTCCTCTCCCCTTGCATCCTGGAGCCACACCCCCTGTCTCCGGAGGACTAGCCCCTCTGTTCTGGTCTCCTCCTGGCCACTGGGAGCCATAGCATTTTCCAGGGTGCACTGTTGTGTATCAAATGTCTGGTGTTCGTGCTGAGCGCAGGCTCACTCTACTTGTTATAGCTCAGTGGAAACGCGGGTGCTCTTTGGCAGAGCAGGGGAGGAATAAATGTTTCAGTCATGCTATAAATAATGTAGCGGGGAAAGATGTTGCGAAAGTGGTGCTCTGGGTTTTGCCAGGAGGTATGTTTTCCTTCTTCCTTTCTTTTCTTTTTTTTTTTTTTTTTTTTCTTTTACCTTCTTCCCCCAGCCCCTCCTTGATTCAGGCCGATCCAGAACGCCTTCCACCAGGGATCAGAAGAAACAACTCTGCTCCTAGGGAAGGGGAAGATTAAACTGTTGAAACAAAACAAATCAATCCTTGTAGGAAAAGGGCAGGGAGGAGGGGAGAGTCTGGCCAGATGGGGGGCTTGCCAGTGATATGGGGACTGGAAGAGAGGGAACATTCTGAAAGAGCCAGGTTTCATTCATTCTGATGTGGCAGGAGTGAAGCAGGAACACGGAGGATAGGGAGAGATGCTCGGAAAAGGAGGGGTGGAATGAAAGTCTAGCCCCTTCTTGTTTCTCCCAGCTCAGCAAGTGAGAGAGCTCATGGGGGGGGGTGCCTGGCTGCTTGCAGGCCTGGAGCAGCGTCAGAGGAAATGACAGGGAGCAACCCTGAGAGGGAGGGAGGGTCCCAGGAGCCAGGCTGGGTAGCCCAAGCAGTAGAACCAGAAACGCAGCCCAAATCATGGGCAAGGTAGGAACCAAAGACTGAATGAACCCAGGTAGGAGGACCAGGTGGAGCCATTTATAGGAAGGGCAGTTGCAAGCCCAGAAACACGGAGGACGTGGGCCAGCTCCCAGGACTGAGGTGTGGTGGCAGGGGTCTCAGAGACCAGCTTGGCCCTGGAATTGGAATGTATTGCTTGGTGATGGGCTCAGGCCAAAAGAGGCCTTTCTTTTCTTCCCGCTTTCTGGGCCTCAGAGTTTTCCAGGGTTCGGCTAGATGAGATGGAGGTCTCTTCTGTCCCTTCTGTCTCCAGGGCCAAATGGATATGGGAAACCAAGGGCAGTGGCAGCTCTGATGGGGCCAATGATCAAGGAACCAGAAGACCCTATAGCTTCTTATCGCGGGTCTACATTTCTTTAAGTGTGTCCTCATAAGCCCAGGTGTAGGAATCATCTGGAGCTTATTTTATTTGTTTTGTTTTAGTTTGGCTTGGTTTTTTGAGAGGGGGGGTAGAGACAAGAGGGAGAGAATCTTAAGCAGGTTCCATGCCCAGCACAGAGCCTGATATGGGGCTTGATCTCACGCCTTTGAGATCGTGACCTGAGCCAAAATCAAGAGTCAGATTCTTACCTGACTGAGCCACCCAGGCACCCCAAGGGAACTTATTTCTTGTCTCTGTTCTAGAGGAGCAGAATCCAAATTCTGGGTGGGACCCAAGAAATTGCCCTTTTAAATAAGAACCAGGGGTGACTCCCAATTACATGACTTTTAGTAACCCCTAGTAGGGGCTACATTTGGTGCCTTTGGTTGGAAAAAGGTTTGCTAGAGAAGGTCTCTACCAGCTACTTGAATGCTGAATCCCCCGTGTAATTTTTTTTTAAGATTTTATTTATTTATTTGACAGATCACAAGTAGGCAGAGACACAGGCAAAGAGAAAGGAAGGGAAGCAGCCTCCCTGCTGAGCAAAGAGCCTGATGCAGGGCTTGATCCCAGGACCCTGAAATCATAACCTGAGCCAAAGGCAGAGGTTTTAACCCACTGAGCCACCCAAGAGCCCCTCCTGTGTAATTTTTTTTTAAAGATTTTATTTATTAATTTGACAGACAGATCACAAGTAGGCAGAGACGCAGACAGAGAGAGAGAGGAGGAAGCAGGCTCCCCACTGAGCAGAGAGCCTGATGCAGGGCTCGATCCTAGGACCCTGAGATCATGACCTGAGCTGAAGGCAGAGGCTCTAACCCACTGAGTCACCCTGGCACCCCCTGTGTAATTTTTTTAAAAGGATTTATTTATTTGAGAGAGAGAACACACACACACATGAGTCTGCGAGGGCAGAGAGAGAGGAAGAGAGAGAGAATCCTCTGTAGATTCCCCACTGAGCCTGGAGCCCCACGCAGGACTCAATCCCACAACCCATGATCTGAGCTGAAATCAGGAGTTGATGCTCAATTGACAAGCCACCCAGGCTCCCCACCCCTGTGTAATTTCATGTTATCCATTCAACAACCTGAAAACATCGATTGGGCATCTACTGGGTACAAGGCGCGATGGCGGGGTCTGTTGCCTTGAATCACAGAGTCTTAGAGTAGAAGGGACCTCAGAGCCCATCTGCCACACAGAAGAAGCAAGCCTCTTCCGTGGCTTCCTTGACCAATTGTCATCCGTGAACTCACTACTGTGTGAGATGGCCAAGTCCATGGCTGGCTGGATTGCAGATCCTGATTCTGCCTCCAGGCACATGGGCCAAATCTGCTTCGTCTTCTCCATGACAGCCCTTCAGATTTTGAAGCAGGCTGTCATGTTCCCTTGAAGTCTCTTTTCTAGGCTAAAAAATACCAGTTCCATGAAAGGAAGAGCTTGCCCAGACCTGTCATCCTTCTGGTTTCCTGTTTTTGGGTACTGAAGTTTGTAATTGGCCTCTTTAAAAGTGGTGCCTTATTCCTGGAAGGAGGTTGACCAGCATAAGGAGGGACTAAGATAACCCCCCTCTCCTTTTTCTGGACACAGACCAACCTTTCCCTGGAAGATGGCCTTTACTAGGAAGGAGGTTGTCCCCCCCCCCCCACACTCCCAGGACAGCCTTTGGAGAGAGAAGGGCTTCCAAGAAAGGCAAGACCCAGGTGCATACAGGCCACTCCAAGCCTTTCCCACTCCCTGATGCCGAGACCTTACTTGCCCAGAGTATGTGGATCACTGTTTGACTTTGGAGGAAGTGTTTGCCCGGCTCCAGCCAGCAAGTGGGTCCCAACCACAGAGTGTGCTGGAAGGCATTAAGCTTCTGGTTCACAGGTTGTCACTCGTCTTCACAGGCCCTGTCTCCATAACCATCGGACATCCTTAGATCCTCCCCTCCAGCAAGGCAGCCCCAGGAGGAAGCTGCCCATTAGGGAAAGAAAGGGGAGAAAAATACCCTGGATGCAGACAAGCCCCAGAGGGACTCCCCCCCGGATGGTGCTCTGTTGCCTTGGCCTTGGGAAGGGATGCAGGAGAGGAGACCCGGGAGGGCCAGGTGGCGGGCAAGGAAGATGATATGAGCAGTGGCATTTGGACTGATTGGAGGGGAAAGAGTCTGGGGCTAGGGCAGCTTCATTAGAATAATTGTATCCTTCCCCGGCAGTTACGACCTTGCAAAATGTAACTTGATGCTTGTAACGAGCCATAATTAGACAATCACCAAAAGTTGTAGTGAGGAGAGCGAAGGCAAAACCCAGCCCGTGATGGTATTCGCTGTGGGCACGCACCTGTTGTACGCTCCTTTCCCTCTTCCCCCGAATAGAAGCGCTGGGGGAGGGTCTCCCGTTGCCATGGCGACCTCCCCAGCCACTCTTTGGTGGCTTGGCCAGGGTCTGTGGTCTTGTGAGGCCCCTCTCCCGGGTTCCCAGCCCTTGGATTTCCTACTGCTCTTTTTGGGTCGAGTCCCAGGACCATCAGCCCTAAGAAGATTGGGCATAATGCTAGGATTCTGGGTCCCCAAGAAGAAAAGTCCAGGGGCCAGGACATTGCAGCATGCCTCATCCCTGAAAAAGTGACCAAACATTTTTGTCAGTGTTTCTGAGAAAGAGCAAGACTGGTGCCCAAAATGGCACAGCTGGGTAGTGACTATTAACAAAATATATTATCTCTTGTGTGCTGTTCGTCTCCTTATAAGAGCAGGATCCCTAACTCAAAGGAAGCCCCAGCAATGGGATTTTATATACCATGTATACATCAACTATGAATATATGGGTGTGTATAATAGGGTGAGATTTGGGGGGCCAAAGCTCTTTCTCAAAATTGAGCCACAAGACCACCTCGAGATACCACCCGCTAGAGGACGCCGCCTCTCCTCTTGCTTGGGTGTCCACATACATAAGATCCCCTAGGAGAATTTTGCATCGGCAGCATATACAGGGCACCTGCTGAAGCTAATGACGGTGAGTGGTCCCCTGACCCCCCCCCCCTCGGCAGCTGGGCCCCAGCTCCCGGGGTGGAGTGAGTTTGAATGTTTACAACATTTCCATTTTAATTAAAATCCTTTTTGGACTCTCCAGAGTTTCCACAAGTCCATTAGTGCCTGCACCCGCCGCCCCTTTTATGGCAAAGTCATTTCAGAGGACGGGAGCTACGCGAAGGCTTTGCTCTTGCCGCCTGTTCAATGAAACCCTGCAGAATCTCTGAGAGCAGCAAGGAACTCGGGGGTCACGGAATCCAACCCGTCCTTTTTCAGATGGGGAAACTGAGGCCTGGATGAGAGAAGCCGCGTGCCCGAGGACGCATGGACTGTGGCCGCCCTGGGCCTTCAGTTCATATCTGGCTCCTCGGTGGTGCCTTTCACGTTAGACTGTGATACCAGCTCCTTCCCAGTGCAGAGGGGCTGGGGAGGCGGAGGCTCTGGGTGGGTTCAGTCTTCCCTTCCTGCAGCTTTTAATTCTAAGCTGCCTCTATAGGATCTTGGCCCTGGGTGGGGACTTGGACCCTGATGCAGGGGACTCTGCTTATGCAGTTGGACCACTTCCAACAGCCTGTGTCGGGAGGAGAGTTAGAGCAGGAGCAGGAAGCGGGGACAGAGAGGACTGAGTCTGGCAGAGTAAGGACATGGGCCTGGGCCAGAAGATGGAGTGTAAGCTGAGTTGGGGAACTCAGTAGCTGAGATGCTCTAGCTCAAAGCAGCCCTGAACCCTCACACAGGGCGGAGCCCAGTGGCCTCCTCCATAGTCCCCAGCAAGTGCTTAGGGAGGCCAGCAAGTCCCACAGCCTGGTGCTTTGCACCTCAGAGGGGTCTGTGCTGAAGTAATAACGTTGTCTTGGCCGGGAGCTAGATTAGCCGATCTGTTCTGAGAGACAGTCTCGTTTCACTAGGGAGGCAGGAAACCAGATTTCTGGTCCTGACTTCTTCATTAACTAGCTGGCCTTGATCAAGGCCCTTAACCTCTCATGGCCTCGGTTTCCTGGTGTTGAATGTGAATATTATCATTGGCTCTGTAGTCTGTGGCCAGGCTTACATTCGACCTATCTGAAAATACTTCATAACTTAAATGCATAATGATAATACCCCAGGGCGGGGTGTGACACCCCCCCCCCCCCAGGGATCTTCCTTCCTTACGTTTGCCTCCGGATCCCAGGAAATGTAAGCTGGACACACAGGAAAAGCAGTCAAATACTAGCTCCATGTTCTTGCGGAGCTATGCTGAACTAAGCTCACCTTAAATCCCAACAACTTTCCTGTCCAGAAACTCTGAGACAACAGTGAGGCTTGCCCGGGTTAGGACGTATGAACAGTGCCTGCCCCCTCAGCTGGCTGCTTGGGGGGCCACACGGGCCTTCTGGGTCAGTGAGGGAGAGGAGCATCTGTGTTTACCGCTGTGATCATAGACCAGTGTGCACTTAGAGGTCAGTTCTACACAGAGACTGACAGTAGGGCCAGACGGACTGGCTGAAGAATCCAGGGGTCCCGTCTTTGCCCTAATGACCTGGGAGCACCGAGTCAACCAGTGTTTGCTTAAACAACACAAGGAGAGGAGCATGTGGACACTGGGGAGCCGGGGCGGGGGCGGGGGGTGGGTATAGACCGCGCCACTGACTCTTCTGTGCATGGGCTTGGTTTATGGCTACTCCGCCTGGTGTTCCCTAAGGAGAGTCTTTGCCGCTTGAAAAAAACGTGTTTCTCCTAATCCCGAGCTGTTAATTGCCTCTTCCTCAGGCTGGAATGAATTGTCTGGGGGCTGATTCCAGCTTCTGTCACTCTCCTATAAGATGTTAACTCTTCACCGGTCCGGGCCGTGGCTGTTAACTTGGGCCCTGGGATGCGGTCCAGCCTTCCAGGAGCCCTGCAGTGAACTCTTCCGAAAGACAATACACTGCCGATGCCGGACCCCGACCCATCCCCGCTCTCACTCTAGAGACATGTGTTATAGTGCCGGCTCTGCTGGTAAACTAGCAAGTTATAATTTTTCCAGCTTTGGTTTGCCAATCTGTAAGACAAGGGAGTTGAACTTCATCGCCCTGAAGAAGTGATCAGGAAAGTCTCCTTGACAGCAGAACATGAGAGAGAAGTCAGCAGGCCCACAACCAGGGCTTGGGACTGGCATGACCTTCCAGTTCAGATGGACATGGAGCCTAGCGTGAGCTCCGCGGACCCTAGGGCTGCAGAAGGGACACCGTGGGTAGCTCCTGGGTATGCTCAGACATGCTCCGGGAAAGAGGCTCTTGTTCCGTTCTGTGCTTGTCATAAAGACAGCCTCACGACTTCACAGTCCCTGCTAAGCCTTTGTTGTCAGTTAGCAGTTGCATTGTGGAAGGGCCATTGTTCTCAAGCAGTCAGCTCCCTGTGCCTCTGTGCCCCCCTGGCATCCTGGGACTGAGCCCAGCTCCAGCAACGAAAGGGGACACCGGCGGAAAGTGGGTCTGTGGTTACTGTGCTGAGCCTGTGCGTGCTGGAGTCAATCACTCCTTGACATTCCAAAAGCAAAACACTCTTTTCCAGGAGATAGGAAAGAGGCTTGATTTTTTTTTTTTTTTGGTGGAGGAAGAGCACGGCAGACTGTTTATTGATCACTGTCCCAGAAATGTAGGGTTAAAAGGGAACCTTAAAAGGTCACTAATCCAGCTCCCCGTTAATGCTAAAATCTCCCTCTGTAATCCAGCAGCCAGCTATAATGTGTGTCCTACCACAGCTTCCGAAAAGGAGAATGGGGACCCTTTACAGTCACAAGTCAAGTCAGAGAAGTAGATCCCAGAGAGATGGGGGGGGGGGGTGTGAGGAGGTCCTTCTGCCCGGGACCTGAGATTAGACGCTTACTAACGGTGTGCATTAAATTCAACCCTGAGCCTTATTGTCAGCAAGAGCAAAAGTGGAAGTAGGATTGTTCTATGGGTGTCTGACAAAAGGACTATGGCAGGTGAGGTGCTCTTTCCCTGGGTGCAAAATTTTAAACTGAGCCACATTCATTTACTGGCCGGGGCATGTGACCCTGGAGGTTGTGTCTTGTTTCCAGATTCCTTTCCTTACTGTGATGCCCTTATGTTCCAAGTTTCTGCATGATTTCTCATGGGTTTCTCGGCTTGGTTCCTTTCTCTCTGTTTCTTCTTTCAGGGGCCTATTAAGTTATGCGTGTGCCTGAGGTCCTAGGGATCCAGGTCCATTTTGGAAATCCGAAGGCTTTTGGGAATCTGGAAGGAAACCACTTGACTCGGGGTGTGGATGTTGGTGGATGGAGGCAGGGACTGGCTGCCACGAAGGCAGGGACTGGGAGGCCTCGACAGCATGCAGCGTTTCTGTCCCTGTGAGCCCCACAGCCCACACACACCCACCTTGCTGCTGGTGTGTTCTACGAGCCTCCTGCAGCTGGACAGAAATCCCCCTCCTGGATTCAACAGTGGTCTTCTTTATTTTTCTTCTCTCCGAGCAATGGGTGCATTTCTAGTTCTCTGCTGAATGAGTCAATGGTCAGATCCAGGTGGCATAACTGGGCACCTTCTAATAAGCTTCTGGGACCCCTGGGTGGCCTGGGGCACATGATGACCACAGCGGCCATGGTGTATCCCTGCCCTCCAGCAGACGCGGCGCCCCGTCTGACCATCACCGGAGCCACGTGTGTGCGCCTCAGAGGCTGCATGGTGTGTGGTGAAGACCACAGACTCTCGGGTCAGGCCACCCAGGGTTCGGAACCCAGTATCCCCACTAACTTGGTCTTGTGTCCTGGGGTCTAGTTCTCGTCCTCCTGAATCTTGATTTTTTTCATCTATAAAAGGGGAATCCTAGCAGTATCTTTCTTAGTAGGTAGTCGAAAATATCAGGTAGACAGAGGATAGTCAAGGAGACGTCTATGTAGATATTTGGAACAGACGTCCTTGGCACAACAGGAAGTGGGACAGAATCCTTTACTGCCATCACGATCCTTCTCCTTGGAACATCTCAGCGTGGTAGGCACCGTAGTCCCACTTTACAGCCGACGAACGGTGGCTCCGAAGATGTGAGCTTCTTGCCATAGGCGACAAGGCTGTTAAGGGCTGGAGCTGGGGTTCTGTCTGACTTGGGACCCCGCACCCACTTCTGAAGAGTGTGAATGTTCACCCCCTTTGTCCCATCCTTGACATGGTGGACGGACCCTCCCTGAATCCCAGCTGCACGGTGCATGCCAGCCCCGGGCCAACGGCCCCGACCAGGAGGCGCTTCTCATGGGGGTGGGGGGTGCCTACGGGGAGGGGGCTCAGCCCCTGTGGCCGGGAACCTTCTTGCCCACATTTGCTTTTCAGACTAAATGCTTCAAAATATGCCTCCTTTCTCTGGCGTCTCCGTTGCGAGATTTAAACAAAGACCCCTTGTGGCACCTGATGTGAATGTGATCTTCAGGGCTCGACCTGTTTTCCACAGGGGCTGGGGCAGTCCCTGAGATTACCCTTTTACAGAGCAATCATTTTCAGGATGCTTGGGGGCTCTCCGCTTTCTGAGAGGGATGATGTATGGATTATGCTTTCCAGTGATTTCTGCATCAGACAGACCTAGTTTTACACTCTACCTCAATCGTTTATTAGCTGTGTGACCTTGGGCAAGATACTTAACCTCTCTGACCCTTAGTGTCCAGATCTATAAAATAAGGATGATAATATGCACCTCCTCGAGTTGTTGTGACTTCTGATTCATGATACCTGTAAAGTCTATGCCCACTTTAAAGTAGAAGCTGCTTATTTGTGTTAATGTTTTTATTAGTGGAAACAGCATAATCAGTACTGTATCCTGCTGCTCCGGGATTCAAAGCCCTCAAATAGCCAGTCTTCTGCCCGCACATTGACCTTGTCCTTGTCCTGAACTCGGGCACACCCAGACCCCCACGACTCACAGACCCCAGCCAGCCCTGTGCCTGCTGGTGTGGCTCCCCTGCGGATGGACCGCGGTATCAGGGTATCAAGAGGGCAGGCAGGATGGTGGCCCGAGTGTGCATGGTAGCCAGGCCTCAGAGAGGTTGCGAGGTTTGGAGCCGTGGTCAGCCTTGGGCTTTATACTCAGGGTTTGGAAAGAGCGAATGTGCTGGCAGCTGCCACAACATCTGGACACCTGGCACTGGGGCTGGGAGGCAAACATGGAAGGAGGGTTGTGTGTTTCAGACAGATTTCAGAGAGATGACCTCTGACTGTGTGTTTTACATCCTGGGGTAGAGATGAGAGAGAAGGCCATTGCAGTGGCCATTCCCACCAGGGTCCCTGAAGTAAAGCATGGCCATTCCTTCCTGTTGCTTCTCCATCCGCTCAGGGCCCTCCATGCTTCCCATAAAAGTCTGGGCCTAGGGCGGGGCACACGAACCTGGCCAGGAATAGCACTGTCCTACCTGCGTTCTTGCTTGCTCTCTAAGGCCCCTGTGTCTAAACATTCTGCAGGGCTCAGAGCCTGTAACTCAGGGATGTCTCAACTTCCCAGGGCAGTGACATCTCGACAGTAAATCTCGCACATTTAAATAATGCCTCGGTTCCTATCCTGCTTCCTATCCAGCACCGTCCATCCGTTCTTCCTCCCAGTGCTCCTGAGAGGCCAGCAGGAGTGTCTCTCCCTTCACGGAGGGGCTGGCAGGGACAGCAGAGAAAGAAGCAACCTCTGTGTTACAGAGCAACCTGGTGGCGTGCCCTGAAGGTTGGCCTGCCTCGCTCAGTTTGCTGTTCTCTTTTAAAATTTTCATATAACGCTTTACTGAGGTATAATTCACATAGCACATGATTCATCTATTGAAAATCTACAGTGGTTTGGGGAGCTCCTACGTGGCTCAGTTGGTTGAGTGTCTGCCTTCAGCCCAGGTCACGATCCCGGGATCCTGGGATCGAGTCCTGTGTGAGGCTCGCTGCTCAGCAGTGGGTCTGCTTCTCCCTCTGCCCTTCCTTCCTTAATGCTCATGCTCTCTCTCTATAATACATAAAATCTTTTAAAAAATATATCTATACAATGGTTTTTAGTATATTTCCAGATACGTGAACCCAGCCCTATAATTTAAGGACATTTGCATCACCTCAGAAAGAAACCCCCTGGCCTTTCTGTGGTGCTCCCTAAACACCTCCCCACCGTCTCCCCCAAGCCCTAAGCAACCAGCAGTCTACTTTCTGTCCCTATAGGTTTGCCTAGTGGACGTTTCCTATAAATGGGATCCTTCAACATGTGGCCTTTTGTGTCTGGCTTTTCTCGCTTAGCATAATGTTTTCAAGGTTTACCCACTTCGTAGTGGATGTTAGTAGCTCCTTCCATTTTATTCCTGAATAATATTCCCTGGTGTGGATATGCCTCATTTTCTTTGTCCACTTATCAGTTAATGGACATTTGGGTTCTTTCCTTCTCTTGACTCTTATGAATAACGTTGCCATAAACATTCATGTACAAGTGTTCACGGGGGCGTACGTTTTCATTTTTCTTGGGCCTATGCCTAGGAGTGGACATGCCGCGTCAGTGGTAACTCTGTGTTTAACCATTTGAGAACAGGCAACATACTTGGGACTCATTCCGTGCACAACGGAGAGGACCCTGCAGAAGCCTGGTAGTGGTTTCAAAGTCTGGGCCTCCCCTGCTGCGAGGCCTCCCAGGGCTGCTGGATGCATCCAATGTGGTCCAAGCTTTGGCTTTTAGCCTTGTAATCGGAGAGTTTTGACAACAACGGAGCCCCAAGGCCAAAAGCACCAGCCTTGCTGGTTTAGGGGAACCACTCTGAAGACAGAGGCGAGCCTGGGCGACCCCGGGAGCCTTGACTCACAGATGCGGATGGCGGTAACCACACTGGTGGGGCACCTGGCACCCCCATAGCTCCCTGGGCTATGCTGGGACTTCCAAGGCAGATCGTGTCAAGAAAATACTTTGAAACTCTCTGAAGGATGGCAAATTTTTAAGGGTCTAATTATTCTTACTTTGCTAGAAATGCAATACAGGGCTCAGAGTGGAGCAGAGCATCAGGGCGTGCAGGAGTGGGGAGGATGGGGTCCTCGGGACAGATGGGACCCACTGCAGCCGTCAACTGGGGTGGTCTCTGGGGTCTTATCCATTTCTCTTCTTTGTCCCATCCCCAGGCTGAGGCCAGGGCAAGGGGTCGCTGGTCCAGCGGCTGTGGACAGAGGCTGCAGCTGTGACAGGCTATAAGAGCAAAGCACTTCGGACTGAGGTTTTGGTCAAAGTGTGGCATTAGTCCGTGTCCTAGGCTTGGGGGAAATGCCTCATGAACCAAGCCGTTTCTGCGCACCTCGTGGTCATGGGGCCGACCTCCCGGGTCTGTCACCATGGCGTACCCACCAGCGATAGTCCTGCATGGTCCCTGGAGAATCCTCACTGCCTGGACTCTCCAGGGCCCACTGGACTGTTCTGGAGAAGCCCTCAGATCCTGGCCCTGCGTGTTCCCTGTGGGCTCGAGCCCCTGACCACAGCCACAGTGGGAAGCTGGGCAATTAGCTGCCTGGTCCTAAGAGCCTTTAGCTGTCTCCAGTAATCTTGATAATCCTAGCAAGCCACCCTCCCTACCCTGCCCTACACACACACACACACACACACACACACACAGATACTCACTTACACATGCATGGCTATGCCTCATTATCACCTAGCATCCTGATGTAACAAAATACTGAAATTAATCACTATTTTTAATTGGGTGGGGTGTCCCTACTGGAAATAAATCCCATACACTGAGGCTTTGTAAAAAAAAAAAAAAAAAAAAAAATTAAAGGCATAGGCATAGATGCCAGTGCAGAATTCTTGGATTATGTTCAAATCGTATTTGAGCACAGGTGTGCCTGCCGTTAAGTGTTTACCTGTACACATGAATGTTGGCCTGGGCAACTGTGTTTGTTCTCACTTCAGTGTGCAGAAGCTGTAACTACTTCCCTTCAGGGCCGTCATTCATTCACTCCTTCGTTCAATTCTCATTTGTTAAGCATCTTCTGAATGTCCCAACTAAGGCCTTGTGTACCTGCAAAAAAGACCAGGCCCCTCGAAATCTGTCCTCTGTAAAATGCCTTCGACACCAGGCCAATCTATAGGTTCTCCAGGCCAGAGGCTCCCCAAATCATCAGGAGGAGTGTCCCCCAAACTGATTCCCAGGCCCCACCCTGCAGATCTAGACTCGGAAGGCCCAGAGGCCAGTGAGGAATCCTATGTGGGGACCCCTGGTGCCGATCACTCCCTGATTTCACCAGTGAGGAAACTGAGACCAGAGGGTTTATTAACTTACCCAGCTGCTGGCATGGCCAGGTGCCAACCCCCAGTTTAGCACCCTTTTTAGGATGTTCTGCCAACCACAGGATGAACCGAGCAGGGTGTCTGATGAGGAACCATCTAGAAAAGCTTCTCAGGAGCCCTCACCTTGGAGGGCTGTGTTTCAGAGAGTTGGAGGAAGGACCTTGCAGGCTCCTGGTGGAGCCTGGAGGTGAGCACGCCCTGGGCCTTTCTGGGGAGTGTGGAATGGGAGAGAGCTCCAGAAAGGTAGTTTGGGAGCAGATTTGGGACCAAGAGTTTTGTATGTTGTTACCCACTAGGCATTTCAAAAATTTTAGCTGCTGGTATTTTAAGACGACTACTCTCATAATAGAATGAGGGGGCCACTCACTCATAATAGTTCAAGGGGGCCAGCCCAGAGCAGGAAGATCCGTGAGAAGCCAGCCGGGAGGGATCCTGGGCCTGACCCATGTGGGTCTAGGGCTGCGGGGGCCCCAGAAGAGGCCAGAGATGCTAGACCAGGCCCAGTGACTGCAGGAAGCCAGGGAGATGGCAGGTCAATGATGTGAAGTTTGAACCATTGTGTCTGGAAGGACAGGAGTATAGTGGGGGCCGTGGGGGACTTGTCCGGGCCCTGGAGATGGATTCTTTCCTTTGGGTCTGCAACAGCGATAATGTAAGTAAAGCACTAGGCACAATTCCTGGCCGGATCAGATACTGGAGAATTTGTTTGTTGCCCTATGGACAGCTTAAGTCTAAGCCTGTGGGCATCTCCCATTCCCTACCTTGGTATAGGTCTCAGTGGCAGATATTTAACCTCCCCAGGGACCAGCACGTGTTTGCAGATTTTACCTCCTGTCTCTGGAGGAGGCCCCCATGGAGCCGGGGTCCCCTGGGGTTGCTGGAGCTGGAAGGGAGGGGACCTGTACTGAGTGGCTAGCAGGAGGGGGTGCGCACCCCTCATTTCTCTCTCCACACAACCATGGGGGAGGGGTCACCACCGTCCCCATCTTGCAGAGAAGGTCAGTCATACCTGGGTGGCTGTAGGCCAGCCACGCACTCAGTGTCTACCGACCCCAAAGCCTGCGTCACTCTCCGGGCTGGGGCCCCAGCACCCACCCTCCAGACACCTGTCTTCTCTTCTTGGCTCACACTGGATTTCTCCTGATACACAGGAGTTGAACTCAGCCGGAGTGGCCAGGGCAGGCCAAGGACGCCTGCACGGAAGCAAGACTGGCTTTGATTATATTATTCCTCTTTGGAATCAACTTTGATGCTTGGGAGATTGGCTGGCCTTGAACCTGCCCCTCCAGGGAAGCCAGGAGCCCCCTTCAGGCCTGTCCTGTGCCTTCCCCTGGGGTTTCCAGGGTGGAAGGAACTCACCCCAGGGGCACACAGCTGGGCAGCAGAGCTAGCCCTCCTGCTTTCCAGATCACTGCAGCTCCCCTCTACAGAGGGCAAGTGCACAAAGAAGGCACAGATGGCACTGGCAGGGAGAGGGGTGAAGGGGCCAGGGTGGGGAGGGTGGCTGGCCACTGGGAGCATGGGCCAGCAGAGCCTCCATGCAGGGCTGGATGGCACGGCCACTGTGGGCTGCTTCTGGGCCGCAGTGCCCGGGTTGGGTCACCTCACTGAATCTGCAGGTACAGGGGACTGGAGGCCCGGCTGCCGGGCCACAGGGTCCCTTGCTGCTCTGGGTGAGGGGAGACCAGGTCATGAGTGGCTCCGCGGGGGCGTGTCCTCCAAGGGGGTGGCCCAGGGGGGCGTGGCTCCTCTTTCTCCTTCCCTTGATCTATCCTCCTGCACTTGATTTCCGTGCATTGCTGGCAGATCCTGCTTCCTGTTTGCCTTCTTATAGGGGAGTGGTTCGTTCCCCATCTCCCTTACCATCTGCGCCCACCCCCGGAGTCTCCCTTCTGTTTACCTCACCCCAGCCCACCCCCGTTTCTCTTTATGGTCTGGTCTGGCCCAATTTCTGCCTCTCTCGGAGGTTAGCACCACACTCCTGCTCCAGTGACATAAAAGCCTGGAGGGGCACCAGATTGTCCCCATTTTTTCTCTGTCCCTCTGCTTCATGTCTCACACCTAGGTTTCTGGAGACTTTAACTGCCCTTTGATCCTGAGAAACCCCTCCTGGGAGGGCCAGAGCAAGTGACAGCCCCGAGAGCAACTGTGGTCCCTGTAGCCTGTTTCTTAAACTCCAGTCGCCAAGGGACCTGGGAAATGAGGGAGCGCACCATGCCACCTGGGGAGTGGACCTCTGCCCCCATCATTGTGATTCTGCCCACTTGGGTCATCAGCCTATGCCCATAAGAAGAGTCTGCCAAGCACCTTCTGGACACCCAGCCCTTTGCTGGGAAAGCAGGGTTGGGGACAAAGGGACAGGAAGTGCTCAGTGCACCACCATTCCCTCAGGTGACCCCCTCTCCAGCTGAGCAGCCTCATGAGGAGACATGGGGTTGTAACACCATGTACAAAGTGCCAGGAAAGGAAACTGTGAACTGTAAGCCTGCCTGTGTCATTAGCGAACTTTGTGACCTTGGGCAAGTTATGCTATCTCTCTGGACTCTGTTTTGCTTTCTAACCTGAGAGGCTTGGACTGTGTAACTTCTAGGGACCCGTCCTGCCACGAAATGCTGAGCAGTGGCTGCTTCGTTGGGGTGAAACCCCTCTCGCTCTCAGACTCATATCTGACATTTGAATATTTGGGACTCATTCCTTTGGCTGCTAAGCATGTTTCTTCTCTAGGAAAACCCTTGAATGCAAATATTCTCAGAACAGTGAATACCGGCGGCATGCTGGCAAATGGTTAACAACCAGCTCTCAGGGAGAGGGGACCACCTCTCCTCTTAGAGCGTCTGTGGGTTGATGTTCATGGTGTCGATTCTACTATGGCCAACTACAAGCTACTAGCACGGAGTTCCTGACCGAGGAGCTGGGAAGAGACACCGCTGGCTCTCTGAGCTGGCATGAGCAGGCCCGGCACATGCAGCCAAGGATCCGGTGACACCTGGACAGCGGCACATAGTAAATGCTAACTGAGGAGGACAGGCTGGCAGTAGCGGGGAGCAGAGCCCGCAGGAAGAGGGCAGAGGAACGGTCGGGGTTGGGGTGGGGAACAAGGGACTCGAGGCAGGAGGAGGGGTGGGGGTGGGGGGACCTGGCAGAGCCTGCCCCAGGTTAGACTTTCTCCCTTCCTCTCATGCTCCTTTCACGCAGCAAGCATTCTGGATGGGAAGATCCATCTCGAAGGCTTGAAAGAAGGCATTTCCCCGGGATGTCACCTCTCCAGAGTTTAGAGAATTTGTACAACTTCCCTCCCGTCCAGGTAGGCCCCAACCACCGCCACAGAGGATTGTGTTTCCGAAAAGAAAACTCAGGACGCACCGCCTGACAGAGAGGGCTTTTTCCCTTCCTGATTCTGAATGTATTTAAATGAAGTCTTCCAGGGTCTAAAAATTAAATCCTGGTTATGCATTTAATGAAATGCCTTTATTGAAAAGAATAAAATGATTTTACATTTGAAAAGAGCTATAAAGACTCAGCTAACCATATAGCAGCTAATACCATATTTGAAAATAGAAATCATTAAAGTTATTAGGATTTGTTAATACTGGTAGTGGGTCCACAGATGTTGGTTATATAATTCTTTCTGTACGTTTGACAATATTTCGTAATAACAAAGAAAAAGAAACGACTCAAGAAGTCTAGAAGCTCGGCTCTCCTGATTTCAGTCTCAGTCCCTTTTGGATTCTCTTTCCCAACCCCTCAGGATCCTAGGGAGGGAAAGAAATCAGCCTTGGTTGTCCTGGGTCCTCAGATAAAGGAGCACTGAAGGGACACCAGGCAGGAAGGTGGGGGACCCAGCAAACCCCTCTTTCTCTCTGGGGCTCATTGTCCTCATCCATCAAATAGGGAGGGAGTTTCCAGGGACTCTGGGGCCCTTCAGGGTTACAACCTGCTGTCCCCAACCTTCCTTCCCTGGACCAGATGAGCCCTGCAGTCCTCTGCAGAACATGCTTCCCTTCCCTTCCATGCTGGCTCATGTGGAGGGCTCTCTTGAAGTGCATCCCTATCTGTGAGCCCAAGGCCTGACTGAGCTAGGATAGCCCAGGTTGGGGGAGCTTGGTCCCCACACCCGGGGCTCTCAGGCCCCATCTATGACCCTGAGTGGTTCCATGGCGTCTGGGACTATGTAGGAGTGAATTTGCTCTCCACTGCACCGTTTGATTTGGGGTCTGATGCATGACAGGTGGGTGTCCTCCTGGGTGGGCTCAACCATTGTCCAACCAGCCCCAGCTGAGAGCCCTTGGCCGCCCCACTGTGGTCCCCCAGTGGCTGTTTGAGAGTGGGGCCAACCACACCTGAGTTTGGGGAATCCCTTAGCTCTGCCTGCGATGGAGAAATGGTTGTAGAGGGGTCCCTGACCTGGAGATGGAGATGCACACTGTGTAGCTGAGAGGGATCCCAGCCTCCCGGTTGGCTTCTCCGTGACAGCTACAGATAGTGTCTGGAACGCATTTAATGAACCCGGGGAAGGAGTTGCAGCTGCCTCATCTCTGCCGGCGAAAGTGATGGATGTCTTCAGTGAGGAGAGGAAAGAAAACTTTCTAAACGGGTTCAATTTAAGGAAGGAAAGCAGTCTGGAGAGAGTATTTTTGGGTGCTAGCACACATACACCAATGCGCATGGGGGCCTACGTGTGTCTGTGGCCCTGGCTGGCACTAGAAACTTCTGGGAGCATTAGAACATACGGCCCGTGCAGGCCCAGCCCCGGGCTCGGCTCTCGGGTCAAGGGAGTGCCATCTGGAAAACCAGGCAGACCCCAACAAATCTCTCCCCCTCGTGACCTTAGTTGCCTGGCCTTGAAAATGAGGGCTGGCATGGCTGACGTCTGATACCTTGGGACTCGAGCCTGTCTTTTTTTCCAGAGAGGCGGCTTTGCATCTTATACCTGGACCTTGCGAGACCTGGGAAGTGTCGCTGCCCTGTGCATTTCAGTCGAGAAGAAGCGTGCAAGCCCAGGGTCAGGCAGTCCTGGGTGACATACAACACAGGCCAGAGCCATGGCTCCCCATGGGGCCTGTCCTTCTAGGTGTCCTGTGAGGAGCTGTGACCCACAGAGAAGGAAAGCTCTTAGGGAAGAAACTGGGGGAGCCACTCAAGTGTCCAGCCAGCCCATACCCTCAGCAGTGGTTTCACAGCCCGAGGGAGCCTCTCTGTGCCCCCTCCCACAATGGGCTTGTACTGACTCTCCCCCCGGCCACCTTCTGCCTGTGTCTTACTATCTTCCAAGCCTCTTTCCTCACCTGTGGAATGCAGGTAAGGATTGTCCAGCTCACCACCCCCCCAACTCGCCCACCACTCGGGGTGACCATGAGGCTTACAGGAGGTGAGGTACGTGAGGGCAGGCTGAGCCTACAGGGCAGTGCCTGGCATGATCAGGTGTGTGGACAGTGACACAGGCATTGCTTCTCCGCAGCCAGGTTGCCCTGAAGGACAGCTTCCTTCCTTGCAGGAAATGAATGACTGGGTCAGTGCCGAGGGCAGGGGGTGGCCCACCCAATCCCCCCTAAAACTCTACAGGACTAGATGAGGGTAGGTCTTTATAAAAACTAACTGAGCAATTCTGCTTTGGGTGAATGAAAGGCATACAGAGGAGTCTTGCACTTTCTGGAAAATTAAAAGGCAAATTTGCAGAAATCTTCAAGGGTTCAGCCTCTTAGGGAAGGGTTGAATTTTCATCCCTAACACTAACCACAGAGGAGGGTCGTGAAGGAGAAGATGTGGGAGATTCATAGCGGGGAACGGAATGCCCTGCCCGGCCCCGCCCCCAACACACAGTCAGACGCGCATCCAGTCTCCTCGGTTCCCTTCAATCATCCATCTTAGTCTGACGTCTCGAAATGAGCTAAACCCATTCAGAAGCTCTTTCCATTTTCAGCTTGTCCCACCTCTTGGGGTTAGATGTTCTCTAAGTTTACAAGCTTCTGTACTAAGTTGTGCACCTCTCTCTCCATCTTAAACTAGCCCCATAAAAGCTTCAAAGGGAACCGTGTAGAAACCAGCAGATATAAAGAGAACATGGGGCGGATAAGTTCAGACTCAGAAATAGGTAACAAGTGTACCAAAGCTGAAGTCTGAAATCCCTGCAGGCTGAGAGTTGAAGGTTTTAGTGGAGAGCTTAGTACAGACAAATTGGAGGAGTGCTGTGCTTCTGGAGAGGAAGGCTGTGGAAACTATCCTGTCTTCTCCTCCTGTGGCTTCATGAGGGCTTCCTGGAGGAGGAAGCATTTCCGGGGGTGTCTCAACACAGGGTGGCTTTGGCAGCGTGGGCCAGGGTGGGAGGTGGGAGGAGGAGGTTGGGATCCAGGAGCAGGATGGGCACCGTCAAGGGGAGCTCCGCAGCCACCCCACTGCCGTGACATCTTCGTCTTAGCAGTGGTAAGAGCTGGGGTCATGGCGATCCACCACCCAGGAGGAAAGCAGGCACTGCAGAACCCACTCTGGGCCATGGCAGCCCACTCACAGGGACATGACCCTCCTATGTCTGAGTCGTTCCTTTCCCAACCACCACCAGCAGCTGTCCTCATACCTCTGCCAACCTGGGGTCCCACCGAGCATCCTGGCAGTGGAGTGGCGGTGGTGGGGGGAGATGCTGATTGTTCCCATTCTTCTTCCCCAGACCTTGCCCAGGTGCCTCGTGGAGGCAGGGCTTGCTAATTTTTGTAGACAGGACCAGAGCCTGAGCAAGACAAGGGGAAGGGGGGAATGAATGGGGAGGCATGGAGAGGCTGAGAGGGGACAGATGGGGATAATACTACCGCTCGCCTCGCAGGGGCGCTGTGGGGATCAAGGAGGGCTTGTGAGCGCAGCACCGGGCCAGCGGCCATCTTAAGGCAGAGCAGCCTGTAGGGTCCAGCCCTGGGGGAGTGCCCTGGCCTCAGTGAGGCTCCCCTGACTGGCTAAGGTGAGCTTTCTGCGTTTGACAGAGCACAACTCCTTCCTGTTTGTTTCCTGTCATGGGGGGCTCTACGTTGTGGGCTTTCCACTAAGGGGAATACCTGTCTGTAGCACATGATGTCAGTGATGTGCAGTAATTGCCCATCTCCTCCTCCCTTAGTTCCCTGTGGGCCTGGACTGGGGCGTAAGACTGGGTGTACAGGGCAAGGCGACACCCTCAGCCACAATGGTCCCGATGTCAGCCTCTTCCTTCTCCTCTGCAGGTCTGTCTCCTAGTCCAGACAGAGCCCCCTTGTTTGTGAGTTTCAGGAGGGTCTAATCTCTCACTCTGAGGCTGCTGCTGACCTCATAGCCTCCATGCCCTTCCGAGGCAATCACAAGCCTCCACAGCCCATACCTGCTGGCCACAGTCACAGGCAGCTCCGTGGAGGCAGAGTGGGGGTCTGCCCGGGGTGGGGGTGTGTGCACACATGAGACACCAGGGAGGTCATTATTTCCTCATCTTAGATACAGACAATGAACCGGAAGAGGCGTTCTCGCACTGATGCAATCACAGAGGATGCCAAAATCAAACCAGAAAGCTAAAGAGCTAAGACTTTAGCAGCAGCCCAGCAGCCTTCTGAGGGATCAGGCTCCATCGTGGGGCGGGGGGAGAAGGTGGCACTTAGCCATCTGTGTCATAGGTCATCTCTGTCTGGGACCCTCAGGTCAACTAGTTCTCAGTCCTGGCATGAGATCAGGCCTGAGCTGCTTGGCAGGATGGCAGAGGAACTGAGACGTGGCCTTGCCCCCCGCCCCCTCTAAAAGCATGCACTCTCATCTTGCCGGTTGGAGGGCTTCTAGTCTGATTTGCCACAGAACATAATGTGTGTATTTCCCCTTTCTTTCACAGAAAAATAAAAAAATAAGGGTAGAATAAATACACTTTTGGCAAGATTTATGGCTCTTATGCCTGGATCTTGTATTATTTTGGTGGAAGCCAGGACACATGTGTGTGTGCACGCTCATGGACACACTCATGTGCACACACACCAGAGCAGGGAACGAGTCTCAGCTCTGTTACATGACACATTCCAGGACATGGCCCCTCTGGGCCCCACACCGTGCGAGGGGACTTGAGGATGGGGATGAAATCTGGGACACAGACACAAAGGAGAAAGCAGGAGCTGGGGGCACCTGGGGGCTCAGTCAGTTAAGCATCTGACTCCTGATTTTGGCTCAGGTCATGATGTCAGGGCTGTGAGATCGAGCCCCACATCGGGCTCTGTGCTCAGCTGGGAGCCTGCTTAAGATTCTCTCTCCCCCTCCCTCGGCCCCTCCTCCTGCTCATGCGTTCACTCTCTCTAAATAAATAAATCTTAAAAAAAAAAAAAAAAGAAGGGGGAGGAGAAAGGAGGAGCGAGCCTGGCCTGTCTGCAGGGGCCAGTGAGGGAAAGACACAGGGAAGGGCTATTTGTAATCACCAGTGAGAGAAATGGTGCTCTGGGCCATGGTGTGGGAATGACAAGTGACCAGGTTAAAGACACATTTGAAGACAGAATCAGCAGGGGTTTCCAGGGGGCTCACAGGGCTGAGAGAGGAGTCGAGGATGGTGCTCATGCGTTTGGCCTGAACAACTGGAAAGTGTCTGAATGGAAAGAATCCAGAGTCTGGTTTTTGGGTCCTGACCTTGACACTTGCACCTGTGTGATCTAGAACAAGTCACTGAGATTAATTTGAGCCCATCTGTGAGGTAGGAGCAAATGTTCTTCCCCTATTTGCTTCCACGATTTTCCTTAGGACTACATGAGATCGTGCATGTCAGGGTCTCTACTGATGTGACCTTAGGGTAACAATGGCAGCCGGTAAACCAGCCCTTGGACAAGTTGCCTGGACAGGGAAGGAGCTCTTGGTCCATCACTGGGCTGTGATCCGGGTTTTATGTGTGTGACTGGGGAGAGGATAAGGAAGAAATGAGGAAGTTCCACGGCCCCAGCGTGAGGTCTGAGTGTGGTTAGCTGTGTATTTGAGGACTGATTACAGAAGGAGGCATGGGCACTGCCCCCTTTGGCTTCCTGGGGGCCCGAAGCCCTGGTGTGTACCCCTGCACACTCCCACTCACCCAGCTCCAAGTGCCCCACCCAGCCTGTTCACTTCTCCTCCTCGAGGACGTTCCTGGGTAGCTGAAAAGTCCCTTCTGTGGTGACAAGACAGAAACAGAAAGGCCAGGTGTCAAGGAAAGAAGAACAGATGGGCAGCAGGGCCCCACGAAAAGAGCGGGAGGCATGGGGGAGGCAGCAAGGGCAGGGTGGTGGCCGTGGTTTCTGGGGTTTCTGCAGCCGCTGCCAATTCCCCCACACTGGGCAGCAGCACGGGCCCAGCCAGCAACACCTGAGCCGGGCCTGCCTCCCCAGCAAGCAAGCCTGCAGCAGAACGGGGCTGGAGCGAGCCCGAGGGTCTACACCCTCCTTCCTTTTGCACTCCATCTGTTCCCTTCCCAAGCCTTCCTCCAGGCCCCAGAGCCCCGAGAAGAGGGCCACAAAGCCAAAGACTTTGAGACCTGTTTTTAACTCCAACCTCCCAGCCGACAGTGGCAGCCCTTCCCCAGGCTCATCGAGGTCTGTTGGGATGCCTGCGGTGTCAGGGGTCTCACCACCTTGCAGACAGCCTTGTTAGGTCCCAGCTCTCACTGTGAACGTGCCGGCCACACCCAGTAGGAGGACGATACTCAGACAGATGATAACAGTTGTCAAGGACGTGGACAAATGAGAATGCCCATGTGCCGCTCGTGGCAACGTAAGGGGGTGAAGCCACTTTGGAAAACGGCCTGGTGGTTTCCCAAACTGTTAAACACAGAAGCGCCACAGGCCTGGCAATTCCACGCCTCGGCGTCTCCCGAGGGAAATGAAAACCTACGTCCACCCAAGACTCCTACGTGAGTGTGCACGGCAGCAGGGCTCGTGATTGCCGAAAGGCAGGAGCAAGCCAAGCGCCCGTTAATGATGCAAGTAAACGGTACGTAATGTAGTGTGTCCATACAAAGAAATGGAATATTATTTGGCTGTGGAAAGGAACACTAAAAAAAAGAGAAAATTATGCCACAACACAGGTGCACCTTGAAAATGTTATGCTAAGTGAAAGAGTCAGAAAGGGCTGCACAGTGTATGAGTCCGTTTACATAAAATGTCTAGAAGAGGCAAATCTATAGAAAGAAAAAGATTGATGCAGAGGGGGTGGGGGGAAGGGCAGAGCGGCTTCCCTGGGGTAGTCCTGGGCAAGTTGGTTGGGTGGTCACTACGTGTGGAACCAGATCTGCCCCTCCGTGCACTGGCTGGTTTGGGGTCTCTCCCTGGAGTGACCTGGAACACGTCTAGTCCCTGTCTTGCCCCATAACGCCCAAGCCCAAACCACTTCTGCTGAGCTCATGTCTTCGGCCCTTCCGTCATATCTCAGGACCTGAGATGGGCGGGGGGAGGGGTCCCTCACTGTTCACGGTAGTCCCCAGAGAAGAGGGGCTGCCACATAGATGGGTGTTTCCAGCAACACCCAGCACGCCAGCTGTGGTTACCCATGCAGGGAGAGCAGAGTCCCCACTCTTTCTGTCTGGAGAGGACTTCTCTGTTAATGTGGCCGAACTGCATTGGCTTTTAGAAGGGAAGCCACATCTCAACGAGCGCTCCTGGGTAGGACCTCTAAGTCGTTTGCATGTGAAACAATCCCTTCCATTGCCACTTTTTTGTATCTGCTTGATTTTTCCCTTGTCTATCTTATTTATTGAGCACCTACTATGTAAATAACACAAGAGACACCAAAATGTACTGAGCCTGGTCCCTGCTTTTAAGGAGCTCACAGTCTCAAGGTGGGGGGGTGGTTCCAGACTCTTACACGGACGATTGAGATAGTATCGGAGACAGACACCAGAATTGCCACCGGCACAGGGGACCTGGGCACACCGGGGACAGGCCTCGAGCTCAGGTGGAGTAGGATTCTCTAAAGAAATAACTTCTAAATCCCGAGTTGATGGATGAGTAGGAGTTAACCCGACAACGTGGGTGGGAATGTGGAGATAGAAAGTGGGTTCACAGTCAGGGAACAGCCTATGCAAAGGCCAGGAAGCAAGAGAAACTGTGACCCCGTCTGCTGTGACATGGTTAATGGAACAGACCAGCGTGGACTCCTGAGATCACGGAACAAGGTGTGTTTTGTCTGGAGCTTCTGGAAGTCACCCTCTGTCTTGTCTACAAAGACTGATGGAAGAACGTTGTTTCCTCTTTATTTCCTCACTAGGGCACCGTACCAGGTTCTTCTCTGGTATAATTTCGAATCTTTCCAACAATGCTATGAAACAGACGTCAGTTTTACATCCTGCAAACTGGGAAATCAAAGCTCTGAGAAATCCAGAATTGCCTACGCCACACAGCCACGAAGTGGGGAAACTGGGGGTTTTAAACTCAGGTCTCCCTGACACTACGGCCAAGTTTCTTGCCAGCAGTGCTTTGAATAGGACGTTTGGGGGGTTTCCAGTGAGTTTTGGGGAACATGGCTCCCTCAGGGGAGTGGGAGAAGCATGGGTCCCCCACCACGGCCTGCCCAGGATTGAGCCCGTCAGAAGCCATTCGCTTGGCTGGAGGGGAGGAGGGGCAGGTGAGGAGAGGGTTTCTGAGGAAGAGGAATCTGGTTAGTGTGTTCGCACATGCTGAGCTACTGGGTCTCAGGTGCTGGTTTTTGCTAATCCGAATACATTGGGAATTGTTTAATAGGATTTTTTCCTTTTAATTAAAATATGATAATGAAACTTGCCGCTTCGCTCTTAAAAAGGAATGCTTGAAAATACTCACCTATTCCCCAAATGTCTGGCCAGGAGAAACATGGGTATGATTTATTTGCTGCAGCCGTAACACCAACGAAGGACTCCATTTTTTCCTCATTCAGACCCCGTGCTCCCCCACCCCTGCCCGTTACCACACTGACCTTTCCTATTTCGGACTCCCTTCCCTTGCCAGGACAAGGCCCCCGCTTCAGGGAGCCAGGCAGGGTGCTCAGGCCTCGGCTGGGATCCGGGCACGCACAGAGGAGAAATTACCAGAAGCTCTGTGTCTGAGTCCGGTTTGCTTTGGCCGCTCTCGGGAAGGGGTCAGAAGCAAAGGGAGCAGGCACCAGGGGTTCAGCGCAGGGAAGATTCACTGAAGTGATGTACGCCCCATTGCCCCATCTACTCCCTGGCCATAGATTTCCACCACTTGGACCCAGTTGTGGCTAAAGCCTCCTTTCCCAGCCCACATCCTGTCTCTGCTATGCCATCTCCTCCGCTCTTACAAGTCCCGAGAATGCACCCCGCCCCGCCCCACTTCTGCTGTCGTCTGATAAACCCCACCCTTCTTTCTGCTTCCCTACTGGTCTGTCTCCTTTGCTCCTTCTCCTTTCCTCCACATCCTTTTCTGGGCCCCCTGCCCCCCCCCACCCACTTTCTTCATTCCTTGCCCTTCTATCCTTCCCCAGGCAAGCAGGAGTCCAAGACACACCCCTCTTTCTTCCTTCGAGCCCCTGGGGTACCCCAGAAAAGGGAGAATGGCAAGTGAGTCGCAGAATTTAAAATGAATAAAACACATCGGGAAGTTCTGCATTGGAAGCCATAAAACCCAACCGCTGGCACCATTTTCCTCGGATGCCCGTGATCCCGGCGCTGTGGAAAGACAGCCCACAGCTTGCTGGATCCCTGACCAGCCAGGGATGAAATGGTGCAACTGAATTTGCCCGGAAAGAACAGGCAGACAGAGCGGGGCCTCCTCTCCCCTCCCCGGGCCCCTCCTCCTCCCCGCCGCTCCTCGTTCTGTGCACCAAACCGAATATGATTGTGTGTCGCTGCGGAACATCAAAGAGCAGAAGAATTGCTTAAGAAGAAAATATTGGGGTTATGCATCCAAGAGCAGCCCGAGCTGCCAGTAACCTCGGGGGCTGTGCGTCCATCTTTAATCAGCCCCCATGAGGCAATATGCTTGCTGTTGAGCCTCCTGTCAGGGGCTCAGGGGTGGTGGGCATGGCGTGCCCGCTGAGGGATGTCAGGGTCTGTGGTCTGGCCACACTCCTCCTCGTGCCTAGCCACAGCCCAGCATCAGAGACGAAATCCCATTTCAAGGCCCATTTGTTGTCAGAGGCCTTGACCCTTGAGAGGTTCCCTGCTTTGCTGTCCCTCCGTCATCTCCCCAGGACTGGGAAGGAAAGGCCCAGGCCAGGTGGCTAGCTGAGGCTCTGGCCCCACCAAGCTCCCATCTGTGACCTGCCACCAGGAAGGCAGCCTCGAGGGGCAGGGGATACCCCACCTTGCAGCTGGGGGCCCAGATTCACGAGTATGTGGGTAGGAGTAGAGGGGGGCGGGGCTGGCAGGAGGGGACTGGATTTGCAGGTGGATGGGGCTCTAGGGCTCTGCAGACCAGCTGAGCTTTAGGCTGGAGTCATGAATGCCAATTCGAGGCAGCCCGATTCCAGGCTCTCGCCCAGGGCCCCCAGCAACTTTGATCGAACCCTCAGGCCCCTAGCATCTTGCACCATTTTGTTTCCTTTCCCTGGCCTTCTAGAGTCTCATGTAGGAGCTGGAAAAGGCCCGAAAGATAGCCTGTTGTACCAAGCCAGGCAGAAGGGGTGTATGGCCACGGTTTCGTGTTCAGCACAAAGTGGAGGCAGCAATGACAATGGCTGATTCCCGTTGACCCTCTTCCTGCTCCCTACAGGGCACCCTTCAGAGCCACAACCCCCTATCCAGGTTCTCCCAGCTCCAGGAAGCCTTCTCCGAGGACTGGGTGATCTTCTTCTCTCTCTGTCACTTGCTGCTCCGTTGTGACCCCTGGTGCAGTCTGTCCTGTATCCAGGTCCTCCAGATGGATAGCTACCTTCCCTGCCTGCCTGTGATTTCCTCAAGGCGAGGGGAAAACTCTCTTGATCCTTGTGCCCCCCACCAAGCCCAGCACGGTACACACCACGTGGTAGATGAATATACATGCGTTTGTCGGAATTGAATTTGAATCTGCCCCCGGCTCCCCCACCTTGCTTGCCGTGCCATCCAGAGAACAGGGTCAGGCCGACGCCAATCGGTGCCAGAGCATCTGACCTTCCCTCCTCTCCCGGAGCCCCAATTTATAAGTGCAGAAGGCTGGAGGACGTGAAGGGGTTGGGGCCGCTAATCAGCCAGGTGGCTCTCCGCCTTTGCCTCGCCCTCCAAGAGGACACGCTTCCGATGCAGCGTTGAATTTTGAAGAGACCAGTGTCTTCCCCCAGCCCTTCAGTCCTGACGAGGGATTTGCACTTTGATTATTTTAGAAAACAGGTTTGTGTAAAATTTGATTTAAGAAAACATTCTTCTCCCACATGCTGAAGGATTGAGGGTCTGTAATCCCTCTCAAATCGCCCAGACGAGCTTGGTATTGCAATGCTGGTATCAGAGTTAACAAAGGGGGATTAGTAAGTAAGATTCTGCGTGAAAACCTGCCACGTGCTGAAGGCTTTCAGTGTAAAGCAGATAAGATAGGTACAGCCAAGCCATTTTTAACCCAGTTTCTAGAGCACTCAGATCCCTCCTTCTGCGCGGACAGAGAGTGAGGGCTGTCTCCTCCCTACCTCAGCCCTCTCAGCCGGGAGACGTGTTTCTAACGGGAGGAGAATCTCCTTCATGGAAGGGTGGCGGGAACCCAGGCCAGTCTAGGTGTGATGGGACAGGAGGCAGGACCTCTCAGCCAATGGGCGCCTGGGGGCCCACCGGCCTCCGAGGGTCACACACTGTCCCCAGCTGCCGACTCTTCTTGGTAGCTGTCATCTCAAATTCCGCTGACAGAGAGACCTTGCTTTCTGTCATCTTTCCTGATCAGAAGGCTCAAGGGCAAGGTGGTTTGTGGTCTCACCCTATGGGGGGGGGTAAGACAACAGGAGCCCACCTGGACCAGCCCTCTTTTGAGAGGCCGTGGGGCCTAATGGTTTGGAACTCTGGCTTTGAGGTCATCTCCCACCATGTAGACATAGGCAGGTCTAGGTGTCCTCCAAACAGCGTCCACCTTCTAGCTCTGCTGGGAGAATTAAATGAGATACTGCATGTCAAGTCCTGGCCCATAATCCATGCCGAGTAATGGCAGCCACAATCACTGTGAGTGAATCAGTACTACCACCCACGAAGAAATCAAAGGAAAAGAGACCCTCATGAGCCTGAATTGATTGAATAGGGGACATTTGGGGCTTCATGCTTTTAACAAAACCCCATTCTGGACCTGACCAAATGTCGGGGCCGTGCCATAACCTTTGGTGCAAGTCCGGGCCACACTCTGGAGTGACTTGATTTGACCAAATTAACGGTGGGTCCCAAGCTCCCAGAACCAATCCTTGCGACGGCGTGCTCCACTGAGGGAGAATGAGGGGGTTCAGGATGGTGAGGGGCTAGAAACTCATTGTATGAGCTAAGTGTAGAAGAGAAAGCGCTGAGAAAACAGAGTTTTCTCCTTTTGCTCCCCACAGACCTGGGAGAAGGCAGAAACAGGGCAGTGAGGTCAGGGGCTGGAGACAACAGATTGTTGTTCACTCTAACCCAACAGCTAGAGTGCCCAAAAACGCAGTGGCTGCTCTGGAGAGGTGGTGAGCCTCCCATCATGGGGAGCATCTCAGAAAGTATGAGGATAACCTCTGATAATGAGGCTGTAGAAGACATTCCTTTGTGGGGTAGAGGCTTCAGCCAGTTTGTAAACACATTTGCAGGAGTGTGGCTGTGTGGACCTGTGTGTGGACGTGATGTCCTGGGGCTGGTCACTGCTCCTCCCTGGGCTGCTGTGTCCCCAGCAGCATGTGAATGGTTGGCTGCTCCGAGTCCTGCCCACTCTGACCTGGTGTCTATAGACCTTCCCTCCTGCTTAGGGAGCTGCTCCCCATGCACAGGGCCCGGGTTGCTGTCCTCGGTCACTTAGAGCTTCGCTCAGGGCCCGGCCCAGGGAAAAGGCTGGGAAGTGGGGATGATGGCATGTTAGATGGGTACGGGATGGGTTTATGGAGTGCTGGGCTCTCATGCATCCCGTGCTCACATGTCCACACAGGCACTCACAATACACACATGTCCAGAGGACATGCTCACACATGTCCACACATGTGCACATCTGTCCAAATGCGCATGCTCACACATACACGCATGTCTACAGGACGTGCTCATACGTGTCCATGCACATGCACACTGGTGCACATGGGCATACACACACATGCACACACAGACACAGGGCAGGCTCATACATGTCCACACGGGCACATGCGCACATACACCCATGTCCCCTACATGTGCACACACATGCACACTTGTCCATAGGGCACATATGCGCATGCACACGTGTATCCACACAGACACCCGCAGGGACACATGCACACATGTCCATAGGACACACACAAAAAGCACACCGATACACACACGTGCACGCACACACAGGCACACACACACTCCCTGAAATATGTGCCTGACTCCACCTCGCCCTGGTCTAATTTTCTAATGTGTTCTCTCCAGGTAAGCGTTGGTCTCTCCCTCTGGGTGTCTTTCAAAACATAAACGTTCCTAAAGACACTGCCCTTTAGGTTGAACTGGACTAATTCCTCCGATCTCTGAGACCCAGGCCACTAAGCATTCTGGGACCCAGTGGAGAGAAGATGCTGGCAAGATAGTTTGGGGTGTGCCAGGTTAACACTGGTTGGAGCCCGCATGGGTCCTCTGTTGGGCTTCCCAGGGACACTGGCCATAGAAACAGGTGGTTCTGGAAGCCCCGGGGAGCTTTCCTCTCTCTGTCTCCCTGATTCAGCCAGGCAGGTGTCTGCAGGAGAGGCTTCCTGACTGTGTGTCATCACTGCCGAGCAGGGATAAGACTGGGCAGGAGCAGGAGACCCCAGGAAGTCCAGATTTAGGCCTTCTGTGTGGCCGTGTCCCAGGCAGGACCGCTGGCTGAGGCATGGCGAGCAGTGACTTCTTTCCAAATGTCCTTTTACCTTTTTTAGGGCCCCCTTTTCCTCCTTTGCCCACCTCTTCCCCAACTTTGGCACCAGGACTCTCCCACCCATAAAACAGTAACAGCTCACATTTATTGAGCACCTACTATGTGCCCGGTTCCATTCTGAACATGTTACGTGCTCTATCTCATTCATTCTTCACAACCCTTGTCCCTGGAGGCTATGACCCCAGTTTTATAGATGAGGAAACTGACGCATGAGTGCTCCTGTGACCTGTCCAAGGACACAAATCTAGGAGGAGTGCCAGAGCTGAGGTTGGGACTGGGTGTTCTTTGTCTGACTGGGCTCCCAGTCACCAGGCTAAAATGCTCCCGCAGGGACCTGAACCTTCCTTCAGGAAGGGTTCGTTGTTCCCCGAGAGGCTGGAATCTGGAGTCCAGCGACCTGCTTTCAGGCCGTGGCCCCGCCTCCCACTCACTGTGGAAAGGGGGGTAGTTTAGTTTGCCTCTCTATGCCTCAGTTTCCACAGCTATAAAGTGGAGGCAATACCAGTTCTTACTCCTTAGGACCGCCGTGCGCCTCAGCGCAGCTCGGTCAGTGTGTGGTCGGCATGGGCTCGTGGTGGTGGGTTCAGGGTCCCGCCAGGATGTCCTTGCGTCCCCAGGGAAGGCTTCTTGGCGGCGTGGGCCGTCTGCCCTCCTCCTCCCCTCACTCTGCCCTTCGCTCCACATCCACATACATTGCATCCCGGGCGACCCGGGAGCCGGTGCGCTGGCCCGGAGTGGCAGAAGCCTCTGCAGGTTCGGAGCAGAGCTCTGCGTGCCTCCAAGGCCACTGAGCTGAGCAGAGGTGTGTTTTGTGTGTTAGGCCAAGTACAGCAAACAGGCACGTCAAGCGCATTCAGCGACCCCCTCCAGGCAGTGTGGCCACTTGTCCTGTCTTGCTGTCTGTTCCCCTTCTCCCCACTCTCCTTAGAGCAGGTTAGGGGTCTGTGAGAAGAAAGAGGAAGGGGCCCCTGGGTGGGACACGACATCCTGTGTCGGACGGGAGCCTCTGTCACTCCTCTCCCTCCCACCCCACCTTCCCGAGCCTTCCCTGAGACTCAGACTCTCTCCCGTTGTCTGTCGCTTGGGGTGTCTGCTGCTCTCCGCTTGCCTGTCTTGTTCAGTTTGTCATTGCGCTGGCCGGGCCCTTCCGGCGGCTGCCTCCAGGCTGGGGGAGCACTA
This sequence comes from Mustela nigripes, assembly GCF_022355385.1. Lineage (NCBI taxonomy): Eukaryota > Metazoa > Chordata > Mammalia > Carnivora > Mustelidae > Mustela > Mustela nigripes. The sequence continues at coordinate 91,636,208 of NC_081557.1, forward strand.
CCCTCTTTCCCCAGGGCTCCCCGGGTGCCATCCCAGCTCCCAGTGCTGGTGTGATGGCAGTGGTGTGATTGCCCCGTCCTACAGTCCCTGCGGGGGGGCGCTGCGCAAGGACAGTCAGCCTCTCCGTGTTCCTCTGGCTGGAGGAGGGGCAAGCCTGGAGCTTCCTGTCCTAGCACACAGCAGTGACACAGGCCTCTTAGAGTGACCGGGAGTACCAGGGGTATCAGGGGTGTCGCCTTGCCAAAGGCACGTGGCTGTGAGCGTTGTCACTGGGCCTGCAGAATGACCCCTCACACCCCACACCACCCTCCGGACAGGGGCACGTCTCCGAAAATCCCCAGGCATCTCTGTGGAGCGCATTTCCATTTGAAGGAGAGCTGATTCCTCTTCATCTTTTTCTTTTAATCCCTAGCTCTGTTTTTCTCTCTCTCTTTTTTTTTTTAAGCTTCATTAACCCGATCAGTCTGCCATTTCTAATTTCCATCGGCATTTGGGAAGTGTCTGTTCTACTCGGATTACCCAGGCTCGGGGCCCGGCTGGAGCTTCGCAGGGTGGGGACGTGAGCCGGAGGGAGGCAGGAGCAGGACAGACGCGGCAGCCACATGGGCAACATCAGACTGAAGGGGAGGCAGAGGTGGGATCTGGGCATGGAGCAGAGGAGTCTCAACCAGGGAGGTGGCCGGTGGGAGTCTGGGGAGGCCAGGGTGAGCTGGAGACCCCAGCCCCATCTGGGAGGCAGCAGCAGGCATCGTCAGGGAGGAGAGGCAAGCCCAGAACCAGGAAAAGCGGAGTAACTGGTCAAGGGAAGGGAGAGGGGGTGCAGGACATGGGTGGGGGTTTTGTGCTCAGGAACCTAGCTGTCCTTCGGAGACTGTGTCCCAGGTCCTAGAGGTACATGACAATGTGATGAACCACTCTGGACCCATGGAGGTAGACTCAGGAGGGCTTGGCAACAGATTAGCTGTTAGGGGCAAAAGCAAGAAAGTCAAAGCAAGCCAAAATAACAAAAGCCGACAATCACAATATACGGAAGAGGCATTACTGTTCCCATACCCATTTTATAGATGAGGAGATTAAGGCCTGAGGTGGTCAGGTTCTCACTCAAGGCCATGCCTCTCGGAAGGAGGGGCTGGCATGTGGGCCCAGGCAGTTTGGCTTCAGAGTCTAAGCTCTCAGTCAACTACGTTAGTCCCATGTCTGAAGCCAGCTGACAGGGAACGTGATGGTGCCATGAAGCGTCATAAAGAGATCATACTAATGAGATCCAAAGTCTGGCCTCCAAGCTCTCCATGATGTGGCCCTATCCTTCACTCATCCTGGCTCCCTGGCTCCCTGCCTCAGGACCCTTGCACTTGCTGGGTTTCCAACAGGAACAACATCCACATGGCTCAGACCATCCTGTCATTCAGGTGTGTGGTCCAGTGTCCCCTTAGATGGCTTTCCTGACCCTCTCTATGAAGTAGCAGCTGTGGTACCATTGTCCACCCTCTTCCCCTGCTTTATTTCTCTTCATAGCCTTATCCACCACTCACCCTACACTATCAATTTCCTTCTTTGGTTATTGTCTCTCTTCCCCAACTAGGATGTAAGCTTCACGAGGGCAGGGATTTTTCTTCCATTTTTTTCACTGCTGTGTCTCCACAACCTAGAAAAAGGTCTGGCATATGTTAGGCAGCCAGTAAAGCTTTTTAAAAATTATGGTAAAGTATACATAAGATGTACCATTTTTAAGATTAAGATTTTTTAAGTTTACTAATTAACATTTTTAAAGCTTTTAAATTTGGGGGGGTAATCTCTGTACCCAACATGGAGCTCGAACTCACAACCCCGAGATCAAGAGTCACTGCTCTCTGACTGAGCCAGCTGGACATCCCCATTTTAAGCATGTTGAAATGTACAGTGGCATTAAGTACATTCACCTTGTTGGACAACTGCCACCTCACCCCCATCCATCTCTAGAATTTTCTCATCATCTCAAACTAAAGTTCTGTACCCCTTATATAGTAGCTCCCTATTTCCTCCTCCCCGAGCCCCTGGCAACCACCATTCTGCTTTCAGTGTCTATGGCTGTGACTACTCTAAGTATCCCATCTAGGTAGAATCATATAATATTCGTCCTTTTGTGACTGGTTTATTTCACTTAATGTAGTATCTTCAAAGTCCATCCGTGCTAGAGCACGTATCGGAAGTTTTTTTTCATTTTAGGGCCATACAATATTCTGTTGTATTTTTGGAGCCTGTTCTGTTTATCCAAGTGCCCATTGACAATCCAATGTGACACTTGGATTGCTCTCACTTTTTGGCGATGGTAAATGATGCTGCTGTGAACATGAGTGTCCAGATATTGGTCAGTAAATATCCAATAGAGAACATTTGAATGAATGAATGAATGAATGAATGGAGCCTGGAGGCAGAGCTGTGTGCAGGGCAGTGGTATGATGGCAGGCGCCCCTGCAGACTTGGTGTGTCCAAGGGGCAAGCAGAGCTCAGGGGAGAGGCTGGGACAGAGCTCACAGACTTAGGGGCCAGCAGTGCTGACTGAAGCTTTGCAAAGGCAAGATCCAGCAGGGAGAGCATGTGGTGAGGTGGGGAGGCTTGTCCTGCTCTAACACCAGCGCTTCTCCCTGTGCTGGGAGGCTGAACTAGGAAGGTGGAGCCACCGGCACTCTGGCCCAGCGTGGCCACATTCCCAGACGTGTGACCCTGGGCAAGGCACTTTGCTTTTCTGAACCTCACCTTGCTCAGCTCCCCATCCAGGATGGTGGAACCCCCTTTGGTAATTCAATGTGGGGGGGGGCACCCGGGGGGGCTCTGTCAGTTAAGCCTCCAGCTCTTGGTTTCAGCTCAGGTCATGATCTCAGGTCATGAGGTCAAGCATCACACTGAACTCCACGCTCAGTGGGGAGTCTGCTTGAGATTCTCCCATCTCCTATGCCTCACCCCCAGCACCCCCAAAATTTAAAAAATATCTTAAAAAATAAAATTAAATTAGATAATATATGCAAAGTGCCTGGCATGGGAGTTCCTGAAATTCCCTGCGGGGCTCTGCAAAGATAAGCCCATGCAAAGTCCCGGCTGCTGAGCTGAAAGCAAGACCAAGCCATGGTCATGGACAGGGTTTGCATGGAAAGGCATCCAGATGGTAGGGAACGTGAATGCTGTGGCTCAGAGGCAGGGTGAGTGTGGCGACGTGGGGCCATCACCCCCGTGCCCTGGTCCTACCAGGTGCCCCACCATGAAAGGCACGAGACAACCATGAGCCAAAGCCTTGAAGAAAAGCACCAGCCATGTGCCCAAGGACCGGCCTCAGGGAAACCGGGCAGAGCCCCTGAAAATCCCCCTCAGATGGTAGCGAGGGCGGCTTTAGCCTGAGAACAATGTGTGAGGAAGGACTGGAGAGGTCTTGGTCGCCTCTGGAGCTCTCCTGGCGGGCCAGGGCCCTGAAGAGGCTCTGGTGGGGCAGGGAGATGGGATGAGCCCTGTCCTATCTGCTCAGGAAGATGAGGCATAAATTATGTTTCTCTTGTAATATGTGGCCACCTAAAAAAAGAATTAGAAAATTAATTATCTGCTATAATTAGTGTAATGACCTACACCATTAGAGGTTATTTACCGCAGAAATAAAACTTCTCGCCATAAATGTCAGCTCATCTTCCCAAAGGTAGAGTCTCGCAGGAACCACTGCCGACAGGCCCGGCTGGTTTTTTCTGTAGGTTTTTCTTCCCCTTCTCTTCTCCTACAGAACTACGGTGCTGGTCGTGGGCGGGAAACATGTGAGTTGCCCTACTGTGTGCCTGCTGCTAGGTCCTCTCGATCCTGCCCTCGGGGGGTCAGAGGGGGAGGAGAGTTCTCGGGGACTGCAGGCTGCGGGGCTGGGCCCTGCCAGTCCCCAGGTGTGCACCTGTGGGCCCTGGAGACACAGAGGTGCTGGGACCCTGGGACGGTGATGGGAAAATTGTCTTCTCCCCTCCCCCTCTTCCCCTCCCCCAGCATAAAGGGGGCTTGCTGGTGTGGAGCGTTCGCGTCTGCCACACACTTTTACACTTTTGCCTCATTGGGTCCTCGCTGCTGTAAAGCAAGCAGCATCGCCACCCACCTTTGCAGATGAGGAGACAGGCGGGAGGGGGGACACGACTGCCCCAGTGAATAAAATAGCCCCAGAGTCTACCCACCTGCTAACAGCCTGTCAGCCTCACCTTGCCCCACTGTTCGGCCGAGAAGGTATGGAGCTCCTGGCACTAAGCAGAGAGGTGTCTCCTGAAAGCGGTCAGGCAGCAGTGTAGACAACCACACTCACGCCTAGCGTCCTGGGAGGGTGTCCTGTCTGTTCAGGAAGGGGCAGCCCTCCCTGACAAGTCCCATGCGTCGTGTAGCACCTGCAGGAGATGGGGTCGCTCAGGCTGAGCAGGGGGCAGATGGTCATCTGGTCTGAACCTCTGTCCGGGTCTGATGCCAGAGGAGGGGAGGCCCCCAACAGGAACAGGCTGTGCTGAGCGCCCCCCCAAGGGGCGTTTTTAACTTCTGACCTGAAACTGGTGTGGGGGTTTCCAGCCTCTCCTGGACCCGAGGCTTAGCTCCAGATTAACCCAACCGCCCAGATGCTGGCCTCACAGCACCTGTGGAGCCGGCCTGGGGGCGTGGCTTATTCTGCCAATGGACTCACAGAGCCACCCGACGCGGCCCCAGTGTTCCGATGAGGAGCTTGGGCGAAGAAGGGCCTCCGAGGCAGCAGCAGCCCAGGGCTTAACTGTTTCTCAACAGGGATGCGAATGGCATTTGAGGCTGGACACTTCTTCCTTGGGCATTATGGGCCCACGCGTTGCAGGATATGTATTGTCACTAAGGCCAGCGGCACCCATGGACGTTAACAATCAAAAGATGCCCAGTGTGTTTCCAAATGCTATTTTGGAGCAGTATGATGTCTGGTACTGGACGCTTAGGGGTCGCACCTTCTATTTTCAGAGTCAAGGCCATGCCCATGCCCAGGTGGGTCAAGGGTGCCAAGTATCCTCCCTGCCCAGAGGTTCTATTGCTGACTTGCTGAAGAGATGCCCTTGGCCAGGTCACATCCCACCTTTGTGACCCCGTTTCTTCCTTTCTAAAATGAGGGACACCCTTCTAGGTTGACTGTTTTCACAGGCAGGCAATGTGGCTAAGTCATTTCCCTCCTCATCAGGCTTGTATGGGCTTAGCACGAATGTGAGTCACTTTCTTTTCCCTCAAGGGGTGGTGGTGGTGTTTTAAGCCTTCTCTCTCGCTGTGGAATACAGAGCTTTGCCCCAGGGAAAGGAGCCACAGATGTCGTGATAAGGGGGCAGCAGAGGTGTTTTGAAAGCCAGAGGGCACTCTCCGGGCCCTGGCATCCCTTTGCTCAGACGACTTCGTGTCAGAGTGGTTCGCTGAGCTGGGCCCCCCGCCCGACAGTCTGGGAGATCCCCCAGAGACTCCCTGTATGTTTGGGGTGGGAGCGCTGGGAACTGGAGGTGAAGCAGAGCCCCTCCTGGAGGGAGTCCCAGACCAGCGGTTCACATTCGAATCACCCCTGGGGGACTTTGAAACTGTCCTGGAACTGAGGCCACCCTGAGAGCCATGCCATTTGGGCACCAGTGGATTTAGAAGCTCTTTGGGTGATTCCAATGGGCAGACAAGTTTGACAACCACTGACCTAGACCCAAAAGCCAAGCCTGCCCCCCAAACTCTGCTTCTAACTTCTCCGCCAGGGCCCAAATTGACCTGTGCCCCTGCCAGAGAAATCCTTGCTAGAAGCCTTCTGTACGTCGCAGGCTAACTCTGGGAGCTGAGATTCTAGCGAGAGGCTGATGAAGTCCCCCCATGAGGGATGCGTGGGGGTCAGCTGCCCAAGCTGACCAAGCTTGGGAGTGGACGAGTTCGAGGGCTGGGGTGAGTGTGAGGCTCTTCTCCGGGGCCTCCGGTGTTCGTGGGAATGCACGATACAGGGTTATCTCACCTTGACATGAGCAAGCCATAAAATAGAAAGGCCAAAATATAGAAAAGGGCAAAACCCAAGTATGCCTGATGCATTCTTTTTAACTTGTAATGGGATTCCTTCCCACCCCCTCTCCCTCCCAGTGCACTTACAGATGGCTTTGGAACCTCCAAAGCTCCTTCTATCTGCAGGTTAAGATCACCTTGCCACTCATTCCCCTGTCAAGAGCCACAAGGTCAAAAGTGGCTCCTGTCATTCTTTGGAGACTAAATCAGAGTCATCTCCTCTCTCTAGGCCTTGCTGAAGGGCCCTCCTCTGGCTCTTGTCACCGCACGGAGCCTCTGCTCCTGACCCTTCTCGCCCTTCTCTGCGAGCGCCTTATGACGCTGTCACTTCAATTCAGCTCATTTCAATCAAGTTGAAGCTGGTGGGTGGCTTAGCTAGTTGGCTAGACTTAATTTGGAACCAACGAATGGTAAAAGGGAAGTGAATGGTTTACCGCAGGTAAGCTGTTCTATTTTTCCGCTATGCCTCCTGCCCCGAGAGCCCCTTCCACCTGTCCTCTATGGTATCTGTACGCCCACCATTGTTCTCTCTGGAGGAGAGCCTTCACAGAGCCTGTGAAAATTGTAGCTACCCTTCATGCAGGGAACAGTAAGCCATTGTCCCCCAAGACTGACACCACTGGTCATGGTGTCGGAGAGTAGGGTTCAAATCCCAGCTGTGTGATCTTGGCAAATTAATTTCTTGAACCTCTGCTGCCTGGTATGTTGGGAGATTTCATTAATAGTAGCCAGGATTTCTTGAACATTTACCATGGGCCAGGCACTGAGCTAACTATTTTCGAGGCAAAATCCTATCAAACTTTCACAACAATACTATGAGATCAGTATCAATATTGCCCTCATTTTAAAGGCAAGGAAATGGGGGCACCTGGGTGGCTCAGTCGTTAAGCCTCTGCTTTCGGTTCAGGTCATGATCCCAGGGTTCTGGGATTGAGTCCTGCATTGGGGCTTGGTGGGAAGTCTGCTTCTCCCTCCCCCACTCCCCCTGGTTGTGTTCCCTCCCCGCCCCATCTCTGTATCTCTGTATCTCTCTCAGTCAAATAAATAAATAAAATCTTTAAAAAAAAAAAAAAAAGGCAAGGAAATGGACCCTCAGGTTCTTTAACTTCCCCAAAGTCCCATAGCCGGTGAGTGATGGAGCAGAAGCTATTTGACCCCAGATCCCATGCACTAGAAAGTACAATTTCCAGGGGAAGGGTTGAGTATTTTAGACAAGCAGCTGCCCTTTACCGTCATAGGGGTTTTCAACTGATGTTAGTCAATGAAAACCAGGGTTCTGCCCCTGGAAAGTGAGAAGGGCTTTGAGATATTAAATAACATACCCGAGGCCACAGAGCTAGAACCAGCATGGAATGAGGATTTGAGCTCAGACTAGCCTACTTTAAAGTCAACAGCACTCATGATGGCTGTGCTATTCTGCCCAGCAGAAGACCTTGCGTGTGTGTGTGTGCGTGTGTGTGTGTGTATCTTGCAGTGTCCTATACATAGCATGGACTTGGTGTATATTATTATTTTTCTGTAGATGGGCAGCATATATATTCCTTCCCGAATCTGCTTCCTCTAATCCTATAGATGTATAGCATAGGAAATGTCTTGCATGCTGAGTGCCTTGGGACAGTAAGGAGCACCAAAGTATGTGTCCTTAAGAGGACTTGGACCTACTTCACAGTCCTGCTAATGGCCCTGGGTCCTGGGCTCCCCTCCTCTCCAGTGGATCAGGGCTCAGGTCCCCCAGAACTGAATACAGGAGGAGAACTCTGACATGAACGAGGAGCCACCATCTCCTTCATCTGGGTCTGCCACGGAGTGGGAGTTCCAGAACGGACACACGAATGCTGCCCGTGAGGTTGGAGGGACCCGTACACCCGTACACTCCTGAGGTTGGAGAGATCCGGGAAGTGTGTGTGTCTGATCTGCTTTGGGCTGTTGGCTCTGCATTCTCCAATGTCCTGCACATTGTCACCCAGCTCCCTCCTACCCACAAGCCATCCAGAGCAGCAGGGAGTAAGGGAGGGCAACATCGTACAACTGGCTCCTGTTCCTGAAAGAGTATCGCTGGGGTAAAGCAAGGGTATTGCCTTCTCTGCAAGATTCCAGCTGCTGGCCTTTTGGTGGGAGCCAAGCTAAATATGGATCTGGTAGGAAAAATGGATCTGGTCATAATCTGGTCAGGCATCTTCTCCTTTTAAGGGGATCTCCATTCGGGCAAACATCTGAGCTTGGATTAGGCAAATGGTCTCTCAATCTCCCATTCATTGCTTCCATAGACATGGAATGAGGGCCATGTAGGTTTCAGACTGCGTAGTATGCTTGCAATACTAACAATAAAATATTGAAATAGCATTTCAGGGGCACCTGGGTGGCTCAGTGGGTTAAAGCCTTTGCCTTCGGCTCAGGTCATTGTCCCAGGGTCCTGGGATCAAGCCCCACATCAGGCTCTCTGCTCGGTAGGGAGCCTGCTTCCTCCTCTCTCTCTGCCTGCCTCTCTGCCTACTGTGATCTCTGTCTGTCAAATAAATAAAATCTTAAAAAAAAAAAAAAAAAGAAAAGAAAAGAAATAGCATTTCAATTGGTAGAATACTTTTTTACCAAACACATCATTTCATGTGATCCTCCTGGTAACCTCACGACGATCCCACTTTTCAGAGGAAAACTAAAGCTCAGGGAAAATATGTGCATTACTTATGGATATGCCGTTCGTAAGTGGTAGGTGTTTTCATATGTTATCTCGTTGAAACTTTAAGTTAATTCTTGGAGGTATTATATTATCTCTAGTGGGTAAATAAGGAGATGAGGCTTAGTGACATTGATTAACTTACCCCAAACCACACAGCCAACAAGTGCCAGAGCCCAGCTCCTAATTTCACATACATTATCTTCCCCAAAGAAAGACATACAGCCCTACTCTTGAAATCCTAGAGTCCAGCTGCGCAACAAGGTAAACTAACATTTGCAAAGAGAATGCAGCTTCTCATATATACATAGATCCTTTCTCTGAGCCTCAAAATCCCCTGGCTTCTCCCTTGAAGCACCAGTCTTCCCGCCTTGACCTTTGATTAAAATGTTTTTTTTGTGTGTCTAATAGAGCTGGTCTGTAGCACCAGACTTCACAGATAGGTGTCACCACTAAGCTGCCTGAAAATTACTTAACCTTGGGTTTTCTGACGTCGGAAAATGCTTTGGTTCCTAACTGTGTACAAAGTTAAGCATCCACTTATGTTTACTTATAATTGAATTTTCTCTATAGTCTCAAATGTATTCGTAGGTACTGAAAGGCGCCCAATAAAAAGAACAATAAAACTTGAGTGCTTTGATCAAAGAAGGCTTCCTAATGGAAGGAAATTTCAAGCTCGGCTTTGAAAGGAACACACGTATCTTCCATTCTCAGCTTAATTGTCCCAGATGCCATGTCCAAAGACAGTAATCTATGTAGCTGGAATAAAGAAATTCTTGCAGGCTGAGTGACTTTTCTATCCCTGCCTCAAAACTGAAAGGCAGGCTTTCCCTGGGCTGTCTTCCATTATGTACCTACTGCATATGCCTGGTACGACCTGAAACATCCGCTTGCGCATTATTGTCCTGAGTTCTCATGGCCACCCCATAGGAGTTATTATTGTACCCATTTTGCAGCTGAGGAAACTAAGACCCAGAGAGGCTGAGCCACTTGCCCAAGGTCACACAGCTAGTAAGTGGTGGAGGTAGAACTGGAACTCATCTGTCTGATTCCATGTCCACTCTTTCCTGCTTTCTACACTGGCTCTGAATTTTCTATGTCTCCACTTGTCCCATGAGATCAGAGGCCCATCCTGCCTGCCTGGACCTGAGATGAGTTTATAGGGGTGAGGGTGTTTCTTCTGTGACTTGAGAAGGAAAGAGAGGAGGTATGGCAAGGTGGGGGGGCTCCAGTCCAAGCTGGTTGCAAGCAGACAAGCCTGTCTGAGCAGTGACTTGGAAATCCGCCCCTCTGGAGTTCATTTCAGTCACAGTGTCTTTCCTATTAAATGGAGCAGTTGGTTAGCTGTATGTGTCAGAATGGCCTTATAAAACTGGAATCCAATCTAATCTTGGGGGGAGGTGTGTGTGTGTGTGAGGAGGGGGGTGGAGGAGAGCAGGGAGGGGGAAGAGGGAGCTGGCAGCGTTTACACGTACTAGTGGGGTAAAGAGAGCAATTTGTTAGCTCTCTGCTGTTCGTGGCTGATGAAATTCAGACCTAGCTCTGGTTTGCACAGAGAAGTTGGATCATATCCCTGTCCCCACGTCGCTGGTCAGAGCTGCTGCTTCATCCACTTTAAGAGCTTTGGCTGGGGCTTTCTGTGTTGTTCTGGGGAAGCTGGGGTACTATTTGGGGACCGTTCACATTTGGGACCTCAAAGTCGCAGGGTTGTGATTTACTATTCGGCAATGATTTATTGTTTACAGGGTGCCAAGCTCTGTGCTAAGTGTCTTCACCAGATCTGTCGTAACGAATTTTCTTACCAAATTTATGGAGTAAGGATTCCTACCCCCATTTTATAGATTGGGAAACTGAGGCTCAGAGATTTTTGCCCAAGGTCACAAAGCTAATACATACAAGAGTCAGAATTTGAACTATATATATATTATATATATATAATATTTATATTATATTATATATAAAATTTAAAATATGTATATATTTTTAAATTTTACATTGCTCCCCTTCATCATGCCTTTTAGTAACCTGTCAACAGAATTTGCTGAGGAAGGGGCAACAGAATTAGGTATCCCGTGACCCAGGACTGGCTGTGGCTGTGTGAAAGCGTTTAAAGCTGCGTCTATAAACTGCTTTTCTACTGACAAAAAAGTAAGGAAAACAAGAGGAACTTTGCATTTCTGAAATGCAGCCGTGTTTTTCAAATCTTCACTTATGCTTCTTTAAGTATACCAACATGAACATTTTGGAATCAAAATATGTTATCCACAATCACTTTTAAGTTCTTTAGCTAAAAAGGAAAACAGCTTTGCAAAGGGCACAATACAAAGATTAAACGTCCTTTCTATTGTCCTACAAATATTAATTTTTCTGAAATGTACCTCCACTCTGTGCGACATCCAGATTCACAGCGGGTGGGACTCTCCAGCCTGAGAGGGTCCTGCCCATCATCCGCACACTTCGAGGCCCTGGATCCCCACCAGGGGCGATCCCCAAGGAGGGCTGGCCTGGGTGATCAGCAGGTGCCCTGGGACCCACAGACATGTCCTGCCGCATCGCCACCCTGTGGAGGCCGGGGCCTGATGTTCCAGCCAGGCCGTTTCCTAGTGACCAGGTTGGGCAGAAAAGGCCTCCGTCCAGCCACTGGGGCTGGAGTCGAGTCGCCGAGCACCGGTCTCGACTTGGCAGTCCTTGCGGGAAGCATATGGGACTGAACAGATGGGCTGGCATGAGCACCCCAAGCTGGATCCATAAAGGCAAGAGTGGCACTGGGGAGGGGACGGAGAGAAAGGCACAGAAGACGGGTCAGGAGCTGGCTCCCCAAGCCCGGCCACCACGGCGAGGCACTTTGAGGCAGCCTGGATGGCGGGATGGTGCAGACAAAGGAGGACACTTACGCATCATTGCAGCCTGGGCTGGGGGACGCCCTCCCCAGTGAGGGGTGGTGGCACTTAAAGCTCTCCCAAGGGGCTGAGGGACAAGCCTGCTGGCACTGGACTTGGGCAGCCTAAGCCTTAGGAGCAAGAGACCCCGAGCTCTCGATTCTGTGCTCTCCTTTGCCCCATCGTTATGCCTCTCCCCCTCCCTGCTCACTTCCCCAGCTCAAACACAGGCATCTGTTTGCCTGCAAAGACTGATTCTTTTTGTTTGTTTTGTATGGTTTTGTTTAAGCAAACCAAACCTGAGCTAGGATGCGGAGAACAAGGTCCCATGAACACGTTAGTCTAGGGACCTCTTTTGTCGTAAGGTTGGAATTTGCTCACCAGATGGATGGGTTTCTGAAGCTGGCTGGGATGATAGAAAAGGGACAAGGACCCAGGATCAGCAGCCTGCAGAAGGGAAGACGGGCTGGACGTGGAGAACGTGGCTCAGTCAGGAGATGAAAAACCGAAAGAGTCGTGTGAAAGAGGAAGTTCTTTTATCCTCCTAAGAGTAGAACCGGCCGGTGGGAGCTCCAAGGACATAAAGTTAAGCTCCTTTATATAGAAGACTTTTCTCATAATTAACACTACCTTAAAATGGAACGGATGCCTTTAGAAGGTAGCGAGCTCCCCATCAATGGAGGTATTCCAGCAAAGCCTGAACAAGCACCTTGTAGAATGTTGGAGAAACCATGAAATGTTATAGTGATTAGCTCAAACATTTGATCAGGGTCATGTTGGATTCCATGTCTCTTGGCTGTTGTCCTTTTTGATGAAGTCACCCTGAGAAATATATTGTTGAGATTGAAGGTAGCCTAGGAGAGAGAGAGACAGAGACAGAGAGGCAGACACAGAGTCCGAGAGACACAGAGAGGCAGGCAGGGGTGCCTGCAGACCTCATTTGTTAGGAGCCCATGCCAGGTGCTCGGAAGGCATTGTTCTGCATGGTCAGCTGAGCACAGACCGTGCGTCCTTCCACGAATGCCAACAGGACCCGGCCCCGCCACCCGCTCGTTGTAGCAAGGAGGGGCCACGGGAAAAGGTGCCGGAGCACGCTGAAGTGTGACACAAGCCATTTCTGTTCGAGCATCTCAGAGAAGCCCCGTCATCCTGTGGCCTGGAGACGGGGACTTATTCTGGGTCACGGGACTGCAGCGAGCAAGGGTGCCTGTGTGTCGTCTTGTGTCGCTGTCTTGTAGGTTGTTGTTTTTTTTTCCTAAATGGCTTAATACGCCGATGTTTGTGGAGCATCCTTGGAATCAAAGTGTCTTTGGCGTAATTATTGTTAATTGCTCAGACTATTCTATAAACTCATCCAATTAAGAGAAAGTTATTAACTTTATAAAATATCTCAGGCATCCCACAGTGCCATGTGTAGATGGAATAACAGTTTGAGAGGCAGAGTCAGCGTGAAATATCATGCAAATGAGGAGGCTTATTTACTTCTTTTTAAAAATACGACAACATCCACACTGTGGGGGTGCGTTTCCTCTCTGTTGGCCGGAAACACTTGGGCCAGTGGCTGAGCCTGGAGGGCTTTCCAGCCCGGCCCAGCTTCCCCAGAACCAGGTCGGGGATGCATTTAGTGGGGCACCCTGTGAGCTCAGAGGAGATCTTTCACACCTTACATCTTTACAGCAGACTCTAGAGTCCCAGCTCTACCACTTACCGGCTGTGTGACCTTTTAGTGCTTACTCAACCTCTCTGAGCCTCCACTGCTGTCTCTGAAAAATGGAAATGCTGACCTCTTAGTGTTGTCCTGAGGATTCAGTGAATCAATACCCAGAAAACATTTGAAATAGTATCTGATGTGGGGTAATAGCCAACAAATTTCAGTTTATTATGATATCTTTATCACTGCTAGATTTTTCACCATAACTGTGAAAAAGTCAGTCCCTCCCTCAAAGCCTCCTCTTACCTGTTGCACCTTCGTGAGAAAGTATAAGTCCCATTACACTAGTCATTATAGCAGTGCTATTTTAAGATCAATCACAGTTGCGCTGTCATTTGTTAAATAAGTGTTTTGATAGAGAATAGCCTACATGTGTCAAAGGACATAGATTATAGACATACAGCTTGATTTTTCATGATGTAAACACATCTGTGTAATCATCACTTAACTCAAGAATGGGAACATCACCAGCACCCCAGAGGCCCTTCCATTCCCCTTCCAGTCATTAACATCCCCCCTTCCTGGAAAAAGCATACGATCGAATTATGCAAAGTGTACTCTTTGGGGGCTAGGGCTTTTTTGCCCAACCTTATGTTTGTGAGATACAGTCATGTAAGATTCATTCATTCAAGACTGAAATAAGCTGAAATGTCCATCAGCAATAAAACAGATAATACAGTGCTGCAGGCTGGCGATGAAATATACAGCAGGGGCGCCTGGGTGGCTCAGTGGGTTGGGCCACTGCCTTTGGCTCGGGTCATGATCTCAGGGTTCTGGGATCAAGCTCCGCATCAGGCTCTCTGCTCAGTATGGAGCCTGCTTCCTCCTCTCTCCATCTGCCTGCCTCTCTGCCTACTTGTGATCTCTCTCTCTACGTCAAACAAATAAATAAAAATATTTTAAAATATATATTTTTTTAAAAAGAGAAAGAAGTATTATACAGCAGTCAGAGCCACAAATGATACACACCAGTGGCAGTGCAACCTTCCGCTGGGGAGCTTGGGACTATTTATGAAGATTGAGATTACTGAGATTCTTGGGCCCCAACTGTGTCTACCTTCTTGAGCCCCTGTGGCAGCTCCAGCAGCAGGATCCATTTCTCCAACACTGGCTCTCCCCATGGCAGTGGGCTTGGAGACTTTCCAGACTCGCTGAGAAGCCCAGTCCATACCCCAGTCCAATAAGACAATGTCTAGTGCATTTGAGTGGAAGTTTTGAGAGGTAGTGAGCACCCCATCATGAGAGGCATGTTAGTAGACACTAGAAGGCTGTTTGCAAAGGAGGTTTGGAATGCATCAGAAGGCCAGTTGAACTGATGATGATCCCAACGTCCCTTCCTTCTTTGTAATTCTATGCAGCCAAGAGGCCTGACAGTGGGACAGTCTCAGGGCTGCTTGGGTGAGAGAGAAACGATGATTGTCATCTGGCTATAGATTGCAGTTCTTTCCAAGCAAGTCAAAGCTTTCCAGCAAGAAGGCACATGTCCCTGCTCTGTAAGGACTCCCCTCTCTTCTCCCATGCCAGGTCATGGGAGTAACATTCAGTAAATAAACACTCGCTGATGACCCAAGGGTCACTGAGGAGGACACTCTAGCCAGCGGCTGCTTGTTCACCTCGCCCAGGCAGGTGTGGGAAATTACATTTGGGAGGATTTCCTTCCCAAGAAGGAGATGCTGCCTTTCTACCCACTTAAAGCACCTGTCCGGGGCATAATGTGGCTTAGATGAGTACATCTTTCCTTCCTTCCCTACAACCTTGCCAGCCCTATTGCCTCGGCGAGAATGGAGGACATCTGGGGATCAGTCACGTCTGAAGGGTGAAACACCCGCTCCCGCCTCTCCCTGAAACTGGCCTTGATCAACAGGTCCAGGTCATCAGAGTGCCCCACCCCCACCCCTGCCCCCTGCTCCTCTCTATACGCGCCTGCTACCACGACATCGTGAAAGCAAGCTCACTCTGGGCCAGGCTTCCTGCCCTGAAGGTTGCAGGTAGAATTCACTAGCTCCCAGGCAGGCCCAGTGTCCCAGATTTCAGGATGTGATGGGTTCGGGTGTGCAGGAAAAGGACCCAGAAGGACCCAGAAGACCCCAGGAGGAAGGGTACAGAGCAATAATTTCTTTCCACATTGATGTCATTGGCACCTTTGTTCATTTCACCATCACAGCAGCCAGGGAGGAGGGTACCACTGTCCCCACTCCAGGGGCAGGGAAGAGGTTTTTTGGTAGTGCCGGGGACCTGAGTCACCCCTCCTGGATCAACAGATCTTTAGTCCCCCATGAACCAGAAGCACCATGAGACAGACTGTTCCGCTCTAGATTCCTTACCTGCTTTCTCCTGAAGTGGTGGTCTGACCACAAGCTGAGCCCTCTGTCTGCCCTGGGCTTGTCTGCCCCGGGCTCGCCTCCCGCCTGACCCCACCCCCAGCCAGGCTCCCTGCAGTGGCAGGTTACCGACCCCGTCCCCACCACGCTGTGAAGAGGAAGATGCTGGGGCTTGCCGAGTGACCATGACTTCTTCTTGTCTGCCTGGGCTGTTCTGCCCCTGCTGCAGGTCAACTTCCCATGGTTCACACCAGAGCTGGGGAGAGGAATCTGGGCGGGGCACCGTGTGGACCCAGGCCTCTGCCCCAGCTCCCGTGCCCACAAGCTGTGTGACCTCAGGCATGTCACTCGCCTGCTCTAAGTCTCTAAGTTTTTTCTTCAGTCTCACGGGAGTGATTGCTGCCCTCCCTATCTCAGGAGAATGCTTTAAGAATCAACAACAGAGTCTTAAAGGAGGAGGAGGAGACAAACCAGAGAATCAAACCTTTTTTATTAGATAATGTAGCTTCACATTAGAATCACTTAGGGAGCTTTTAAAACCCCGGATGCGGGTGCCGCACCCGCACT
The DNA here is from genome assembly GCF_022355385.1 of Mustela nigripes. Taxonomy (NCBI): domain Eukaryota; kingdom Metazoa; phylum Chordata; class Mammalia; order Carnivora; family Mustelidae; genus Mustela; species Mustela nigripes. Next base: position 91,652,372 of record NC_081557.1, read on the forward strand.
CGAGACCGATCTACCAGTGTGAAGGCATCCGGGTGATTCCACAACGAGCAGGGTTGAGAACCAGAGGTGTAAACTACCCAAGCATTGGTGTTTCAGCTCTTAATTCACTCACCGAGGGCCTCTGTATGCTGGGCACTGGGCTAGACCGGGAGGTTTGCAAAGTGTGCACACAGCCCTCGTCCTCAGAGAGCTTACAATCTCAGGGAAGACAGTCCAGAGCTACAAGCGGAGAAAGTGTGCTCTGAAGGAATGAATGAATGAATGAATGAATGAATAAATAAATAAATAAATAAAAGCAGACATGCATCTGTGTATATCGCCTGCAGGTCTGCAGACGGCTTGAGGGTCCTTTCTTCCCTGATTTCTTTCCTCTCCCCGTTCCAGAAAAGCATGCAGGAAAAGTATTCACAAATATCCAAAGCACCCCTCCTTCACCGGGAGAGCTCCTTAACTTCCCTCCAAGCCCCGTCCCCCGCCCCCCGCAGCCAGATCAGGTGTGGCCAGTAGACCTCAGTGGTCCTCCCTCCAGACTCCCTGGGATTTGGGGATGGGGAGGGGGTGCCTGGGGTCTGCTTGTATCCCAAAGCTCTGGCCTCCGAGGAGCCTGTTCTCCCTGCTCCCGGTGCCCTCCCTGGGCTCTGGCAGGAGGCAGATGGGACGAGCAGCCTCAGTCCCAGACCCCCTGGGGCGGGTTATATTTGGATGTTAAAAGTAATGACACATCTCCACGAAGTCCTCCCTCCTGCCTGCCTAACACCGTGAAGTCTCCTGGCAGGGAGGGGGCTGGCTTATATTTAGGTCTGGCATTCCCTGGTAGGCATCCTGTTCTGAAATGGAAATTCTTTTAATAGCTAGCCAGCCCTGAGCATTTAATGAGCTGGTGTTTGACTTTTTGATTTCTTGTTCATGGTGAAGGACTGTGAGCTGCCTTAGCTAATTAGGGGTCCCCCCCTCCCAAAAAACATCCCATTTTTCGAGAATGGGAAAGAGGAGAGGGAACCCATTATTTCTTGCTCCCTTTACCTTTCTCTTCTAAGCTTCTGTGTCACCTGAGAGCCCTGCTTTCTTAGGGGCATTAACCTCTTCCAGGAAGTCTTCCCAGATTTATCCACCTGCCTCAACTGTCTCTTTACTGTTATTCTGAATGTGCCCTTGAGTCTTTTTCTGAGGTGCCCTCTCTGTGTCCCCAGAAATTTCACCAGCACTGTCCCTGCCTGTCTCCTATTTGGAATCAAAGAATTCTGGGGCTGAATTGATCATTTAGAGACAAGGACCCCTTTAAGAATCTGATACTAGAGGACCTGTGGGAGAGCAGAGACATGGACCCTCTACCCAGGAAAAAACCCACACATACACACATAATTTGAAGGGAATTTCATGGGTACATGGACCCTGAGAAGCCCATCTATGGACCTTAGGTTGTGTAGTTAACCTCCCTAACAGTAGAAGCTGTGACCAAATCAGAGAGGGAAGGTTACTTCCCAAGGTCACACAGCCAGCGAGAGGCAGAACTGGGACTCGAAGCCTGGCGTGTGCCCTCCCGTGCCGGGCTTCTTCCATCAGCACTGCCAGCACTGCCTCTTCATAGACTCCTCATTCCCCACCGCAGGGTTCAGGGCAGGGGGTTCTGTATCCAAAGGATACTCACCCCTTGATGGTCACCAGTGACTCCTCTGCAAGGAGAAGCAGGCCAGCCTGGTCCTGGGCACACAGGCCTCTGCAGGTGCTGAGATGTGGCGGGAAGGAGGCAGGGCGACATGGACTGGGGAGGACTGCACAGTGTGGTCCTCCCAGTGGAAGTGGCAAGGGTGTCCCTGGCCCCCTTGCTCCTGAGTTTTCCAGTATAACCAGTATTGATCTCTTTATTACTTCCTGGAAGGGCAGCTTCATTTGTCAAGCAAAACTACCTTTGTATCTGCAACCAGGAATTGATCCACAGTCGGGCTGGGGGCTGGTGTGTGAGGGGTGGGGGCGGGGAGGCAGGGGAAGAAAGCAGGCTGGAGAAGAGATTGATAGCATGATGCTGATGTGGAAAATGAAAATAGAAACCTTCCAGACTGATGGGAAACATCTGCCTTGTCTGATGATATTGCCTGAGTTCTGGGATGGGGATAATGTAGTTTGAAAGTTGGCAAGCCATAGGGCTTGGCTTGCCTGTGCTGGGGAGGAGGAGAAGGGAGGGGAGAGGGTCTCTCGGTCTTGCCTGGGAGCTCCATCTGGAAAACCTTTCCGAAAGTGCAAGAAGCCAAGATGGACCCCTTTTAGCATCATTTGGTCCAAGTGTGTCTGGAGCTTACTGATACCAACTGCATACGGAGCACTGTGCTTGGGATGTTGGGGGGTGAGCGAGGATACCCGCTGCCCTCCAAACCTCATATCCAGCAGAGGGACAGAAAAGTCCATAGACAACTCCAAACCCCAGCCAGGTAAAAGGCCCTTTGGAGCTCTCATTACGGGGCTGGGGGCAAGGCTAAATGTAACTAGGAGGGTTGGCAGGCGTCAGACAAGATGTACCATGTTCTCAAGAATGAGCAGGACTTCATCAGGCATGGGAAGGAGGACAGAGCATTGCAGGGAATGGAATGACTTACCCAAGGGCCTAGAGAGGGAAGAGGCATTGTTGCCACTGCTGGATGCAGGGAGGAGAGAAGGGGGTTCAGGGAAACTGTAGGGTTTCCCGTCAATGTACTAGAAGGGTACTGATGTTCCCGCAGGATGGGGCGTATAGAGGCAGGAAGCGATGCTTTTATTTGACTTTGTTCGGTCGTTCCAGAAATACGTCCACTGCCTTCTATAGGCCAGATAACATACGTGCTCTTAGAAAACACCAAGGTGATCAGGAACAGACATGGCGCCTGCTCGTGGGCTTAGACTGCAGCTCAGAGACAGATCTCTGTCCAGGAATTCCAAAACCACTGTAAAGAGGCCAGTGACAAGAATGGGGAAGGACATCCTACACCGGGAGCTGGGCCAAGAGGCTGAACGCCAGGCCTGGGGATTCAGGGAAGGCTTCCATGAAGAAGCAGTGCCTGGCTGAGATCTGGAGGAGAAGCAGGGGAGAGGGCAGGGGAGAACATTCCAGGCAAGAGAATGGCACGTGCAAAGGCCATGCAGGCAAGGACAGTGGGAGGAGAGGACAGTCCCCCGGCCAAGGCTGAGAAGAGGCAGTCTGGGGCTGCCCTGTCACTGGGGGCTTGGGTGGCTGTCTTGGGGAGTTTTGGCTATTTCTAATGGGACTGGCCTCCCATGCTGCTGGGATGGGGGATGAGAGCAAGCAGGGGGGCTCCCCCCAAGTGGGGGGAATTTGGTAGGAGGTCTTAATATTGGGAGCATGTGTATCTTCATCTTGGCCATCCTACTTCCAAGAATTTACCATATGGAGATGGAAGTAGCCTTCCGCCCATGAGCAGCGAGACCTGTGCACATGTGTGGGTTTTGTTGGTGTCCTGTTGCATGGTGACATGTTGGTGTCATGTCGGTTTCCTGTTCCCTGTAGCAGAAACCTAGAAGCAGAGACTTCTACACTCAGGAACAGAGAACTGGTTAAATAGTACAGTTGTGGATAATTGAATACGGGACAACCATTACAAAGAAGGCAATGGCTTTGTGTATCCCCATAAGGAATAGCCTCTAAGCTCTTTTAGGTAGAAAAAGAAAGCAGAAAAGAGGAGGCAGAAGTGTACCATGGCCTCCTAGGGGAGGTTCATGTCCAAAGACCTAATACCCCCACTATCCCTTCACCCTGAGTCTGTCCTTAACTGCCTGCCCCCAGAAGTCCCAGCACCTGCTAACCTATGCGTTGTCCCTGCTTTCAGGGTTGGGGAGCAGAGAGGTTGCCCGTGGAAACTAACTAGAGATAGTTGTTGACAAAATCTTTGTTGACATAGCAACCCCTTGGTCAGAGACGCCGATAAGAATTTCTACCACTGCCCAGGGTCTGGCGGACTGGAGCACACGGGTGTACTGTGCAGTTGGGAGGGAGGAGTTTGGGAACAACATGTGACCAGAAAATCTAGTTATAACAACAAAAGAGGGCAGGGGAACTGGTCTCTGGAATTCCGTGTTGACTCACAGGGAAAGAGCCGAGCAGTCAAGAGTGTCCTGTTGGCATGAAGAATGTGTGCAAACACTCCATTGGAACTGGCCTAGATTTCTCTCCCCAAGCCATTGGCTGGGAGCCACCCGGTGTGGACGGTATTGGCGCCTCCTTGAGGGGAGCTGGTTACTCTGTTGGGTGTGTTTGGTGGTTTGTTACTCTTTTAGGAAGAGGTGGGGATGGGCTGGTTTTCAGGTCCAGAGTGATCTATCTGCACGGCAGCCTCAGGAGTTCCTGCCAAGCAGCTTGTAGGTTTTGAGGAGCACAGAAAACCTCCCTGGTTTGGCCCATTGTAGCCATGGGCAAAGGCCAGAGTGCAAAGCCTGTCTTCCACACTTTTCGACGTTACACCTGCTGCTTCATTTCATCAAAGAAGTAGTATATAAAGTTAAAAGGCAAGCTACAGAACAAAAAAAAAAAAAAAAAAGTTATCTGAAATGAATATAGCAGTGGGCAAAAATAAACATCCTTAAAATATAGCGCTCTTCGAGACTATTAAGAAAACGCTAACATCCAGAAAGAAAAACGGGCAGAGAACATGACAGAGAATGTGTAGAAGAAAGAAAGAATAGTTTTGAAAAAGAATAAAGCAGAAAATTGACCTCACTAGGGGTTACAGACGCCGACGAAAAGCCAGCTGCCATGTTTGACTTCCTGGTTTGGCACGTATTTAAAAATCAGTCACCTTTAATGTTGGCGAAGGTGGGATTGGGACTTTGGCAGACTGCTACCGGTCTTGAAAACTGATACAATATTTACAGCGGCACATGTCAACCCTTGGGGAAAAGTGTATCAGAGAGCCTCACAAATACTGTTTCCTGGCCACCCAATAACTTCTAGGAATGTATCCCCAAGAAAATATCAGAAATACAGATTAAGATTTGTAGGAATGACAAAATCAAAAACGGTTTCAATACCAACGGGATTGTTTAAATACCTTCTGGTACATCCGTACAGGGGACGATCACGCAGGCATCTTGCCCGCTGGTTCATGAAGAATGTTCAAAAATGTAAAAACGTTCTCAGTTGAATGTGAAATGAAAAAAGCAGGAAATAGAACCGTGTACGATATGATCTCAACTGTACCAAAACGTATGGGTAGACATGTGGGTGTGCGTCGTGGGGGGTGTGGGGGGGGTAGAAACACATATAAAAATAAAAAGCGGTATTAAGGAAATACACCAAAATGTTAATAGAGGAAGTTGGATTGTGGGTTTCAATTCTTCCTTTTATCCTTTTCAATATGTTTCCATTTTTTTATAATAAGTATACTTTATTTTCCATTTTTTTATAATAAGTATACTTTATTTTTATGATCAGAAAAAATTACTCAATAAAAGTTATATCTATTTGCAAGGCTGTGTTAACCACACCAGATCATTAAGTACCAACGTCATCTCTTTGTTGGGGAACAGTTACGTTCCGCAGCTGTATTGCTGCTCAACTTTTCATTCATTCTTGTGGTACCTCCCGTCTAGATGTCCCCCTGTGATCTCCTCTACCTAGTGTCCCCCACAACGCTTGGCTCCATGGCCTTAGACAGGAGCTCCCGAGGCATAGTCTTGGGTCAAAATGCATATATTACCACGAGGATGAATCTTCTCGTAGCTTCCATTACTGGCCTCGTTGCTCAAGGTCACCATGATGCAGGTGGAGGCAGGAAGTCTTCAAGTTGTCACTTAAAGTTTAAAGTTGTCTCTTCTAGTTTAAAACGGTCTGTTGGGACTTAAGGCACAAATACTCTTATGAGGTCTCCGCTCTTTATCAGCATTCTTCCCTCCCTACTCATAAGTAGTTCCCTGAAGTCCTTCCACCCCAAGATGGCTTCTGGGTGCGGGGAACCCATCCAGCCTCTGTGGCATTGAGATCAGATCTTGCTGGTTTCTCTGCCGCCCTTTATTGCTGCAAGATCCTGCCTTCTTGGTCTGTCCCGCTAAGGTCCCCACCTCTAGGAGAGAAGTCTATTCTCCAGGAAAGTCTGTTTTCTCGGCAAAGATGAGGTGTAGAGACTGTTGGCTGGGAGCCAGAACTCCCTGTCTAATGCCTTGGCCCCTACTCCAGCTCTCGTTAAGGCACTCTAGGTCCCCCCACCCCTGGCTGCACCTGGCCCGCACCTCTGCAGCTAGTCCCTTCCCAAACACCTCTGCTTGGGAAGCTTTTGAGTGAGATCCTATTTCCCACTGGCATCTTGGCTGATACAGCAGAGATCCCACATCTGCCGCGGATGGCGGCTCCCCCGAGGCCAGCGTGGGTCAGGGCTGTGAATAGCAGACACCCAGACCAGAGCCAATGCAAATGGCCTCATCTTGGTTCTGCACTTTCGTGTACCTGCCTTTCCGCTGAGGTTCGTTAGGCTGCCTTCCTCCTGGGAATCAGTGGGCTGTCACCCCGTCCGCCCCTCCTTCCCTTCACTCTGACTCAGCTGCAAAGTAACACAAGGCCATGTGGGGGTTGGGAGACAAGGGGATGGGGCCCTTACCACTGGAGTCATGGATGGTCAAACAGTCCTCCCACGTCTGGGAAGGGTCAGTCCCCACCTCACTCCGTCCTATGCAAGGAAGGCTCACTTTGGAATAGTTTGCTCTCGGATCCTTACACTTCAATACTGTTTGGTCCCAGTCCATGGCGAGCTTTCCGAGGGCGGGACTTCCTGACTTGGGCATCTCTGTGTTCTGACCACTCAGCACTCGGCCGGGCACCTGGAAAGTGCTCAATATGTGTTGCCTGAGGACATGAGCCCTGAGTCGATTCCCTTGTGGATTTCCACTCTCCCTCAGTGGGTACACTCAAGAGGTACCTTCCACAGGAAGCCTTTCCTGGTGAGGAAGCTGTGGTGGGATGATGGCATATTTGAAGGGAAGGGACATTCGAGTCAGACCCATGTTTCCCTCCTTGGGCTGTAGTGATGAGCTAGCATAGCAAGACGAAAGAATCACAGAGATAGGTAAGATCCCTAAAATCTCCCTACATGCAGAGAAAGGGGAATCTGACATACCGATGGTCTTTGGAACCAGAGCAGGCTCAGGATAGGTGGCGTGGGTGTCACATCAAGAGTGACTTCGATAATGAGTGTATTCTACCTCAAAGAGAGGACGTTGCAGTTTCACAGCTGTCCCAAATACTTGAAGAGATGCGGTGCAGGACACAGATCACACCCATTTAAAGGTACAGCTGCAGTGGGGATGACGGCCAGGGAAGTGAGTTTCTTTGTAAGGCTGTTGTAGTACTTGGAACTGCCCCCCCCCAAGCGGGGAGCGGGCGAGGTGTGTGGTGCCACGTTCCCGCTCTGGGCAGGGTTGGCACCAAGACGGAGCCGCCTTCCCCAGGAGCAGTGAGGGTAGACGGGCTCCTTCTGGAGCCACAGAAGCCATGGAAGGACAAGAAGGTGTTCCCAGCCCCTGGTTTCCTCTGGGGCTTCTCAGAATCCACTCACAGGGAAACCTCCAAGGGGAGGGAAGAAAGGACCCTAAGCGAGTGGGAGCCCCAGCCCCAGCCTCCTGCACGCCTGCGAGATCGGGGAGGAGTCCTCACGGCAACACGGAGCCCTTGAGGAGTAATTTCCCATGTAGCCAACTGCACTGTTCGGCCCCACCCTGTCCGCGAAGCAAGGGGGCAATTGGGACGAGGGAGACGAGGGCATGGGCAGGACAGTGACTGCTGCTATGCTTGGAGCACATACGTGGCCCTGGCCTAGGCATTGTACTCACACAGTCTCTAACCCTTGCAACCATGCACAGGGAGCTTGGGGTTGGCCCCGGGTGATGGGTGAGGAAACGATGCTGAAGGGCATTATGTGACTGCCACCACCCCCCCTCCCGGCAATGGCCCAATTAGAAAGGACCCGATCGGGGTTCAGATCCACGTCTGCCTGACTCCAGCACATCAGAGCGTCCCCTGGAGCGGGAGATGCTCTCCAGATAGCTTGCACTAAAGCCAGAAACCCCGTCTTGACCCTCTTGTCTCTCCCTGGTACCCCAGACCTCTCTGTCACCTGTCCAGCCACCCCTTCCTCAGACACTTCCCTGACCTACTGGAGAAATCTAGTCCAACAAAGACAGACTCCGTGTGCCCAGAACTAAAGGAAGCCAGGTGGTGGAGTAAATGAAAGTCGGCTGAGGGCCCCCGCGTCTGTCAGTGCTCTTCCATTTGGCCTTGTCTTTGCATTCTGGGCTGTGCTGCATTTCGTGGGACTCTGTGTGCTGAGAGGGCTCTGTGCTGGCTACCGGGGACGCTCCCCGGAGCCGGAGATGGAGGCTCGGCCCACGGACGGGGGAGGTCTCAGCTGAGCTCTGTGAGACCAGGATGTGGTCAGCCCCATCTTTCCCAACCCAGTTAGGGACCCTGGGAAGTGTTTGGGAGAGTCGGGGTAGGGGTCCAGGCAAGGAGAGGGACCTTGAGGATGTAAAGCCTGGTGGATGGAGGAAGGTAGAGTAGAAGGAAGGGCTGCTCTCTAGCTGCCACGAGCTCCATCTAGAAGAGGCCCTCTGATCAGGTCCCCCCCAAACCCTCCGCCAACAGATAGCCTGTGCCACAGGCCAGGTGCTGGGAGTCCCCAGAGCACCTGCTTCATGTCTCCATGGCCCAGAGCCCTGGATCCCAGACAGGCCTTGTTGCCAGGGACGCAAGGAGCAGATGACTGGCAGGGGAGAGATCTCCTTCCATTTCCATCTCTGGCTCCTCCGTCCCGGGCTCCTGGGATAATGATGCTACTTGGCTTTTCACCTCATCTTCCCCTGGAGCCCTGGGAGCGAGCTAGCACTCGAAGGAAAGGGGGTGGAGAGCAGGATTCAATGAGGGAAAAGATGTCTGCGTGCGGGCTTGGCCCACCCCATTCGAGCATGAATAAATAAACCACTGCAATAATGAGCCAGCGCCTCGTCACACAGCCCCACCAGCCAAGAGAGAATTCCTTCAAAAGAATGGAGCCTGGTGTGGGTTCATTATTCATGAACAGAGCCCTCCAAGGTGGGGCCTCTGTGGCTCGGTGCAGTTTGACGTGGGCCTTGCAGCTGGGCTGGGGGGCATTACCGGGAGGGAGAGAGATCTCTGTGCAGCAGCCAAACTGGGTAAGAGGTCAAGTTCCCAGGACTCATCTCAGAAACGTGGTGGGCAGCTTGTCCACCTTACAGAGTCTGGGTTCCATAGCCTCAGCGGGCCCTTTCTCGTGAATGGCACCTCTCCACCCCCTGGGACGACGTGAAATGGATTCAGGCCTCCAAATGCTCCATTCATGGTCTTGTCCTGAACACCTGCCCCAGGTCAGACACCGCGCAAACACGAGGGGCTCCTGAAGGTGAATGAGAGGCTCCCATCACCTGGGAGGAGCCCTTGCAGTAGTGATCCCAGGGTACGGAAGGCACTCTGCTCAGGACAGAGACCTGGGCTTTGAGTCGGACAAGGTTGGCTCTGCCAGGGCCCAGCCATGGGGCCCCAACCATGTCACCTGGTCATCTGAGCTTCCTCCTCATTGAATGGGGATAATAATGCTTTCCTTGAAATGCCATCTTAAGGATTACGAATAAGGTATTTGGCACAGTTCCTAGCACACGGTAGATGCTCCGTAAGTGAGAGCTGCTGCTTATCGTGATAGTGTTTGACCCTCCTACAAGGATCTCCATCTTCAAGATCATTCAGGAAATTGCCTACGTTATTCTGTTTCTATCCAAAAGCTTGACATTTCCGAGTTACTCTTGGACCAGCCCCCTTACCTCCAAATGACTGCACTCCTGCCCCCTTGCTGAAAGAGACAAGCTGGTCTCCCCTCTTTGAATTTAAATATTTTTCCTTCAGAGTGAATACCGCTGCATTAACCCGTGGCATTAACCTTATGCTTTAGGAAACAATAAAATCCAATAGGAAGCATTTACTGAGTCCTTCACTGTCTCAGGCCTTGTATCTATTCTCTGCTGTGACTGTCACAGCAAGCTTTGACTTCGATGTTTCTGAAGCAACATTTTACAGATGAAGAGACTGAGGCCTAGAGTCACTTGGCATGTGATGAGGCGAATATTCCAATGGACCTGACCCCAGAGCCCTTAGCCTCTGTGCAACTTACACGTGGATTTCCCACTGTTGGAAGCCACATGTGATAGCACTGGACTCCAGATAGAGACACTATAACTGGGCAAAATTAGGACCCAGTTTAGCAGCAGGCCTAGGCTGAGGGTAATTGGTAATTCCCAGGGTAATTGGTAATTCCTGGGAATTGGTAATTCCCAGGCCAGGAGCTAGAGGATTCCGAGTATTCTCCACCACCAGGTCAGAGGACCCTGCCCTTTCTCATGCAGGGCCGTGCTCTGCTGTCTCTGGGTGTCTGGTGTGCGTGGAGTCTTACCATCGCCCCCAGGCTGTGAAGTACCCGAGAGCAGGGACTGGCACCCCATCAGCTAGTACTTAGTGAGCGCCAGCTGTATGCCTTGCCTTGTGCTGAGCACTGCGGAGACTAAAGAGAGGAACTCCGCCTCCTGGCAGTCTCAGGCACGGGGAGAACAGAGACATACCTGGACTGCCGGCCACACCAGGCCACCTATGCCCGGGGCCTGATATGGAGCAGGTGGAGTGCTCCGCCCAGCTCTAGGGGCGTGGGGTAGATGCTTGTGCCCGCCGGACACCCTGAAGTTCCTCTTTTTAGAGACCGACAAAAGGCAGCACCTTCGGGCCCACCCAGCTAGAGTTGTCGATTCTGATGTGGAAACAGAGATGAGCAGTGCCGTTGTCCTTTGGATACATCTGTGCCTTTAAAAGAGAAGCATACTTGGGCTTGGTGGGTATGTGGCCTCATCACAGCAGCAGAGAATGCAGTGAGACTAAAAGGTGGTTCTTTTAGCTCATTTGGGGATGGAGCACAGGGCCGTGCTGTTCCAGGAGCTGTAACTCAGGACGGATGGCCCTCAGCTGGGCTGGCTTGGTTGGACTCCAGCGTGCTCAGGTCTCTGCATCCCAGGAACCAGTCAGAGATGGTCCTGGGGAAGAAGGTAAGGAAGGCTAGGCTTCCCAGCCCATGTTATTTTGCTCTGCATTTTCCCTCCTGCTGGGAAAACCTGCTCCCACCTATTCATGGGGTGATAGTCTCACATGTCTCTCTTTTTATTTCTAATCAATTGTTTATTCTCAGAAAAAGACTATAGAAATTTATTCTTACCAAGGAGTAAATAACTGAACACATTTTATAGTGTTGTCCTCTCTCGGGAGTATTAGCATTTAAACCAGAAACAAAGGCTTAAGCGAAAGGAATGAAACACGAATGGTGGAATTTTAGGTCATATTGGATACTGAATAGTGTTTTGGATGGTATAGAGCTCCTGGATCTTTCATAGTGACACCACTCCTCTAAAGGTAGGCTAGTCCTGATTGGGAGACACTCTATCAACCTCAGTAGGTAAAGTTAATCTCTTGATGAAGAGTTTCATTGCTTCCCCAACCCCCACCCTCGGAATAAGGCCTTTGAACGTGGTTTCCTGATAGACTGCAAGGTTTATGATCCAGGATCGGGAATCAGTGTGAGCTCCTGTGCCTTGGGTCTTCTTTGTCTCTGTTTCTGAGACCAGAAGTGCTGGACCAGTATGCCCTGGCATTATAGCATCTGAATCTTACTGTGGTTTATTTGGAGCCAGGAGTGGGAGAGGGACAGAGGAAGAAGGAGTGGGTACAGGGTGGGGGCAGGGGACAGCAGAGGTGCCTTCGAGGGAGAAGCTGCTTCGGAGCCCGCTCTGTGGGTGTGCAGCAAAATGGTGGCTTTTCATGCTTTTGAGGGGTTACTCTCATTCAGCTGAGGAGGTAAAAGCTACCCTCAGATGATTCCTGTCTTGCTTCCAGTCCTCCTGCTGTGGCCTCCAGAGACCCTCCCCAATGCCCAAGCACAACATGGCCCACGGAGTCCCATCACCTTGTCCCGTGTCACCTCCCTCTCTGGCTCTAGCCTCCCCGCCCCCTGCAGAAGCCAGCTAGGGCAAAAGAAGAGGCTCCTTCATCAATCACCTGCTCCCTGCCAGGCCGTGCTCAGGGGGAAAGAAGCCGCCATCTCTCCACCGCCTGGCATGGTCACCAGAATGCCAGGAGATAATGACAGGTTGAGTGTTTTCTGTCTGGTGAGGAGCTGCATGCAAATGACTTGGCTCTGAATAGGCTTAATTGTCACTGCCTGATGCAGTGGCTCAGACCACCCCTCCTTCCTCCTCTGCTGGGAGAGCAGGGAGTAGGGCGTGAAGGGGATCCTGTGGTGTGGGGAGGAATGGGCTCAGAATGGCCAGTGGGACCCAGAGCCCAAGGGAGAGGGAAGCTGGCATTTCCCTTCGACGGGGCCAGGCCCACAGGCGCACAGCTGTGAGCAGAGAGTGGGGATTCACTCCCCGACATGATCCAGAGTGAGATGCAGCTCTACAACCGTAAATCCCTTTACGCATCGCAGCTCAGCTGAGAGAGGCTGTCACGTGCCTGCAAAATGTTCCCGCTTGGCCAGCCAGGCCCAGGAGGAGAGAGGAGGGGCTACAAAGAACAGGGCAATAGATGCCCTCCCTCTGTGGTGCCTGAAGCCCCACCCCAACCCAACTAATTTCCAGAAACTCCCATGCAGGTGCTAGTGTAGTCAGGTGCAAGAGACCAGGCAAGGAAAATCTGAGGGCAGTCCGTGGTAGGGACAGCCAGCCCTTCCTGAATGCTTCCTTCATTTTGGGGCCTTTTTGTAAATCAGGGCTTCTTCTTAGAATAAACTCATCCACTTCTCACCCCATCTCTATAACGTAGGTTCTACGATTGTTACCCACCATGTCCACAGATAAGGAAGTTAAGGCATAGAGAAGTCCAGTAACTTGTTCCAGATCACACTTCGGCAGAGCTGAGATTCAAATGCAGAACCTGGCCCTTCACTTGGCACCCTGCCATTCCCTTCCACATGGTAATGCACTACCCAGCCCACGCTCTCCTGGAGTCAGGGCAGCAGCAGTGAGTCCTAGATGCTAAGCTGGGCTTTACCGTCTGTCTGGGAGCATACGTCGCTGTTGGTCTGATGTTTGTACATCTCTTTGTGTGTTGTGTGCCCATCTTCTGACTCAGCTGGAAATCTTTTGACCCCATCAAGGTCAGGAGCCTGCAGCCTTCACTGGTTTAAATACTGGATTGGAGTCTGCTTTGATGAAAGTGCAGGGTGCTGGCAGATGCCTTGTGCTGGGAGAGAAGAACACCATGTTCGAAGGACGCCTGGGTGGCTCAGTTGGTTAAGTATCTGCCTTCGGCTCAGATCATGGTCTCACAGTCCTGAGATCAAGCCCCACATCAAGCTCCCTGCTTCTCCCTCTCCCACTCCCCATGCTTCTTCTCTCCCTCCCCCTCTCTCTCTGTGAAATAAATAAAATCCTGGAAAAAAGAAAAAAAGAACACCATATTCCTATGGTGTGGACCAGAAGTGGGAGCTCTACTGAGCAGGGAGTGCTCTGAACCCCTCCCAAGGGCTATATCCAGGGCAGCACCCCTTTTGCCTACTTTGTACCTGGGGGTTCCTTGTGGGATTTCATTTGGAGAAAGGCTTCCATACTCCAGAGAAATGATCCCACACTAGAAGGTTTCTAAGGACCCATTCCATAGTCTATGATTCTAAATAATAAGGAGCCACTGAGGACTTCTGGGGAAAACTATTTGGAAATTCCCTTCCTATTTCTGTTATCCCTAGGATGGGAAAGGTATGGACCAGAGTTAAATTTGGATATCCGGTGGTCCAGGGCTAGACAGCAAAGGAGGAGGTAGCTGGTTGTTCCTGGTAGCAACCAAAATATACAGATGGACACAGGATCACTTAGTCATGCTAGGAAATGGGGTGAGGAGAGGGAGGCTTTTCATCTGTGTGATTCTAAGAAAAGGTTTCTGGTTTTGCAGCAACCACCCAGAAGTTTACCCCAAGCCAGAGCAAAATGTTTCATGTTAATTGCTCAGAAATTCTCTAATTACTGAAAGGAAACTGGTGCTGAGATCCGTATTACTATAATAACTGTAATTCCGCCGCATTAGTGTTATTGAATGTCACTGAGTGATTGCTTTCCAGGTGTTTAAGTTTTTAATACATTTATTCTTTCAAAACTTTGGGTACCAACATTAAAAAAAAAAAAAAAAAAAGACACCACCAGAGACCCAGGTCTAAAAGGAGACAGTCAGAAGACCCCCTCAAGAGCTCTCAGAGCTCCTGCTCAGATTAAGCCAAAGCGATCTAGTTCAAATTTTAAGATAACAACAAATACACTTGGCTTTTCTTATAAGTGCATCCCCAAGGTGCTGTAATGAAAGTTGGCACTACTCCCCATTGCCACGCAAAGTGCATCCCTGTTCATGTTGTCCCCTTTTCTGCCCCAAACCCTGAAGCTAAATAGACAAGGGCAAAGAAGGGTTTGGAGTTTGTATTCGATGGGTCTGAATATAGAGAGATAAAGAAAACAGAATTTCCCCATACGGTCAAGAACTTCCAAGGTAGGGGAAAAGCATACTGTTTGAGCCAAAGGGTCCTGTGCTACCCTACGGACAGCTATCATCCCCTAAACCACCCTAGACACTGACAATATAGCAGGATAGATCTGGGGCTAGGGTATTAGCAAACCTGAGTTCTGATTTTTCCTTCCCTTTGCAGTCTTGGGCAAATTACGGAACCAGTTCCTACTCTTGCGTTAGATGGGGTCCTGTGGAAAAATGTGAAGGTCCTATGGAAACTACTATCCTTTTTATTTTTACTTTGTCAAAATGCATTATACCAAGAGATAATCCCCTTGGAAAATCTCAGAAAATAAGCAGGGTGGGTGCATCTGTTAGGCTGGGATTTCAGATCTCTTAAGCTTTTATGATGGGAGAGAAGAGAGCTAGACAGAATATCTAAGAGTGCTGTATTCTGCACTTTTTAAAATAAGCAACAACATCCATCTCATTGAGAAATGTTAAATAAATAAATGATCAATGAATGTTTTACTTCTTCATTATATATATTTTTTGCATTCCCTCCTCCCACCCTGCAACCCAGACCTGGCTTCAGTTTATGGATAGGGCCAGGCAGAACATGCTTTATGTGCTCGATATGCCTGGACTCAGTGTGTCTCTGGTTGAATTTTTTTCCCTTTTAAAAATAACGACAGTATTTCCAAAGATGCAAAAAGGAAAATGAGCTTCTAGATGATGATTCTGGGGTTGACAATTTTCAAGTTATAGAATAAACATTTAAGTTACAAAAAGAGGTCAAGAGAAGGCAGCACCCAGGTAAAAAAATCAGAAGCAATCCATTGCAGCTCCTTCTCCCAGGCTAAAAAGGCCTTGGCCTTGAACCCAGGTTGGGTCTTAACCGCTCACTGCCCTGCCCTCAAACACTTTCCTTCCAGATCCGATCTTTGCAGAGGTCTTTCTGGCAAGCAAGTGACTGGGGTGGGGGCTTCTGGCGCTGTCCCAGGTCCTGAAATGCCACGGGTTCCTGTCTTCCTGATTAAAGTGGCTCTGGAGCATTCCCCTCCAGTCAGCTGTTGTGTGGAAGCTAATTTCCATATAATAACATTTTGTTATTTGTAATAAATCATACGCACAGTAAGGTGACTGGGTTATGTCATTATTTGCAGACCTACAGAATGTAATTATAATATGTCTGAAAACCTCCATGCAGAACAGTGCAGTTCCAGCCACAGCACCGTCCAATAATAATAAAAATTTATATTGTGCTTTATGTGGCCGCTCATGACTGTAACCATTCTACACCAAGGGAAAAGAAAGCCCACAGCAGTGACAAATTCATGGACGTGGAAACCTTGTAAATGCCAAACTAGTTGATCCCAAAGCTAGCTACTGGGTTTCCCCCTCTTTTTTCCCTATGAACCTTTTATAGTAACAGAGTGGATGTCCAAATTTGCCTCTGCATTCAAAACAATGAGCTCTTTTTGGAGTTTCCTTTTTATGCATTGAATACATGAGTGTTAGACTTGGCTAGTGTTGGTTCATAGGGATTCACTTTTTGAACAGCATACTTATGTGTTCCCTTTTGCATCTTTCTCCCCACGTCTGTCTCCCACCTCCCCTGCCTCATCATGATTTGTCTGGAATGCATGGTTCCACTGCTTTTTGTGAGCCTTGCGAAGCAAGGTTCTGTAGGCAGGAACTGAGACACATAGTGGCATTCATCTTGCATCTGTTTTCTCTCATATTGAATTTCACTCAAGCATAGAAATATATTATTACAATTAGAAGTGGGCTTCCAGTTGTCTCTCCTTTCCAACCTTCTACTGCTCTATGCCCTTGGCATGCCCTGCTGGGACTTTTTCCCTGAGAGACATGGCAAGTTCTGATTGGAAAATGGCTCTGAAGTTCCAGGGAGGCTGTGTTTCCTGTAAGAATCCCATTAAGAGTAGAGCTGGTTGATTCAAAAGCTCTGGGCTTAGGTGTAGAATGTTCCACCGTCGGGTGCCCGAGATCTTCTGTAATTCTGGGGGGAAGTTCTCCCGTGTTAGCCATAGTGATCTTACTTTTATTACACATGTGGTGGTAGCCGCTCTCTCAGATAATTTTGCTTGGGACTATGAAATTTGCCTTCAAACCTGAAATTTAATTCAATCCACAGCTTTCAGCCAGAGCCCTAGGCATGTGCGTGTATCTGTTTCCCAGGTTTGTTTGCCGTTATTGATGCTGAGTGTGATCATTGATCATGGACAGTATGGAACAACCAAAAAAATAATAATAATTTTATTAATAAGTTGCCTGCTCCAACATGATTTTGTCTTGGAGCTTAAGACATGACATTTTGTTCCTTGGCCACTTTTGTCTGCATATTTCCACAGCTGCTTCCTTTCCATCCCTTCGCTTTGGGAGGTTTGTTGAGAAAGGTGGTCTTGCTTTGGTTGTAGGGGAATTAGAACTTGAAGGGTTGCTTTTGTTACCATACGTGGCATTGACAAAAATCCATCCCCCCCGGGGAATGGGCCTGGGGACTGACACCAGCAAGCTCTTCCTGACTGTGAGGTCAGGTAAGGAAATGCATCATCAGGGAGAAAGTTTCATCTTCTGTCTTGGGAGATTCTTATGGAACTGCTAAGCAGGGTCAACCCTAGCATCCTGGGGTTCTGGGAATCCTGGGAGGTCTCTCATAGCCTATCCACAGAGGGGACCTGGATGTAGTCTTAAAATGATGCTTTCAAAGATGATTTAATGATATAGGAGAAATTTTTATTATAATATAAAGTGGGGGGAGAAAACCAGCCTATGAAATTGCATATGAAGCTTGATCTCACATACACACACACCTCCACACACAAAAAAGACTGGGAAGAAATACACCCCAAATGCATGAAAATACTAACTTTCTCTAGTTGGTGGGATTACAGCTGATTTTTATTTTCTTCTGCTTTTTAAAATTTTCTAAATTTTGTACAATGCATGTGTATTATGTTTTAATGAGGAAAAAATGTAGATTTAAAAAAAAAAAAACCCTTCAGAGACAGTGGCTCCACTGACTTCCTTGATCCCTATTCTAATGACTCTCTTCCAACCCTCCCCCATCCCTACTATGAAGAAAGCCTTCCTCATTAAAGCTCCCCTATAGCCTTCCCTCACCCTCATTTCTTCAGTGTCTTAAAGAAATATCAAAGGGTGTGTGTGTGTGTGTGTCTGATTGTGTGAGTGAAAGAGAAAGACAGAGTAATCATTCTATCAGGAAGGAGGAAACCCACCATAGAAATGCAAAACAGAACAGATGAAGAGAAAGGCAAGGGTGAACTATAGAGGAGACCCATCCTGACAGAGGTAACAATGAGGAATTAAAATCCCACCATAGAAACTGTCAGAGGGCAGGTGATGACGGGAGCACTGAATAATAGAGTCTATCCAGGGGGAAAGGGGCATGCCCTTTACCCTTCCCTCTCCCCCTTCCTTCCCTGGGCTTCAACCACAGAGGACTAAAGACCCCTTGGGAGAGGAATGGGGATGCCACAAACAGGGAGGGACCTGGGGAATCTGGTCAGGGAGAGAGGACCACATGATGAGTCTGAGAAGGACCTGGGCTGCTACAGGAGGCCGTTCCCCACTGGGGCCAACCTAGAGCAAACATGGGAAGGCCAGAGCACAGCACTCTATTTTGCAAAAGCTGATGCCCAGAGGGAAGTCATGACTGTTCTCCAAGTCTTAGGACAAGAGACCCAAGCAGGTGTGCGTGCCTTGCTAGGAGCATTGACACATTGGGAGGGCATCTCCTTCTGGCACAGTGTTACCATCTTCATGGGCGTATGGACCTGGCGGGTGGTGGAGGGGCATCTTTGGTTCTCACAAATGAGCACTCCTGGCATCTAGTTCCTGAAGACCCTGAGATTCACAGAAGGGCTGGCCCCAAATACCAATACTACCCACTGAGAAACAGCAAGAAACTAACTCTCGAGCTAAAACAGAGTCAAAAACAGGGACCCGTATTGTCTATGTCTCTTGGAATTCCTTGAGGAATTCCATTTAGTGCCTTTTGCCCCTTTTCCTTTGCTTTGACAAAACTGAAAAGGTTTGATGTCTCACTTGCCTGGGTAACCATACCAGGTAAGACCTACCTCCCCTTTTAAAAAACCCCATAGCAATGCAGCCAGTTCAGTGTACTGGTTTGAAGAAAACGGGAGCCCCACATCCTGTGATAGGGCAGAAACAGGAGGTTCTGCTGCTCTCTTTCCGGAGCCCCAACCCCGGGCAGCCCCCGGTCTTCTAATAAATGAGGCTGTAGTGTCAACTGAGCCTCTGAGACGGGGGATTATAAGAAGCCTGTCCACCAGCCCAGGGTGGTTAGATGCCATCTCTTTGCTCCAGACTCATGATCCCCTCTGCAGGCGTCTCAGGGTAGCTTTCATCCTCACGGTTCATTGGCCGGACTCCGATTAAGGCATCCACACAGCAGCCCCAAGGTACCCCCTGAGTGAGGCGAACGAAGAGGCAGCTTCATAGCTGCCAGGGGGAGTCTGCCTTTTTTGGGAAGATGTGCATGGGGGCGCGGGGGGACAGGTGGGATGGGGCGGGACAGGCAAACACAGTCCTTTAGATCATTCATCAGTGGATGGAGCAGCCGGGCCGTTCCCCACTATCCCCTCTTTGCAGGGGCAGGGCTAGGAACACCCTCCTGTTCAGTGACATGGAAGGACCCCACTACGCTAGACACTTTAGACCCAGATTTCGTCTAATCTTCACAGTGACCCTAAAAGGTGGTTGTTCTTAGCCCATTTGTGGGAGGGAGCACTGAGTCTGCAGGAAGTCACGACCCATGGAAGCCGTGCCAGAGTTCACACCCAGAGCTGCCTGATGTCCAAGCCTTTCCTTCTAAGCCCTGTCTTGGAGCCATTCAGTGGGGAGGCCAGGAGCTTGGGTTCTGGAACCAGGCTACCTGGACTCAAAGCCTGCTTCCACCCTTCACTAGTTGTGTGACCCCAAACGGACAGAATCAACCTTATTATGCCTCCATTTTTGCATCTGGAAAATGGGACTAGTAATTGTTCCCACCTGATAGGGTTATGGAAGGGACCATATTACTGAACACTGTAAAGCACCTAGAAAGTTGCCAGGCATGTAATGAATACTATGTGACTATTAGCTATTATACAATGCCTGCTACCCATGGGTGAACCTGGAACCTAGTAGTCTCCAGTCCTCCGTAGTGAGAGGCCTTCCAAGTTAGATGTCTGGGGAGGAAGGGTCTTTGTAACCCTGGGCCGAACCCCAAGGGAGACCCCAAAGAAGGACATGCACAGTGCTTACAACACCAAGTGAGGACAGTGTGAACTCCGAGTCTGCGTGCTGCAAGGCTGCCCCAGCTCCAGGTCCAGCCAAGCCATGAGACCTTTGTAGCTGACACCACAGCCTCTAGGAGGATGAGCGCATCCTGGATTAGGGAGTGGAAGGGACTGCGGGCTGGGATTTAGCAGAGAGAATGGGATGGCAAGCCCAGGGCTGTTCAGAACCCAGTTGAAGCACCAATGGCTGGTGTCCTAAGGCCCCTGGCCTTCCTGAGTGTCATAGGCCCAGGGATCCTACACCTGCATCCCTGTGGAGATAACCAGTTGAGATCCGGGACCCATGGCCCAGGGCATCCATGCCAAGGCCTTTTTAGGGTGCCCATTTTTCACCCAATCCTGCTTCCCCTTTGTCCAGACCTGCAGAATACCCACTTGAATCAAGAACAAAGACCTACTGGGAGCCTTCAATATGGATGTGGGCCCTGGTGAGAGGCCTGGGTCCCCCAGCAAGCAGAGTCATAGGGAAAGAAGGAATCTCTGGGAGCCGCCTCCCTGGGACGTGCTTCTCCCTTTTCCAGAATGTGCAGAGAGCGGGGCTCCCTAAGGCTTCTGCGACACAAGTCTCTGAGGGAGAGAAGTTAGATGCCGGCCCGGGGTCCGCTAAAAGCCCGTCAGAGTGCAGAGGTAATTTATGAGGAGGACACTGAAGCAGTACAGGCAGAGCAAGGGAGGCAGAGGGAGTGCAGCCCAGACACATAAATATCAAAAACAGAAGCGTGGGTTCCTACCTCTCCATGTCCCAAGACATATAATATTACAGCTCGCAGCTCGCACGGTGCTCGTGTGTTCCTGCGGCTCTGATACAATACAGTAAATGCATTGTGACAGTAGCTGAGTGGATTCTATGTGCTGAACAGATGTCTTCCAGCAGACGAGGTTTCTGTGACTGTATCACATTGTGCTTTCATCAATTATACATCACTCCTCATTACAGAGGCAGGCGCTCATGACGGCATGCGGTGGTTAAGTGAGAAACCTGGCCAGGCCGAGCAGCGGAAGGCAAACTTGGAGGATGCTTTTTGGGTTAAGAGGGTGCTGGAGCCCCCTCCTCTCCCCCAAAGACCCCACCTCCACCCCCTTACTCAGCTACTGCCCTATAGATCTTGATACCCTCCCCCCTTCTTAAACTACCTGAGCTAGGGTAATTTTTTTTTCCATTTAACAAATGCTTATTACAAATATTTCAAATTGAGTAAAATAATGAACTGCATGAACCCATCACTCAGCTTCAGCAACCCTGAAGATTTGTCCTCCTTGGTTTCCTGTCTCCTGGCTACTTTGTGCCCAATTGTTTTAAAATGAATCCTGGCCTCTTGTAAATTTCACGTCTCTATCACTCAGGATGAATCTTTAAAAGAAGGAGGGCTCTTTCCCGTTAGCACCTAGCACCTTACGATATTTATTGCCACTTATAAAATTAGCAATACTGCCTGGTCGTGATCCAGTACCCTGTCTGCATTTGGGGGCCTTTGTGGTTTATGTTCTCCTCCTCCTCCTAGTTCCTGCCCTGGGACATACCCCCACCCTGCAGACAGGATAGCTGTTGGAACGAGGCCAGCAGTCTTCTGCAGCAGCTCTTCAATCCCTCCTCCCCGGACCCTGGCCAGAGCTCAAGTCGTATTCCGTCCTCAGCCTCATGAGGCTGAGGTGTCGTCTCTCGGCGACACCAGGGCCTTGGGTCTGCAGAGGACACACCATGCACACACTTGTGTGCATGGACACACTTGTGGCAGGACTTGTGTGGGAGGGACAAGTAGCCCCAGCAGGTGTTGGGGGATGGAGGGGGGCAGTCAGGAATAAAGAGAACGACTTAGATGTGTCAGGCATGCAGCTTTTGTGTGTAAGCCCATACTACCCAAAATGTGGCACGCGTGCCCTTGTGGTATACCAGGTGATTCTAGGTGGTGTGTAGACAAGCACTGAAACAAAGAAGTTATGTATTTAATCCTTATTTTAAAAAATTAGAACCAGCGTAGGAAGCCTGTGGTTTTGTGGATTTCATTATTGTAGATGGTGCCAGTCAAAAAATGTTAGTGATTTAAAGTCAGTTTTTTTTAAGATTTTTATTTATTTGATAGAGAGAGATCACAAGTAGGCAGAGAGGCAGGCAGAGAGAGAGGGGAAAGCAGGCTCCCCGCTGAGCAGAGAGCCCGATGTGGGGCTCGATCCCAGGACCCCGAGATCATGACCTGAGCCGAAGGCAGAGGCTTAAACCAGGCGCCCCTTAAAGTCAGTTTTGAGAAGGATAGTGCATAAATAATAATGCAAAGGCATCTGGAAAAGGCAAAAAAAAAAAAAAAAATTCCTAGGGGGACCCAAATCCCTGAAGTTTAAGAGCCTGGTCTGGTGGAAGTAGGAGATTTGAACCAGAGTCATCTGAATTTCAGTCCTAGCTGTGCTTATTACGGGCCAGTAACCTGGACCCAACCACTTGGTGTCTCAGGGCCTCACCCTTTCAAATGGACAATGGGGCTATGCCTGTCGTCTCCTGAATGTCAAACCCAAAGTGATTCTAAACAAGGAAACCTTCACCAAAGGCAAAATTTAAGCTATACTAAGAAGTCCTTATTTTGAGCCTTCTCTACCTCACATCACCTGCCCTCTCCCTGGGGTTCCCCGCAACTCAGAACCTGGACCCAAACGCTCCAATCAGCCGTGAGTGCTGCTGGTTGTTAAGCCTGACCATTGTAATAAGCATCGATTATCATTATCAACATTATTATATTTACCTAAGATCCCTGGTGCATACAAAAATGCAGAGGGCCCTCGCACATCCTTTGCTTTACAAGAAAGATTTGCCGTGTCTAAAAACCATTTCTAGAATTAATTTGCCTTCTGCAAACAATTTATATTAATGAAAACACTTTGAGTTGGGGGAGGGGGGGCTGTTCTGCCTGCAGAATGTGTTTGCTTTGTTCACCTAGAATAAAAAGACTTTGAGTGCGTGTTTGTTTTGAATAAATGAGTATCTGCTTGTCAGGAGGAAGGGCTGCCCTGTGCCTCTGATTCAACTTGGTCTGGTCGTCCTCTCCAAGGCCGACAGTGGCACGGGCAAGAGGCAGGCTCTGGTCGCTCGCATTTTAATACATAGCAATGCCTGTCATCTGTTTTGCTGTATTTATAGGCCCCCTCTAGGGCTCGTATTTGATCATGGTGGAGAAAGAGGCTGCTAGTCTCATCTGAGGCTGGAATAAGCCAAAGGGGAGGGTGGGCTTTGGACCCCGTCTCCCATTTTCCCTGTGAGAGCCTCCCCAAACCACGCCTCGTACTTCTCTACAGCAGCTACTCTCCCTCTGCATGTGCTTATTCTATTTATTTGGGTCGATGAGGCTCATTTTCTTCTCTACAGATGGCAGCAGGATCCCTTGATCCTGCACTGACGCTCCCTGCCTGTCAGAGGGAGTGGGAGAGGGGAGGAGAAGGAGGGGGAGGGGAGGGAAGGAGGACCCAGTGAGGTGAGGTGACAGCAGCCCCAAGCCAACCTCACCGGCCTGCTTCCCATCCTGGGTGTTGAGGTCAGTGTCTGGAGCTCAGCCTGACCCACCCCGCCTCGCTGTTTGTGATTGTGAGCATCTCGAATGTTTAGCGTTTGACAGTCCCTGGATGATATCATACTCCAGAGCTCTCTGCAGCAGCCTGGCCAAGGCTGTGGGGTGTGAAGTCTCCTCCAGCTCTGCCTCGCTGGCATCCAGGGCATGTGTGTGTCTGCATAATAACCTACAAAATGCTTCATGCCCCTCGATGCACCTGCTTAGGGCCTCAGGGAGAAGAGGGCTTTGTCGCTATGGCTTTGTTTGGGAGCTGTCGCCTGTGTTATCCCGGATTCATCAGCCCTTACAGTTTGTGTGGGCTACCTAGGGCCAAACAGGAGATCTGAAGTCACTGGAAGGGGCCCTCTAATTACCAAGGTGGGACTCAGTCCTCAGCGAGTGGACCCCTCTTGTCCCAGAGACGGACCAGCATGATGTCTTCTGCTGGGGATCGCTGGCAAAGCTGGCAGAGAGGCAGCCCTGTGCCCAACTGCCCTAGTCTCCTCCTGGTGCTGCTGTCTACCAGCTTCTGTGACTTTAGGGCCTCAGCTTCCCAGATCCTGAGATGGGAATGACAGTGAAACCCCCCAGAGGGCCATCCCGGGATTAAATGGATTCATATCGCCAACACCGGCCATACTGATGTGCCGTGACGGAGCCTGAGAAAGAAACACCGTGAATGAGTTTTCTCCCAGGGGTGGTGGATTACCCTGAGGTTTAGAACGATAGTGTTGCCAAGTCCTAGGATGTCAGATGTGGAGATCCTAGTCCCAGGCAGAGAAGGGCAGTGATTCCTTCAGGACCACGGGCTCTTTCCCGCCCAGAAAGACAGCACTGCTCTCCCCATTCTCACCAAGGAAGGAGCCCTCCGAGAGGTCCCTGTCTGAATGGGTTTGCTCAGCCCCTGAGGGTGAGGAGTGAGGGACAAAGAAAAGGGGCGAATAGCAAGAAGGCCCCAAATTCTGAAGACCGAGGGAGACTTTTTTTTTTTTTTAAGTCACATTTCCTCCCCTTTCTTCTTCCACTCCCAGAAGAGTAAACACTCTAGGTCTAGCCTCTGTTCCTTTAGCTCATCAACTCTGTGATAGCTCTGCAAGGCAGCTGGGGCCCCAAGGCTGCATAGAGATATGGAGAACACTGGCCCGACTAGGCTCTGATAGGCAGTTCCTCTAGCTAGGGTCCCAGGACCCCCGCAAGAGGCAGGGGGCGGGAGGGAAATGCCAGCACATGCAGCCTGGACCAGGGTGACAGTGTTCCCCGGCATGCCCCAGACCTGCAGTGCGTCTGGGGAACACAGCAGGGGTGGGGCGGCACCACCCAGGGCAACACCGCCTGGGGCTGCCGAGGACAAGGTGACTGGGGGCAGTGCGACGGGGTCATTGCCAGGAACACGATGTAGCATGTCAGGAACCTGCTTGGCTGGAGACCTGGTTCTGCCATCTTCCAACTAGCTGACCTCGGGCAAGCTGCTAACCCTGTTTCACTGTCAATTTCTCCAACTATTAAATAGAGGTAATAATGGTATCCGTATCATGGGTCTTTGGTGGGGAGTTAAATGAGATGATGCTTAGAGAACTGGCTCATTGCCCGGCGGGTCAGCTCTTTCACTTATCCAGAGGAGTGAGGGCAGTGGTGACGAATCTTGACCCAAGAAGGCATCCCTGGCGATAGCAGCAACAGGGGTGACTCCTGGCAAAGGTGGAGAGCCCTCACCCTGGGGCCACCCAAGGGGGTATGTGGCCACCCAGCCAAAGGATTTGCCCAGAGAAGAGCTAACTTGGCTGTATGTCTGTCCTAGAGGCTAGGATCCCAGGGGGCTGTGGGAGACCATGAGGCAGCATCCACAGAGCCTCCCCTTGTGATCGTCCCCATACCCTGAAACAGCGCTGGGCATCAGCACTAGGTAGTCTCTCTCCCCTAAAGCTAGGGTACCAGATGCGGTAATCGTTAAGACACTGGGAGGTGTTAGCCTGGGTGAGGGGAATCGTTCCTCTTTGGGCAGCGTACCCCGGAGGAGAAGAACAGTGTGCATTACTGTGCTCCTGGAAAACTGGGTCCCGAAGCCTCCTCCCTGCCCTTGGAAACCCATTGTGGAAGCAGCATGCCTTTCTCTGATGTGCCTCTCCCACTCCTAGCTCCTCGTCTCTGGACTGGCTGTAGTCCTCCTACCTTCTGCTCCATCTTACCCCCAGTCCGGGTCCTACCCTGCCCGTGCAATCAAATACAAGGGATGGAACAACCAAGCTGAGGAGAGAGCCGGGTCCAAGTCCAGCTCGGCAGCCGTGGTCCGGATGCTCCCTTTCCTGTGCCCACGTACCCCCCTCCCCCACCGTTCTCAGCTAGGGCAAGGGGTGACTAACTTATTGCTAAGACCTTTTTCTGCTCCAGCTTTTTAGTAACCAAAGTCCAGCTTAGTTGTTTGGTGGGGCCCCCAACCTAGGGTCTGCAAACCCTGGGAAGAACTGCCCGCACAGAAGGCAGGATTCCTTGGTGTCCCTACAGAAGCACAAAGAACAAAACTCCAAAAGACTCTGGACCTCTGAGATTTTGCTCTTTCTACCCGAGCTGGGTTCTGCCAGGAAAACATCTCTTTTGTCCTGTCATTATTGGTGCTGCTGCTGCCCTAACAATGAGGGGTTCTCAAACTCTCACCATAGTGACGTCGAAGGGGATCTTTCCCTACTCCCCGATGCTGTCCCAATGTGACATTCAGGAGCTGAGACTTGTATCCAGCACTGCTGCTCACTGCTGGCCGGGGGCCGGGCTGGGGTGGTGAGCTGGAACCAGGGAACGTTTCAGCATGGCAGTTTGCATGGGGTTCCTGCTCACCCATCACCAACAGAACCCAAGGAGACAAAGTTCGGCCCCTGCTCAGTCACTTGGCCGAGGCACATGGTTTGTGATCACCATTTTCAGGAGGAGGCCTGGGCATGTCTTCAGCCATCATCCAAACCCTGCCACGGAGGACATCCCAGTCTCTCCAGAGTATAATGACTGCTGCCCAGAGAGGTTAAAGAACTTGGCTGACAAGGAACAGCGAGAAAGAACAGGAGTCCAGTATCTGTGTCCACACGTTTTCCAGGATACTATACCGAGCCTCAGTTAGTCTGTCTACAAAGTGGGCATCTCACCAGATTGTGCATTGCTTTATAAATGGTACAAAGGTAAACATACACGTGGGGTGAGGGGTAAGTCGTGGGGGCAGATGTGACAGGCCAGGCCACCCTCTGCCTTCAGCCCCCTTCCCTACTCCACTTAGACCCCACCCTGGGTTTCCGGTGGGAAAATGGAGACTAGAGAGAGCCAGATTAAATCCAGCAGTAATATGGACTGTCCCATCTCCCTAAAACATCCTGGACGCAGCCTTTCACATCTTGTGGCCAGCTCGCATCTGCCGGAAGGGAGCAGCAAAATGTGTGTTTGGAGCCTGGGCCACGTCTGGGAAGAGAGTGTTGGAAGAAGGGAGGGGCCTTGCTAGGCCTGATTTCAGATCTGTAAAAGGAAGACGCTGGCCCAGCAGATCCAGAGGTTGGTTCTCAGGTCCCGCCCACTGGCGTTCTAGAGTTCCAGAGGTGGTCAGTCACCCAAGGGCATGCCTGCCTTTACCAGCGAACGGCTCCCGAGAGCCTCCCCTGCCCCAGGCACGTGTGGGATGCTCGGGACCTTTGATGAGTCAAGAGACTGTCCCGCCCTCGGAAGGCTGAGGGGGCCTGGCTGTGAAAGGCCCGTGGTATAAACACACAGGCTCTGGCAACATGGAAAGGTGTGATTCATTCTGACAGGAAATTGACCAGAACAATTTCACAGAGGAAGTGACCTTTCCGTTGAGCCTCCAAGGAATGAGGGGGTCCCTGGCCGGGTGATTCCCGGTCGCTGCCCCGGACAGGGGCACCAGTTCTCCCACCTGCTGCGACCTCCTCCGAGCAACAGCTCGGGGCAGATCCGCAGTGGCTGCCGGCAGAGGTGAACTGCGTGACTCCCGGAGGACGGAATAGACCCCGTGAATGCAGGGCTGCTCCCGTCAATGGGCATGTATGGACGTATTTGCAGAGGCTGTGAAACCACCGCTTCAGACAACAGCGGGCCCCTCCCCAATCATCTGCCCTTGATTCAAAACCTACGTTGAGCGGCGGAAAATACAAATTCCTAATTCCATTTGGCGGAACATCAAAATGAGACGGGTCCCGAGAAAGCGCTGAAGGACCGTGAATGCAGGATGCCCTGAGTAACCTAGAGAGAGAACATTGGCAAGCACGATCTGGATCAGAGTTGTCGAAATGAGTCTGCAGCAAATACCCAGGCCACCCATTGCGAACTGGTGTTCTTTGCTCTGCTCTACGTCGTGTCGTCATAACAAGAGCTAACATTTGGAGGCCTTGCCTCGTGCCAAGCCCCACTCCCGGCACCTGCTCATCCAGCATACCGCTGTGCGACCATTCTACAGATGTGGAGACTGAGGACCTACC